>NC_057803.1:109603999-109910240 GCF_018294505.1 Triticum aestivum
AAAGAGAGAGAGAGATGGAGAGAAAGGGAGAGGGACCAACAAGGTTTTTGTGTCGGATGCGTGCGACAGAATTAAGATTGTCGGCGAGAGAGAGAGAGAGAGAGAACAGGAGTCCGGGAGAGGGAGAGGTCGCGTTTTATGCATCAAAGACTGATATAAACCATGTTCCGATATAAACTTGCATTCAAATATTTAAATTGGAGAACATGTTGTCTGCAATCCACACATGAACGGATATATGCCTATATCAAACAAGTTCATTAATTTGACTTTCAACATGTTCATGGAGTACTATAATACTGTACAACATGCTACTCGATTGAGGTGTTCAATTTTGGATTTAGTTCACTCTTTTGACCTACTGAACGAGCTATTTCATTGAATCGAGATATTTCATTTTGGGTTTGATTCGCGTTTTTGAGTGGGTCAACTATTTGTCATATAGTAAATCGCTAGCAACGAGCATGTAAAAACACATTACTCCCGAGCATCATCTCTCCATCTAAAAAAGAAGTGGCAAGCTAATATTTCAAAATTTGATCCGAATCGACTTGGTAAGGTAGACGTGGATGCTCGTTCTCCCAAAATTTGAACGAACCGTTAAAAATCCTCTCTGCTCGGTGGAATTCACCCGAGCAAATAAATGGGAGATGTGAAATTACCGTCCTATGTGGGACACACATCAATTGGCCCGTTGTACATCCAGGGTAGGTTCGTAACTTCATCCAAGTGCGCTTTCTCCTCGGCCGAAATGACATGTGCCGAATAATTCATAAACCATGGTCGGCAAAACACGCTCTCCTCGCCCGAAATAGCTCGCGCCCACTATTTCAAAACACGCTCTCCTCGCCCGAAATCGCTCGCGCCCACTATAGTTCAAAACACGCTCTCCTCGCCCGAAATCGCTCCCGCCCACTATTTGTGGAGAAGCAAAGTTACTCTACTATCCCCGACCCTCAGTACACAGACCCAAGCCAAGAAGCCTATAGGCAAGGGTAGAACTGTAACTCCCCCTCACATTTCAGACAAATGCGTCCGTAAGACATGGTTCCACTCCCCTCCCAATTCCCGCCCCGCCCACACCCATTCATACCTCATGGGTGCCAAATCACCTTCTCCCCGGGAAGCTCCCTTCTCCCGAGCCGCGAAACCTCAGCCCCACCTCCATGGCGCCCCCTCACCGCACCAATTTCACAGCCGCCCTCCTCCCTAATGCCGGAGACGCTGTCCATTTACCGTCGTGCACTGGGCCGTGTGCCTCTTACTCCGTGCTGCTGGTGCTGCCTCGACGACGGTCGCGTGAACCGTACCAGAGCCGATTCACCCCCGCCATTGTTCACGGTGCCGGAGCGGCTCCAACTTCGGATCCGTCCAGAGTCCTGGCGCTGCTTCGGCGTAGCTGTCGACCGTCGCGACATCACTCTTTCCCTGCCGCCAGTCGCCACCGCAACCGCGCCGGCCTCACCGAGTCGGCAGCTGGACCTACCTACTTCACCATGCCGCCAGATAGGTCGCACCCTCATCTCAAATCACTTTATTTAGGCATCAGTTGTCTGAATTTTTATTCTGGGCCAATCGATTTGCAATGGGAAGCAGCACCCCTCGAGGCGGCGGAGCTCCTAGGCTGCCGGTTGGCTGGTGTCTAACGTAAGGGTGCGGTGCCGCAAGTTCGCCGCGGAAGCAGTGCTTAGATGGCTATCTTTTAGAGTTGCGTGGGTTGAAGGTACTGCCGCCGCCGGATCTGGATGACGGGGAGTCTTTGTGGATTGGCCCGGGGGCGGCGCAACCACGGTAGTGCGGTGGGGCGGGGAGCGGGGTTTTGGCCGGGGCCACGAATGGCGGAGGCAGGCTGCTCTGCCGTTGGTCGCTGGCTCTTCGGGGAAGATTCCGAACAGTGTCAGCTGGGAGGCACAAGACGGCCAGCCATCCGGCGTAGATCGGACAGTACCAACATAAAATAAAATCGTGTGACCCCAATTTAGTCTTCAGTCAATAGATGTGTGACCACTCTCGTACCTTGTTGTTGATCTCTCAGTGTATTTCTTCAGATCAAAGAGATATGTCGTTCTTAACATTATGCATTATCTGCATCTTCAGACACACCGTTTTCCGACTCACCACAGCTGCTCCAACAAGGGAAGCATACACCAGAAGGGAGCTATAGTCCCCACTCAACAGTTCCCTGCATCGAATGCGTGTGCCCAACATGCACAGCCACAACAACTGCAGGGCCATCGACAAGTCAGCACATGATGCTCACTCCTATGGATGGCAGCCTGATAGGTTGTACCCTCATCTTACTTGTGTGCAACATTTATGGCTTTGTTATTCATCTAAGCATGGAAAATAGAGCATCACATTTCACTGTATATTCATGCTGATCTCTTACGGGTCTTGTTCAGGAGTTAACGTTGTTCCATAGTTCAGCTAAGATACTTGTTCTTTAGGTAACATTGTTCCATAGTTATCATCCATCAGCCAATGCTATCCCATAGGCTGGTGATTATAGTATTATACCACTTCTAGTATTTCCTATGTTGTTCTTTAATACTTTTGTGTGCCATCTAGTTAATCTCGATTACAAACGATACATATTCTGTAGCTTTCATCTGTGTTCTCCCTTTAGTTTATGAGACCTGTTGCTGCTAGTTAACCCCAGTCCTACTATTTATGTCGTCTCCTACAGGCACTCATTACATAAATCTAACTACTAGTTGTCTTCCATGCATGTCAGATATAATTGCACACACTGATCTATCCACAAGAACATCATGGAGCAATGTAAAGGCCAATAAACTTGATGTCAATGATACCCAATATGATGGAACATGTAAAGGCAGTTCTTCAGAAGACTTGCAGAAATATGATGAATCCTCTTCACCCCACAAGGTCCTTGCTCTAACTTGGCCTGTGATATGGGTACAACATGCATATAATGTCTTGGAGTGTATCTACTCTGTTGCAATGCCATGTGCTTAGCATGCTGATCATGCATGTAAATATGTCATGCCTTCCTGTTTTACATTCCGCTAGCATACAGTTTTACATTCAACTAGTGTTTTTTTGCTGTGTTGTCCTGTCGTATCCCTAGCTCTTACACCATACTCCCTCCGTCCGGATTATATGTTGCCGAAATGGATAAAAAAGGATGTATCTAGAACTGAAATACGCCTAGACCCATCCATTTTTTTCGGATGGAGGGAATACATGTCAATATGTCATGCCTTTCTATTCTTCAGTACCTATTCCATCTCTCTGTTGCTGCATGTTTTATAATTAAAGCACCATTCTTCTATACAAGGCATGCAAGGGGAAGACCTATGTTAGAATCTGAAGGGTTACAAACAAGGCCTTTGCAAAAGATCCAAACGCCAGGAGATAGTAAACCAACTCCAGTTTTTATAGATACTGCTACAGCACAGAGAAACCCAACTCCTACTGATAATAAGCAGATTCCAGTGGCCAAAGAACTAGTCCGCTCCAGTCCAGCAAAAATATGTCAACTCAATTCTAAGAAGCGTGTGCGTATCCTTGCATCATGAAATTTTATAGCATGCTGATCATATTTTCTACATGTTTCTTATCCATCTCTCTTTTAGAAAATAAGCTTAACAGATAGAAGATTTTCTGCAATGGTATCGTTTATGAGGAAAGATTCCTGCAGGAATTCTCTGTGCTCCAATGTAGATGTAAGTACTTGTTGTATATCACTATATTTTTACATCAGCATGTATTTTGTTAATCGGCGTGAATCCAAGCTTTATCTGATCTAAATTTAGTTGTAGCAAAATGTATGATTAAAGGCCACAATGTTGATTTTTGCAAGGAAAACTGCTTGGTAGTTTTGCATCCTGAGCTGCATGAGTGTACTATCTCATATCAGTGGGTTTGAATACTTTGGTTCTGTAGTGGGTTTTTTAGTGTTTTTTTACTGTGTTGTCCTGTTGTATCCCTAGCTCTTACATCATACTCCCTCCGTCCAGATTAAATGTCGAAGAAATGGATAAAACTGGATGTATCTAGAACTGAAATATGCCTAGACCCATCCATTTATTTCCGGATGGAGTGAATACATGTCAATATGTCATGCCTTTCTATTCTTCAGTACCTATTCCATCTCTGTTGTAGCATGTTTTATAACTGAATCACCATTCTTCTATATAAGGCATGCAAGGGGAAGACAGCTATGTTAGAATCTAAAGGGTTACAAACCAGGTCTTTGCAAAAGATCCAAACGCCAGGAGATAATAAACCAACTCCATTTTTCATAGATACTGCTCTAGCACAGAGAAACCCAACTCCCACTAATAATAAGAAGATTCCAGTGGCCAAAGAACTAGTCCGCTCCAGTCCAGCAAAAGAATGTCAACTCCGTTCTAAGAAGCGTGTGCGTATCCTCGCATCATGAAATTTTATAGCATTCTGATCATATTTTCTACATGTTTCTTACCCGTCTCTCTTTTAGAAAATAAGGTTAAACGATACAAGACTTCCTCCATTGGGATCGTATTCGAGGAAAATATCTTGCGGGAATTCTCTGTGCTCCAATGCTGATGTAAGTACCTGTTGTGTATCACTATATTTTTACATCAGCATATATTTTGTTAATCGGCGTGAATATAACCTTTATTTGATCTAAAATTAGTTGTAGCAAAATGTTAAAGGCGTCAATGTTGATTTTTGTAAGGAAAACTGCCTGGTAGTTTTGCGTACTGAGCTGCATGAATGTGCTATCTCATATCATGCACATTACTGAATTGTAGTGCTTCTCTGGTTACCCATTCATTCATTGTGTCAATGTTGCTTTCGTATTACCTTACCTGGCTGATGATAGTTGTGCCATATTGTGTTAATTTGGTGTAGGCTAGTTGTGTCGGAGTAAATAGCCATGGGTAGCCTAGCCGGTTTCCCCTGGCCCTTCTGAAAAAATTACGAGCCCGTCCGGCTCTCAAGAATCTAAGACATGGGGTCGCCTTCCCCTTGATGGCTGTCACCCAGGCCGGCTTTCGGAAGGCGGCCCGACTTTAGCCCTCATGAAGAGAGCCATGGGAGGGCCGACTTCGAGAAGTCGGCCGCGAGGAGGCCGACTCCAGGAAGCCGGCTCCCATAAAGCGGTCGAGACCGTACCCTCAAAGTTTGCATCCACCTAGCGGCGATGAGACGGGGCGTGGCTACAGTGAAGCCTGCCACCCCCGAATCCCGGAGCGCGCCTGGCACAGTGCGCCGTACGGGTGGCCATGACCCGTCCGGCGCGGCATTGTTGCCACACTAACCCTGATGTCATCCACGATGGGTTACCAGTACGGCCCACGGGCGGTGGGCCCCTTCAGGCAGAGAGACACTTGAAGGCGGCCTGGCCTCCCCGAGTCGGCCCGAGATGGAGCCGGCTCTCTCCAGCCGGCTTGCCGCCTCCTCGAAGGAGACGCCTCATTAAGGAGACAAGACGCGGTGAGGCTACAGCGATCGCCCGCCAGGCGGCGGCACTGTAGCCACGCCTACCTCGATGAAGCCCACGTCACCAAGATAGCGCAACAGTAACCAGCCGCCGACCAGGTCCTGGACAGTGGGGCCTGCCTGTTGACCAAGGAGCCGGCAGCCGGAGGGACCCACCAGTCGGCGGGCCCCAGCAGCCGGCGCAGAAGCCGACGAGCGCAGTCACAGACGGCTGGGCCCCGCGCCCAGTCGGATTACCATTGTACCCCCGGGGGTAGGCCTATATAAACCCCCCGGGGCACCCATGCAAAGGGTGGGACCCCCAGCTAGTTTTAGACACCACACAAGGAGAAGAAACAGGCTAGCCGTGCCCTTCTTCCTCCTCCCACCAAACAGCTCAAGGAGCATTGTGTGGCTACTTGTCCATCTAGTGATCATGCGGAGACCCCGCAGAGCAGCAATAGGGGTGTTATATCCACAGAGAGCCCCGAAGCTGGGTAAGATTCGCCGGCGTGCATGTCTTCGCCTCATCCCATTTCCAGGACCGGCGACATCTTACTGGCTCCCACAATGATAAGCCACCCGTTGGCATATGTCGCACCTACCACCCGACATTTGGCGCCCACCGTGGGGCCAGGTGCACCGTCGTCCGGAGACCTATTCTAGACGGGAACCCTCTTCCTCCCCAGCGAGCGTAGCCAGCCCGACACGCCCGATGGCGCTTGCCACGATGCGCTGCAAGGCGTCACCACCATCTGCGCGGCGAGCAGCCTCGCTGATCTCCTCGACAAGACCCTCATCTCCGACGAGCTCGCCTCCGACGCGGGCACCGACCACCTCGTCAACCTCCTCGGCCAGCTCCATGTCTTTGGCGAGCCTGCTGTGGACTTGGAGTCGGTTGGCTCCACCGATCTGATGCCTGTCGACTCCGACACGGCCTCGTTCGACACCTTCCCCACCAACGTCATGATCTACAATGACCCGCTTCCTCGAGCCGATGGCTGCGATGCTGTCACCACCGAGGTGATGGTCATCGGCCATGACAGCGCTGCTGACGAGAGCGCCCACGATGCCCCACACGCGGCGGTCCACGACTTGTGCATCCCCCTTCCGGCCGACGCCGACGCTGAAGCACTGGAGGCTCGGCACCTCGCCCTCCTCGCGGAAGGCCGGAAATTGGTTTCCATGAGACGCCTCGCTGAGGCCCACCGACGCAAGGCCGACCGCGCCGCCTTTGGCACACCGCCCCCAGGCGGGCCCAGCCGAGTCGGCGTTGTCAGACAGCGCGGCGCTGTCGTGGCCGACACGTTAGGAGTCGGCCGCCCAGTCTACGCCACTCCACTCGAGAACCTGCGCGCCGCCCAGGTGGCCGTAGACGAGCTAGACGGACTGGGGGCCGAAGAACTCCCCCACATGACCCGATGCATCCAGCAGCTGATCGATGCAGCCGCGCAGCGGTACGAAGCCGACGCCCGCACGGAAAGCCCTCCCCCGCGCCAAGATCACGGCACAACGTCCCGGACGCCGACTGCGGGCAGAGACCGCGCGCGGTGCGAGAAAGAGCCGGCTGCCAGCCGAAGCCAAACCCGGATCTCCATCGAGCGAGACGCAGAAGGCCACCCTCGGGCCGTGGAGTGGCAGGGCAACCCGCCTCCGCCTCAGCCCCGTGGAGAGAGATATCCCACCCCTCCGCCGGTGGCGCATCCGACTCTCAGCGGCCGACTAGGTTGCCGCGAAGGAGTCGGCGAAAACGACGCCCGCCATCGGATCGACTGCCTGGCGTGATCCCTGGCGCTGGAAGAAGAAGACGATGTCGGTCCGCCTTGCTTCGGCCCACGCATCCGCGACGAGCCCTTCCCCAAAGGGTTCTCGCTCCCAAGAGACACGCCCAAGTACAACGGCTCCATGAAGTCGGAAGATTGGCTGATCGACTACTCCACGGCGGTCAGCATAGCCAACGGCAACCAGCGCGTTGCCGTGAAGTATGTGCCTCTCATGCTGCAAGGCACGGCGCGGAGCTGGCTCAACAGCCTCAAACCACGCAACATCAACAGCTGGCTAGATTTCACCGAAGCTTTCATCCGCAACTTCACCAATACCTACAAGTGGGCCCCCAAGCCCAGGCAGCTCTCCCTGTGGGTATAGGGCCCAGCCGAGTCCACTCGCGACTACCTCACGTGTTGGGCCGAGCTCCACAATTCTTGCGAGGGGGTGCACGAGGTGCAAGCCATAGAATACTTCACAGCCGGGTGCCGAGAAGACACCCTCCTCAAGCACAAGCTTCTCTGCGACGAGCCGACTACCCTCGACGAGCTTCTGGACATAGCGGACAAGTACGCCACCGCCGACTCCTCAATCAAGACCGAGCTCCGGGTAGACGCGTCCGGAAAAGTACTCAACCCGGCGCCCAAGACGCCGGCTGGGGATTCCGGCCGACGCCCACACTCGAACGACCACAAGCGCAAGGGCCCCGCGCCGCCTCCCGCCAGTCGGCAGGTGGCCACGGTTGAAGACGTGCCGCCCGAAGGGCGGCCCGTGCCCAAAGAAACCCAAGGGCGGCAGGCCGGCTTGGCAGCCGGCCTTCTCCTACGAGCAAACTCTCGACGCCCCGTGCAAGTTCCACAGCGGCGCGAAGCCGTCCAACCACACAACCCGGAAGTGCCATTGGCTCACCCGAATCTCTAAAGGCGAGGGGCTCGCACCACCTCCACCTGCCGGCCCGCCGCCTCCGGCTCCGCCGCCTCCGGCCGCTCGGCCCGCAGTCGGAGCCGTGCACGACGAATTCCCCGACGAGCAAGCAACCTACATCGTCTTTACAAGCCAGCTTGAAGATCGGCGCGGCAAATGCCGAGAGCACCAGGAAGTCAGCGTGGTCGCTGCCAACCCCGCTGGACACATGCATTGGTCAGAAAAACCCATTAGCTGGAGCCGGACCGACCATCCAAAGGTGATGCTGTCTCCCGGCTCTTATGCATTGGTCCTGGAAGCCACCCTCGCGACGGACAGACGCGCTGCCCGCTTCTCCCGCGTGCTAATAGACGGCGGGAGCAGCATCAACATCCTGTACCGTGACACCCTGGAGAAGCTAAATGTCAAGACGAAGCAGCTCATGCCTACTCGGACAATGTTTCATGGCATCGTACCCGGCTTGTCCTGCGCCCCCATTGGCAAGATCAAGATTGATGTACTCTTTGGGGACAAGGAGCATTTCCGCCAGGAAGCAATATGGTTTGAAGTGGTGGACCTGGAGGGCCCCTACCACGCGTTGCTTGGCCGACCTGCCTTGGCTAAATTCATGGCAGTTCCCCACTATGCATACCTCAAGATGAAGATACCAAGCACCAAAGGCGTCATCACCGTAGCCGGCGATTACAAGAAGTCCTCTGAGTGCGCAGCAGCTAGCTGCCGGCTGGCCGAGTCCCTTGTGATTGCCTAAGAAAAGAAGATGTTGGACCGAGTCGTGGCCATAGCCGGCAAGCAGTCGGCCGTGTCCCCCGATCCCAAGGAGCATGATGCTCAAGGATCTTTCTAGCCGGCCAAGGAGACGAAGAAGATACCTCTTGACCCCGAGCACCCAGAGAGGTTTGCCGTCGTCGGGGCAAACCTAAACAGCAAATAGGAAGGCGAGCTCGCCGATTTCCTCCGTGAGAATCGGGACATCTTTGCATGGTCCCCTAAGGACATGCCGGGCATCCTGAAGGAATTCGCCAAGCACAAACTACACGTTCGAGAAGACGCAAAGCCAGTCAAACAACCCCTTCGCCGACTGTCGGAGGAGAAACGCAGGATTGTGGGAGAGGAAATAGCCCGGCTTCTGGCAGCCGGCTTCATTATGGAAGTTTTCTTTCCAGAGTGGCTCGCCAACCCGGTCCTCGTGCTAAAGAAGAACAACAAGTGGCGCATGTGTATAGACTACACGAGCCTCAACAAGGCTTGCCCCAAAGATCCCTTTGCCCTGCCGAGGATTGACCAAGTGATAGACTCCACGGCCGGATGCGAGCTGTTGAGTTTCTTGGATGCTTACTCAGGATATCACCAGATAAAGCTAGATCCGGACGACCGCCTGAAGACCGCCTTCATCACGCCATTTGGAGCCTTCTGCTACCTGACTATGACATTCGGCTTAAGAAATGCCGGTGCCACTTTTCAGCGTTGCATGCAGAAGTGCCTCCTCAAGCAACTCGGTAGAAACGCTCACGTCTACATGGACGACATTGTGGTGAAGACGGAGAAGCGCGGCACCTTGCTGGGAGACCTCAAAGAAACGTTTGAGAACCTACGCCGGTTCCAAATCAAGCTCAACCCCGAGAAATGCGTGTTCGGAGTGCCAGCCGGCCAGCTCCTAGGCTTCCTGGTCTCCAAACGCGGCATCGAATGCAACCCGGTGAAGATCAAGGCCATCGAGAGAATGGCGATCCCCACCAAGCTTCGAGATATCCAAAAGTTCACCGGATGCTTGGCCTCCTTGAACCGCTTCATCAGCCGGCTCGGAGAGAAAGCTCTCCCCCTCTACCGCCTCATGAAGAAGAGCACTCACTTCGAGTGGAACGACCAGGCCGACCAAGCTTTTCACGAGCTGAAGAAGATGCTGGCCACGCCGCCCGTTCTAGCGGCGCCGACTGAGAAAGAGCCCATGCTCCTTTACATTGCCGCAACCAGTGGGGTGGTCAGCACCGTCATCGTAGTCCAACGCCCAGAAGAAGGCCGAGCCCAGCCGGTCCAGAGGCTGGTGTATTATTTGAGCGAGGTGTTGTCCGCTTCAAAGCAGAACTACCCGCACTACCAGAAGATGTGTTACGGCATGTACTTCACCGCCAAGAAGCTGAAGCCCTACTTTCAAGAGCATCCCATCACGGTCGTATGCACCGCCCCGCTGGCCGAGATCATAGGCAGCCAGGACGCATCCGGCCGGATGGCGAAATGGGCCATCGAGCTAGCCCCTTACACAATCTTCTACCAGCCCCGCACCGCCATCAAGTTCCAAGCACTGGCCGACTTCCTCGTCGACTGGGCCGAGACCCAGTACCTGCCGCCGGCTCCCGACTTCACCCATTGGCGCATGCACTTTGACGGGTCCAAGATGCGCACTGGCTTGGGAGCCGGCATCGTCCTTACCTCTCCCAAAGGCGACAAGCTCAGATACACGCTGCAGATTCACTTTGCCGCCTCCAACAATGTAGCCGAGTACGAGGCACTCATACACGGGCTCCGGCTTGCCAAGGAACTCGGCATCCGCCGGATCCTATGTTATGGCGACTCGGACTTGGTGGTCCAGCAATCATCCGACGACTGGGATGCCAAGGACGCAAATATGGCAAGCCACCGCTCCCTCGTTCAGCAGATCAGCGGGTATTTTGAAGGATGTGAATTCCTCCACGTACCGCGAGCCGACAACGAGCCAGCTGATGCTCTGGCTCGAATAGGCTCCACTCGGCAAGCAATACCAACCGGCGTCGCTCTACAACGCCTCCTCAAGCCGTCCACCTAGCGGCGATGAGACGGGGCGTGGCTACAGTGAAGCCTGCCACCCCCGAATCCCGGAGCGCGCCTGGCACAGTGAGCCGTACGGGTGGCCATGACCCGTCCGGCGCGGCACTATTGCCACACTGACCCTGATGTCATCCACGACGGGTTACCAGTACGGCCCACGGGCGGTGGGCCCCTTCAGGCAGAGAGACACCTGAAGGCGGCCTGGCCTCCCCCAGTCGGCCCAAGACGAAGCCGGCTCTCTCTAGCCGGCTTGTCGCCTCCTCGAAGGAGACGCCCCATTAAGGAGACAAGACGCGGTGAGGCTACAGCGATCGCCCGCCAGGCGGCGGCACTGTAGCCACGCCTACCTCGATGAAGCCCACATCACCAAGATAGAGCAACAGTAACCAGCCGCCGACCAGGCCCTGGACAGTGGGGCCTGCCTGTCGACCAAGGGGCCGGCAGCCGGTGGGACCCACCAGTCGGTGGGCCCCAGCAGCCAGCGCAGAAGCCGGCGAGCGCAGTCACAGACGGCTGGGCCCCACGCCCAGTCGGATTACCATTGTACCCCCGGGGGGTAGGCCTATATAAACCCCCCGGGGCACCCATGCAAAGGGTTGGACCCCCAGCTAGTTTTAGACACCACACAAGGAGAAGAAGCAGGCTAGCCGTGCCCTTCTTCTTCCTCCCACCGAACAGCTCAAGGAGCATTGTGTAGCTACTTGTCCATCTAGTGATCATGCGGAGACCCCGCAGAGCAGCAGTAGGGGTGTTATCTCCACGGAGAGCCCCGAAGCTGGGTAAGATTCGCCGGTGTGCATGTCTTCGCCTCATCCCGTTTCCAGGCACCGGCGACGTCTTACTGGCTCCCACAATGATAAGCCACCCGTTGGCATATGTCAGACCTACCACCCGACAAGTTGCCCAAACGTTCGTTGTGTCAATGTTGCTTTCCTATTATCTGACTTGGCCAATGATAGCAATGCTAGTTTGTTAATTTTGTGCAGGCTGCTGAAGATAAGAAGACAAACTCTGAAAACAGCAAGGTAACCCCATTGTTTCTTTCCAGTAAATCTAGGCCAGGTAATATGGCAATAACTCATGATTAATCTGTTTGGCTCCCGTCCTAATTTACGTTATGATGCAGTGGTCAAGACACTCTCCACTATCAATAGTACAAGCCTGCCAAAATCGCCATCTGAATCTATTCAGTATCCTCTGTCTCAAATGCAATGGAATAAATGTATGTTTGTGAACCAATTAATGGCTGAAGCAATGATGGAAATGGTGGATGAATCAAAGGTGCGGAGTCGTGCGACACAACAACTGATCAATGTTTTCAGAGACAGTGTGGCAAAGCAGCAAGAACTTGCCCACATGCTTATGGGCGTCATCTGTGCTGAGGTTGCAGATTGTGACGTTGTAGATGGTTAGGTTCTGCTCATTTATTTGCACTGGCATCAATCTTTGATTGCCCAGTGGATGTAATTTCCTGTAATATATTCTGGATGTGCAACATTATTCCCTGTATGTCGTACCTTTGCTCGTCGTAATGGCCTCAAATTATCTAATTTGGCCTAAAGACATGAACGAACTTTAGTGGGCCCATTGAGTTAATGGGCCGTTACTAGGCCGAAAGTTAATGGTCGGCCCTCTTACCTCCCGGGTCCTTAACAGACCGACATCGAAGCGGGCAACAGGTGGCCCCAATTTATTTCATGGGCTGTTAACAGGCCATTACTAAGTTTGGGCTACATATGGCCCAACTATACAGTAGGCCTTTAGCAGGCCGAAAGAGACAACGGGCTTGTATTGGACCATGAAGAGCATGGGCCGCTAAGAGGCCGAAAGTCAGGTCGTATTGTAAACGGCCCAACTGTGTTGTGGGCCTTTAGCAGGCCGAAAGAGAAACCGGGCTGGTATTGGACCATGAAGGGCATGGGCCATTAAGAGGGCAAAACTAAGGTTCGACTATAAATGGCCCAACTCATTTATGGTTCGTTAACAGGCCGAAAGGCACACAGGGCCAGGAATTGGCCCAAGACTTAAATGGGTCACTAAAAGGCCAAAACTTAGGTCCGACTACAATTGGCCCAACTAATTTATGGGCCGTCAACAGGCTGAAAGTGACACCGGGCCAGAAATTGGCCCAACACTTAAATGGGCCACTAAAATGCTGAAACTCAGGTCTGACTACAAATGGCCCATCAGATTTATGGGCCGTCAACAGGCTGAAAGACACACCAGGCCAGAAATTAGCCCAACATTTAAATGGGTCGCTAAAAGGCCGAAGGATGTACATCCTGAATATTGGCCCATCCATTAAATGGGCCATTAACAGGCCGAAATCTCATCGGGACGATATTGAGCCCAAGTATATAGCGGGTTGTTAACGGGCTCGAACTGACGATGGGCTGCAATGGTGTCAAATCTTTAACGGGCCGAATTGGCACATCTCATATGGGCCGTGGGCTTAAATGGACCTGACACAAGTAGGCCTTATATGGGCCGGCCTGCTAATTTTTACTGGGTCGGCCTTTTTCACCGGAATGGGCCACTGTTGGGCCGTGCCACGTGTCGACATGTCATAGGCGCCTATCTGACCCATTGACGAGCTGACACATGTTTCGTCCGGCCAATAAGAATTTTACACGTGGAAATTTCCCATTAGTCGGGGCTGTTAACGGGTTATCGGTTCCAAAACCCGACCCGATAGCTTAACGGCGTTCCGTTACGGTGGATGCCATGTGTCGGTCACCCTTGACGAAAGCACTTCTGTGACGTGCGATTTATTGTCATGGAAGTGGACACTTCCGTGATGATAATTTTGGTAATGTCATGGAACACTTCTACGACAGCACATGTATGACTATCTTGATTCTGTCATAAATTTGTCATGGATGTACATGCATGACAAAAAAGCGACCTACTGTGACAAACACGTATCATCACGGAAGTGTATTTTTTTAGTGACTAATCACGAAAGTATAGGGAGTGTGCGATGATGATCATATCAATCTTGGAACCACTTCCAACACACATCGTCACTTCACCCTTAACTAGTCTCTGTTCATTCTGCAACTCCCGTTTCGAGTTACTAGTCTCAGCAACTGAACTAGTATCAAATACTGAGGGGTTGCTATAAACACTTGTAAAGTACACATTAATAACATGTATATCAAATATACCTTTGTTCACTTTGCCATCCTTCTTATCCGCCAAATACTTGGGGCAATTCTACTTCCAGTGACCAGTCCCTTTGCAGTAGAAGCACTTAGTCTCAGGCTTAGGTATAGACTTGGGCTTCTTCACTTGACCAGCAACTTGCTTGTCGTTCTTCTTGAAGTTCCCCTTCTTCCCTTTGCCCTTTTCTTGAAACTAGTGGTCTTCTCATCCATCAACACTTGATGCTTTTCTTGATTTCTACCTTTGGCGATTTTAGCATCACGAAGAGCTTGGGAATCATTTCCGTTATCCCTTGCATATTATAGTTCATCATGAAGTTCTAGTAACTTGGTGATAATGACTAGAGAACTCTGTCAATCACTATCTTATCTGGAAGATTAACTCCCACTTGATTCAAGTGATTGTAGTACTCAGACATTCTAAGCACATGCTCACTAGCTGAGCTATTCTCCTCCATCTTGTAGGCAAAGTACTTGTCAAAGGTCTCATACCTTTCGACATGGGCATGAGTCTGAAATACTAATTTCAACTCTTGGAACATCTCAGATGCTTCGTGGCATTCAAAACGTCTTTGAAGTCCCGGTTCTAAGCCGTAAAGCATGGTGCACTAAACTATCAAGTAGTCATCATACCGAGCTTTATCAAACGTTCATAACGTGTGCATATGCTCCTGCAATAGGTCTATCACCTAGTGGTGCATCAAGGACATAATTTTTCTGTGCAGTAATGAGGATAATCCTCAGATCACGGATCCAATCTGCATCATTGCTACTAACATCTTTCAACTTAGTTTTTCTCTAGGAACATATCAAAATAAACGGGGAGCTACATCGCGAGCTATTGATCTACAACATAGTTATGCAAATACTATCAGGACTAAGTTCATGATAAATTAAAGTTCAATTAATCACATTTCAGAACTCCCACTTAGATAGACATCCCTATAATCATCTAAGTGATCACGTGATCCATATCAACTAAACCATGTCTGATCATCACGTGAGATGGAGTAGTTTTCAATGGTAAACATCACTATGTTGATCATATCTACTATATGATTCACGCTCGATCTTTCGGTCTTAGTGTTCCGAGGCCATATCTGCATATGCTAGGCTCGTCAAGTTTAACCCATAAACTGTCTTACACCCGTTGTAGATGAACGTTGAGCTTATCACACCCGATCATCACGTGGTGTCTCGGCACGACAAACTTTGGCAACGGTGCATACTCAGGGAGAACACTTGTACCTTGAAATTTAGTAAGAGATCATCTTATAATGCTACCGCCGAAATAAGCAAATAAGATGCATAAAGGATTAACATCACATGCAATCAAAATATGTGATATGATATGGCCATCATCATCTTGTGCTTTTGATCTCCATCTCCAAAGTATTGTCATGATCTCCATTGTTATCGGCATGACACCATGATCTCCATCATCTTGATCTTTTATCAATGTGTCGTCACATGGTCGTCTGCTACCTCTTGAGCACTGCGTTGGTTTTCCCTTGAAGAGGACAGGGTGGTGTAGTAAAGCAGCGTAAGTATTTCCCTCAGTTTTTGAGAACCAAGGTATCAATCTAGTAGGAGACCACGCGCGGGTCACCTCGTACCTACACAAACAAATAAGAACCTTGCAACCAACACGATAAGGGGTTGTCAATCCCTTCACGGCCACTGATGTCTACTACACAACCTTCTTCTTGTAGACGTTGTTGGGCCTCCAAGTGCAGAGGTTTGTAGGACACTAGCAAATTTCCCTCAAGTGGATGACCTAAGGTTTATCAATCTGTAGGAGGCGTAGGATGAAGATGGTCTCTATCAAGCAACCCTGCAACCAAATAACAAAGAGTCTCTTATGTCCCCAACACACCCAATACAATGGTAAATTGTATAGGTGCACTAGTTCGGCGAAGAGATGGTGATACAAGTGGTATATGGATGTAGATAAAGGTTTTTGTAATCTGAAAATATAAAAACAGCAAGGTAACTAATGATAAAAGTGAGCACAAATGGTATTGCAATGCTAGGAAACAAGGCCTAGGGTTCATACTTTCACTAGTGCAAGTCCTCTCAACAATAATAACATAATTGGATCACATAACTATCCCTTAACATGCAACAAAGAGTCACTCCAAAGTCAATAATAGCGGAGAACAAACGAAGAGATTATGGTAGGGTAGGAAACTGTAATGCCCTGAGACCGATGTGCCAGGTGTCCTCAGGTTATTCGCTATGGTTGTCTTGTCATTGCTTGCGTGTCATGCATTGCATATCATGTCATCATGTGCATTTCATTTGCATACATGTTCATCTCATCCATCCGAGCATTTTCCCCGTTGTCCGTTTTGCAATCCGGCGCTCCTATGTCACCCGGTGTCCCTTTCTACCTCTTTTCGTGTGCGGGTGTTAAACATTTTCGGATTGAACCGAGACTTGTCATGCGGTCTTGGTTTACTACCGGTAGACCGCCTGTCAAATTTCGTGCCATTTGGACTTCGTTTGATACTCCAATGGTTAACCGAGGGACCGAAAAGGCCTCATTTGTGTTGCAGCCCAACACCCCTCCAAAGTGGCCCAAAACCCACCTAAACCTCCTCCATCATCTCGGTCGTTCGATCACGATCGCAAAGCCGAAAACCGCACCTCATTTGGACTCTCCTAGCTCCCTCTACCTATATATATGTGGCTCTCCCCAAAAATTCGCGGTACAAACCCTAAAATCCTTCCCCTCGCGCCGCCCGGACATGTCTGCTCCGCCGGCCACCTCACCTCCACCAATCAGGGGCCGCCACATCTGCCATGCCATATCTCCCCTCCAATCCCACCTCGCCATGTGGCAGCGCCTCCGCCATCCCACCCGCGCGGCCCGCCGAGGCCCGTCTCCAGCCCCCACGGGCCCGAGCCGCCGTCCCGCGCCGGGGTCCTCGCGCGCCGCCAGGGAGTCAGCGCCTTGCCGCCCGTCTTCTCCGCCACCGGGGTGCCGTCGTCCCCGCCATGAGCAACCCGTGCCTCGCCGCCTGTTCGCCGGAGTGCCGCGACCATGCCCTCGCCACGCCGCCGCCGGTGTCTTCCGGTGCCGCCCTGCCTCGCATCCATCCGGTCTAGGCCGGCGCCGCCCAGATCCGGTGACCTCGACGCCGGATACGGCCTCCCCTGTTCGCCGGAGCCACGGAGCTGCCCGCCATCGCCGGCGCCGCCGCGGGCATCTTCAACCTCCGGCCGGAACGACCCCGTTCACCCTCGGCCTGGACAGCGTCAACACCCGATCCAAACACAGTGCCTCGCGCCTGGATCTCGTCGTCCCGCACCCCCTCATCCGTCGTTGACTTTTCCTGGAGAGGTCCAAATTTCTTCTAAGTCCCCAGATCTGCTATGTTTTTATGCAATCTTCATCGCATCGTATCTCTGCATCCGTAGCTCCGATTTGCGCGTGTAGCATATCAAAATGTTCGCCTCGACGAGTACATCTTTTCATCTCACTGCATCATTTTCATTTGAGCTCATCTTGATGCCCGAAATGCTGTTGGAAGAGGGCTATATGGTGAATTTGTCAGATCTGTTTCAGCAAATGGCATTTTGTCATTTTTGCCATGATTAATGTGTGCATGATATGATCCTGAGCTCTACATGTGTTTTGTTATATGCCATGCCATATTTAAAGGGGTGTATGCCATGTATTTTTGTGATATTTGTGGTATCTAGCACAAGCTTGCAAAGTAGCGTAATCGGTAATGCTGATTTCGGGGACTTAGAATTTCACCAAGTCCTTGTCCTGTTTTCGTTGTTATGCCATATGTTCATGTTGTTTCCTAGTGATCCCTGCCTCTTTTGAGGATGACCAGTAAGGATGTTTTGTTAACATTGTGGTGATCTATCCATCCATGTCTTTGTTTGCATTTATGGAGCACCCTAGCTTGAGTCAATCGAGCTCTACTTTTGCTATAAAGTGAATCCTGGCAGATTGTTGACTTGTTTACCGATTTTGCCGAGGTTGTTGCTATTTATCTGTGCATGCTATGATGTTGTTCTTGCCATGTCTAGCTTATATGTCGTGTATTCTTGATGGGTGTATGATTAGTTTGTCATGCCATGCTCTGTAGTGAGTGCATCGAGCTCGTAAACATGCATACTCGTTAACTGATTTGCATGCTCCAGTTTTTCACTAAGTCTGTATCTGTTTATGTTTTTGCCATGTTCACATGCTTGCAATTGTATTTTCTGACCCCTTTTGGCTCAAGGTCACTAAGGAAATTTTGTTAAGTGCTTTTATTAGCTTCATGCCATGCCTTGCTTTGCCATGTTAAGTTCCTGTAGCATGTAGTTTTCATGCTCTAAAGCGTGCTTCCTGATGATAAATTCCAGACTTGTGTTAATTTCACTAAGTCTGAAACCTGTTATCGTTTGCCCTTTTGCCATGCTTGTTTGAGCCTGTTAATGAGTGAAGTAGCCGTAGCTCATTGTTCATCTTTTGTCAAGCATCATGAGTGGATCCCGGCCATGTATTTTGTTGCCATGTTTGAGTGCTGTAGCATATTTATCTTGATGCATTTAGAAGGCTACTTGCTGATTATCGCAGACCGGTGCCATATTTGTTTTGCTTGCCATTTCCAAACCGTGCATCCGATTCTGGTGATCTTTATATCGATTTCAACCGAAATCAACTCAACTTTCCAGTGGCACTCTTGGATTTCCAAGTTGAGGCCAGGTTCTATCATTCTTTTCCAAATCATGCATATGCACCGCATCCCGCATCCCGCATATCATACCATGTTCGTGTGTTGGTTGTTTACTATGTTGTGTGCTTCTTTCCGGTGTCGCTTCTTCGGGTTGGTTCCGTTAACGTCGCGTTTGTGAGGACCCGTTCGACTACGTCCGTTTGTCTTCTTCATGGACTCGTTCTTCTTCCTTGCGGGATTTCAGGCAAGATGACCATACCCTCGAAATCACTTCTATCTTTGCTTGCTAGATGCTCGCTCTTTTGCTATGCCTATGCTGCGATACCTACCACTTGCTTATCATGCCTCCCATATTGTTGAGCCAAGCCTCTAACCCACCTTGTCCTAGCAAACCGTTGTTTGGCTATGTTACCGCTTTGCTGAGCCCCTCTTATAGCGTTGTTAGTTGCAGGTGAAGATTGGAGCTTGTTCCATGTTTGGAACATGGATATTTTGTTGGGATATCACAATATCTCTTATTTAATTAATGCATCTATATACTTGGTAAAGGGTGGAAGGCTCGGCCTTATGCCTGGTGTTTTGTTTCACTCTTGCCGCCCTAGTTTCCGTCATATTGGTGTTATGTTCCCGGATTTTGCGTTCCTTACGCGGTTGGGTTTATAATGGGAACCCCTTGACAGTTCGCTTTGAATAAAACTCCTCCAGCAAGGCCCAACCTTGGTTTTACCATTCGCCACCTAGCCTTTTTCCCTTGGGAGTCACGCATCCTGAGGGTCATCTCTATTTTTAACCCCCCGGGCCATTGCTTGTCTAAGTGTTGGTCCAACCCTGAGCACCGTGCGGGGCCGTCCCTTGGCAACTTGGGTTACGTTGGCTCCCGTATGCTTAGCTTATCTGGTGTGCCCTAAGAACGAGATCTGTGCAGCTCCTATCGGGATTTTTCGCCACAGCGGGTGGTCTTGCTGGACTTGTTTTACCATTGTCGAGGATGTCTTGTAACCGGGATGCCGAGTCTGATCGGATTGTCTTGGGAGAAGGAATATCCCTCGTTGACCGTGAGAGCTTGTGATGGGCTAAGTTGGGACACCCCTGCAGGGATTTGAACTTTCGAAAGCCGTGCCCGCAGTTATGGGCAGATGGGAATTTGTTAATGTCTGGTTGTAGAAAACCTGTAGTTGATCTTAATTAAAATACATCAATCGCGTGTGTTACCGTGATGGTCTCTTCTCGGCGGGGTCCGGGAAGTGAACACGGTGTTGGAGTTATGCTTGACGTAGGTTGTTCTAGGATCACTTCTTGGTCATAGTTGTTCGACCGTGCTTTTGCCTTCTCTTCTCGCTCTCTTTTGCGAATAGGTTAGCCACCATATATGCTAGTCGCTTGCTGCAGCTCCACCTCATACCTTTTACCTTACCTATGAGCTTAAATAGTCTTGATCACGAGGGTGTGAGATTGCTGGGTCCCCATGACTCACAGATACTTCCAAAACCAGCTTGCAGGTGTCGTTGAACCGTGCAGATGACGCAACCAAGCTCAAGGAGGAGCTCGATGAAGATCTCGTTCTTTGTGTTGTTCCGTTTCCAGTTGATCAGTAGTGGAGCCCAGTCGGGATGATCGGGGATCTATGTAGCATTTGGGGTAGTCTTCTTTTAATTTGGGTTCCGTAGTCGGACCTTGATTGTATCTGGTTGATGTAATGCTTTATTCATGTCTTGTGTGAAGTGGCGATTGTAAGCCAACTATGTATCTCTTTCCCTTATGTATTACATGGGTTGTGTGAAGATTACCTCACTTGCGACATTGCTTTCAATGCGGTTATGCCTCTAAGTCGTGCTTCGACACGTGGGAGATATAGCCGCATCGAGGGCGTTACACCACCTCAAAGTTATTCTTTCCAATCAATCTGTTGTGCTATTCCTATAAGTGTCACAAACAGCCCTAGAGTTCGTACTAGAATAACACCTTAAGACACAAATCAACCAAAACCCTAATGTCACCTAGATACTCCAATGTCACCTCAAGTATCCGTGGGTATGATTATACGATATGCATCACACAATCTCAGATTCATCTATTCAACCAACACATAGGACCTCAAAGAGTGCCCCAAACTTTCTACCGGAGAATCACGACGAAAACGTGTGCCAACCCCTATGCATAGGTTCATGGGCAGAACCCGCAAGTTGATCACCAAAACATACATCAAGTGAATCACGTGATATCCCATTGTCACCACAGATACACACGGCAAGACATACATCAAGTGTTCTCAAATCTTTAAAGACTCAATCCGATAAGATAACTTCAAAGGGGAAACTCAATCCATTACAAGAGAGTAGAGGGGAGAAGAAACATAAGATCCAACTATAATAGCAAAGCTCGCGATACATCAAGATCGTGCCAAATCAAGAACACGAGAGAGAGAGAGAGAGAGAGAGAGAGAGAGAGAGATCAAACACATAGCTACAGGTACATACCCTCAGCCCCGAGGGAGAACTACTCCCTCCTCGTCATGGAGAGCACCAGGATGATGAAGATGGCCACCGGAGAGGGATTGCCCCCTCCGCAGGGTGCCGGAACGGGTCTAGATTGGTTTTCGGTGGCTACAGAGGCTTCTGGCGGCGGAACTCCCGATCTATTGTGTTCCCCGATAGTTTTATGGTATATGGATATATATATGCGGAAGAAATACATCAGGGGAGCCACGAGGGGCCCACGAGGGTGGAGGGCACCCCCCCAGCCTTGTGGCTTCCTCGTTGATCCCCTGACGTGCACTCCAAGTCTCCTGTATTGCTTTCTTTCCAAAAATAACTTTTCCGAAGGTTTCATTCTGTTTGGACTCCGTTTGATATTCCTTTTCTGTGAAACACTGAAACAAGGGAAAAACAGAAACTGGCACTGGGCTCTGGGTTAATAGGTTAGTCCCAAAAATAATATAAAAGTGGATAGTAAAGCCCAATAATGTCCAAAATAGTAGATAATATATCATGGAGCAATCAAAAATTATAGATACGTTGGAGACGTATCAAGCATCCCCAACCTTAATTCTTGCTCGTCCTCGAGTAGGTAAATGATAAAAACAGAATTTTTGATGTGGAATGCTACTTGGCATAATTTTAATGTAATTCTTCTTAATTGTGGTATGAATATTCAGATCCGAAAGATTCAAGATAAAAGTTCAATATTGACATAAAAATAATAATACTTCAAGCATACTAACAAAGCAATCATGTCTTCTCAAAATAACATGGCCAAAGAAAGTTATCCCTACAAAATCATATAGTCTGGCTATGCTCTATCTTCACCACACAAAGTATTTAAATCATGCACAACCCTAATGACAAGCCAAGCAATTGTTTCATACTTTTGATGCTCTCAAACTTTTTCAATCTTCACGCAATACATGAGCGTGAGCCATGGACATAGCACTATAGGTGGAATAGAATGGTGGTTGTGGAGAAGACAAAAAGGGAGAAGATAGTCTCACATCAACTAGGCGTATCAACGGGCTATGGAGATGCCCATCAATAATTATCAATGTGAGTGAGTAGGGATTGCCATGCAACGGATGCACTAGAGCTATAAATGTATGAAAGCTCAACAAAAGAAACTAGTGGGTGAGCATCCAACTCACTTGCTCACGAAGACCTAGGGAATTTTGAGGATGCCCATCATTGGAATATACAAGCCAAGTTCTATAATGAAAGATTCCCACTAGTATATGAAAGTGACAACATAGGAGACTCTCTATCATGAAGATCATGGTGCTACTTTGAAGCACAAGTGTGGTAAAAGGATAGTAGCATTGCCCCTTCTCTCATTTTTTATTTTTTTATTTGGGCCCTTTCTCCTTTTTTATGGCCTTTTTTATTTGGGCTTCATTGGCCTCTCTTTTTTCGTCTGGAGTCTCATCTCGACTTGTGGGGGAATCATAGTCTCCATCATCCTTTCCTCACTGGGACAATGCTCTAATAATGATAATCATCACACTTTTATTTACTTACAACTCATGAATTACAACTCGATACTTAGAACAAGATATGACTCTATATGAATGCCTCCGGCGGTGTACCGGGATGTGCAATGACTCATGAGTGACATGTATGAAAGAATTATGAACGGTGGCTTTGCCACAAATACGATGTCAACTACATGAACATGCAAAGCAATATGACAATGATGGAGTGTGTCATAACCAACGGAACGGTGGAAAGTTGCATGGCAATATATCTCGGAATGGCTATGGAAATGCCATAATAGGTGGGTATGGTGGCTGTTTTGAGGAAGGTATATGGTGGGTTTATGATACCGGCGAAAGGTGCGCGGTACTAGAGAGGCTAGCAATGGTGGAAGGGTGACAATGCGTATAATCCATGGACTCAACATTAGTCATAAAGAACTCACATACTTATTGCAAAAATCTATTAGGTATCGAAACAAAGTACTACGCGCATGCTCCTAGGGGGATAGATTGGTAGGAAAAGACCATCGCTCGTCCCCGACCGCCACTCATAAGGAAGACAATCAATAAATAAATCATGCTCCGACTTCATCACATAACGGTTCACCATACGTCATGCTACGGGAATCACAAAATTCAACACAAGTATTTCTCAAATTCACAGCTACTCAACTAGCATGACTCTAATATCACCATCTCCACATGTCAAAACAATTATCAAGTATCAAACTTCTCATAGTATTCAATGCACTTCATATGAAAGTTTTTATTATATCCCTCTTGGATGCCCATCATATCAGGACTAAATTCATAACCAAAGCAAACTACCATGCTGTTTAGAGACTCTCAAAATGATATAAGTGAAGAATGAGAGTTCATCTATTTCTATAGAATAAAACCACCACCGTTCTCTAAAAGATATAAGTGAAACACTAGGGCAAATGACAAACTACCCCGAAAGATGTAAGTGAAGATCAATGAGTAGTCGAATAATTATGCAACTATGTGAAGACTCTCTAACATTTAAGAATTTCAGATTTTATTCAAACAACAAGCAAAAAAATAAAATAAATTGACACTCCAAGCAAAACACATATCATGTGGCGAATAAAAATATAGCTCCAAGTAAAGTTACCGATGAACGAATACGAAAGAGGGGATGCCTTCCGGGGCATCCCCAAGCTTAGGCTTTTTGTTGTCCTTGAATATTACCTTGGGGTACTTTGGGCATCCCCAATCTTCGAATCTTGCCACTCCTTATTCCATAGTCCATCGAATCTTTACCCAAAACTTGAAAACTTCACAACACAAAACTTAACAGAAAACTCGTAAGCTCCGTTAGTATAAGAAAGCAAATCACCATCGTAAGGTACTGTAGTGAACTCATTCTAAATTCATATTGGTGTAATATCTACTTTATTCCAACTTCTCTATGGTTCATACCCTCCGATACTAGTCATAGATTCATCAAAATAAGCAAACAACACATAGAAAACAGAATCTATCAGAAACAGAACAGTCTGTAGTAATCCGTATCAAACGTATACTTCTGGAACTCATAAAATTCTCAAATAAATTTTTGGACCTGAGTAATTTGTCTATTAATCATCTTCAAAAAGAATTAAATAAATATCGCTCTCCAGTAAAGAATGTCAGCAGTTCTCGTGAGCACTAAAGTTTCTGTTTTTTACAGCATGATCGCAAAGACTTTCCCCAAGTCTTCCGAAAGGTTCTTCTTGGCACAAACACTAATTAAAAGCATAAAACCACATCTAAACAGAGGCTAGATGAATAATTTATTACTAAACAGGAGAAAAAAGCAAGGAACAAAAATAAAGTTGGGTTGCCTCCCAACAAGCGCTATCGTTTAACGCCCCTAGCTAGGCATGATGATTTCAATGATGCTCACATAAAAGATAAGAATTGAAACATAAAGAGAGCATCTTGAAGAATATGACTAGAACATTTAAGTCTAACCCACTTCCTATTCATAGGGATTTTTTGAGCAAACAACTTGTGGGAACAAGAATCAACTTGCATAGGAAGGTAAAACAAGGATAACTTCAAAACTTTAAGCACATAGATAGGAAACTTGATATTATTGCAATTCCTACAAGCATATGTTCCTCCCTCATAATAATTTTCAGTAGAATCATGAATGAATTCAAAAATATATCCAGCACCTAAAGAATTCTTTTCATGATCTACAAGCATAGAAATTTTATTACTCTCCACACAAGCAAGATTCTTCTCATTCGGAATAGTGGGAGTATCATAAGAGACTCGAATACTATAAATTGTTTCCACATTAAAAGAGTAATGTTCAGAAAAGGGGTAATCATAATCATGATAAGTTTTATAAATATAATCACTACTTTTTATAGCATAAGTATCATCACAATAATCATCATAGGTAGGAGGCATGCTATCATCATTGTAAATTTGCATATCAAAACTTGGGAGACTAAAAATATCATCTTCATTAAATGTAGCATCCCCAAGGTTGGGACAAACATTAATTGCAGAAAATATATTCTCAAAAACATCATTTTCTTCAAACATAGCATCCCCAAGCTTGGGCATTTTCATATCATAAGCATAATCACTCTCATCATCAATAGTATGGATGGCACCAATAGTATAGCAATTATCATATTCTTCCAAGCAAGTCCGAAAAAGATTGTCAAGATCATAAGAAGTATCATTATCTTCCACAATTGTATTTTCATGAGGCGCAATAGTAATAGGAGCAGCATTATTTGGGGGAGATGTCTTTTACCTCTCTTCCTTTTTCTTTTCTTCTTCTTCACCACATTATGTGTGGGTTCAATCCTCTTTTTGGAGCTCCTTATTAATGAGATTGGTTGAATAGGAGGCTCTTCCTCGTTACCTGATTCATCATAAGAAATAATAGGAGGGTATTGGGAAGTCTCTTCCCTTTCATTAGTATTCTCTTCATCTTATATTTGTTTTCTTTTCTTTATGTAGTTGGCAATATAAGGATTTTCAATACAATTCACCGCACAATACATATAAATTTCCTCTAGATCAAAATGAAGAACTCTATCAAGGCAAATTCTGAGTGCAGATGTTGTTGGGCCTCCAAGTGCATAGGTTTGTAGGACAGTAGCAAATTTCCCTCAAGTGGATGACCTAAGGTTTATCAATCTGTGGGAGTCATAGGATGAAGATGGTCTCTCTCTCAAGCAACCCTGCAACCAAATAACAAAGAGTCTCTTGTGTCCCCAACACACCCAATACAATGGTAAATTGTATAGGTGCACTAGTTCGGCGAAGAGATGGTGATACAAGTGGTATATGGATGGTAGATAAAGGTTCTTGTAATCTGAAAATATAAAAACATCAAGGTAACTAATGATAAAAGTGAGCACAAACGGTATTGCAATGCTAGGAAACAAGGCCTAGGGTTCATACTTTCACTAGTGCAAGTACTCTCAACAATAATAACATAATTGGATCCCATAACTATCCCTCAACATGCAACAAAGAGTCACTCCAAAGTCACTAATAGCGGAGAACAAACGAAGAGATTATGGTAGGGTACGAAACCACCTCAAAGTTATTCTTTCCAATCAATCCATTGGGCTATTCCTATAAGTGTCACAAACAGACCTAGAGTTCGTACTATAATAACACCTTAAGACACAAATCAACCAAAACCCTAATGTCACCTAGATACTCCAATGTCACCTCAAGTATCAGTGGGTATGATTATACGATATGCATCACACAATCTCAGATTCATCTATTCAACCAACACATAGGACCCCAAAGAGTGCCCCAAAGTTTCTACCGGAGAATCACGACGAAAACGTGTGCCAACCCCTATGCATAGGTTCATGGGAGGAACCCGCAAGTTGATCACCAAAACATACATCAAGTGAATCACCTGATATCCCATTGTCACCACAGATACGCACGACAAGACATACATCAAGTGTTCTCAAATCTTTAAAGACTCAATCCGATAAGATAACTTCAACGGGGAAACTCAATCCATTACAAGAGAGTAGAGGGGGAGAAGAAACATAAGATCCAAATATAATAGCAAAGCTCGTGATACATCAAGATCGTGCCAAATCAAGAACACAAGAGAGAGAGAGAGATCAAACACATAGCTACTGGTACATACCCTCAGCCCCGAGGGAGAACTATTCCCTCCTCGTCATGGAGAGCACCGGGATGATGAAGATGGCCACCGGAGAGGGATTGCCCCCTCCGGCAGGGTGCCGGAACGGGTCTAGATTGGTTTTCGGTGGCTACGAAGGCTTCTGGCGGCAGAACTCCTGATCTATTGTGTTCCCCGATAGTTTTAGGGTATATGGATATATATAGGCGGAAGAAATACATCAGGGGGGCCTAGAGGGGCCCACGAGGGTGGAGAGTGCGCCCAGGGCGTGGGCGTGCCCCCTGCCTCGTGGCTTCCTAGTTGATCCCCTGACGTGCACTCCAAGTCTCCTGTATTGCTTTCTTTCCACAAATAACTTTTCCGTAGGTTTCATTCTGTTTGGACTTCGTTTGATATTCCTTTTCTGCAAAACACTGAAACAAGGGAAAAGCAGAAATTGGCACTGGGCTCTGGGTTAATAGGTTAGTCCCAAAAATAATATAAAAGTGGATAATAAAGCCCAATAATGTCCAAAATAGTAGATAATATAGCATGGAGCAATCAAAAATTATAGATACGTTGGAGACGTATCATCCACTTGCAAGAGTGAGATCTGATAGAGATAATAATAATAAGATAAGTATTTTTGGTATTTTTATGATATAGACTGAAAGTAAAGATTGCAAAATAAAATAGATTGGAAACTTGTATGATGGAAAATAGACCCGGGGGCCATAGGTTTCACTAGTGGCTTCTCTCAAGATAGCATAAGTATTACGGTGGGTGAACAAATTAGTGTCGAGCAATTGATAGAAAAGCGAATAATTATGAGAATATCTAGGCATGATCATGTATATAGGCATCATGTCCGTGACAAGTAGACCGACTGCTGCCTGCATCTACTACTATTACTCCACACATCGACCGCTATCCAGCATGCATCTAGAGTATTAAGTTCATAAGAACAGAGTAACGCCTTAAGCAAGATGACATGATGTAGAGGGATACACTCATGCAATATGATATAAACCCCATCTTTTTATCCTCGATGGAAACAATACAATACGTGTCATTTCCCTTTCTGTCACTGGGATCGAGCACCGCAAGATTGAACCCAAAGATAAGCACTTCTCCCATTGCAAGAAAGGTCAATCTAGTAGGCCAAACCAAACTGATAATTCGAAGAGACTTGTAAAGATAAACCAATCATACATAAAAGAATTCAGAGAAGATTCAAATAATGTTCATAGATAATCTGGATCATAAACCCACAATTCATCGGATCTCGATAAACACGCCGCAAAAAGAAGAGTTACATCGAATAGATCTCCAAGATAATCGAGGAGAACTTTGTATTGAGATCCAAAGAGAGAGATGAAGACATCTAGCTAATAACTATGGACCCGTAGGTTAGAGGTAAACTACTCACACATCATCGGAGGGGCCATGGAGTTGATGTAGAGGCCCTCCGTGATGAACGCCCCCTCCAGCGGAGCTCCGGAAAAGGCCCCAAGATGGGATCTCTTGGGTACATAAGGTTGCGGCGGTGGAAATAGGGTTTCATGGTGCTCCTGGATGTTTGCGGGGTATGTGAACATATATAGGTGGAAGAAGTAGGTCGTTGGAGCTACGAGGGGCCCACGATGGGGGAGGGCGCGCCCCTTGCCTCGTGGCCGCCTCGTTGATTGCTTGACGTCCACTCCAAGTCCGCTGAAACACGTTTGTTCCAAAAATCACGTCCCCAAAGGTTTCATTCCATTTGGACTCCGTTTGATATTCCTTTTCTACGAAACACTGAAATAGGCAAAAAAAACAGCAATTTGGGTTGGGCCTGCGGTTAATAGGTTAGTCCCAAAAATAATATAAAAGTGGAAAATAAAGCCCATTAACATCCAAAACAGATAATATAATAGCATGGAAAAATCAAAAATTATAGATACATTGGAGACGTATCAGCATCCCCAAGCTTAATTCCTGCTCGTCCTCGAGTAGGTAAATGATAAAAATAGAATTTTTGATGTGGAGTGCTTTCTAGAATATTCTTCAATGTATTTTTCTCTATTGTGGCATGAATGTTCAGATCCGAAAGATTCAAGATAAAAGTTTATTGTTGACATAAAAATAGTAATACTCCAAGTATGCTAATCAAGCAATTATGTCTTATCCAAATACCATAGCCAAAGAAAACTTATCCCTACAAAGTCATATAGTTTGGCCATGCTTCATTTTCGTCACACAAAATGCTCTCATCATGCACAACCCCGATGACAATCCAAGCAATTGTTTCATACTTAGCTTTTTCAAACTGTTTCAACTTTTATGCAATATGTGAGCGCGAGCCATGGACATAGCACTATGGATAGAATAGAATATGATGATTGAGGTTGTGTGAGAAGACAAAAAGGGAGAAAGTCTCACATTGACGCGGATAATCAATGGGCTATGGAGATGCCCACCGATTGATGTCAATGCAAGGAGTAGGGATTGCCATGCAACGGATGCACTAGAGCTATAAATATATGAAAGCTCATCAAAGAAACTAAGTGGGTGTGCATCCAACTCGCTTGCTCACGAAGACCTAGGGCATTTGAGTAAGCCCATCATTGCAATATACAAGCCAAGTTCTATAATGAAAAATTCCCACTAGTATATGAAAGTGACAAAATAAGAGACTCTCTGTCATGAAGAACACGGTGCTACTTTGAAGCACAAGTGTGGAAAAAGGACAGTAACATTGTCCCTTCTCTCTTTTTCTCTCATTTATTTATTATTATTATTCTTTTTTTATTTGGGCCTTCTTTTTTCTTTTGGCCTCTTTTTTTCGTCCGGAGTCTCATCCTGACTTTGTGGGGGAATCATAGTCTCCATCATCCTTTCCTCACATGGGACAATGCTCTAATGATGATCATCACACTTTTATTTTCTTACAACTCAAAAATTACAAATCGATACTTAGAACAAAATATGACTCTATGTGAATGCCTCCGGTGGTGTACCGAGATTGCGATGAATCAAGAGTGACATGTATGAAAAAATTATGAACGGTGGCTTTGCCACAAATACGATGTCAACTACATGATCATGCAAAGATGACAATGATGATGCATGTCATAATAAATGGAATGGTGGAAAGTTGCATGGCAATATATCTCGAAATGGCAATGGAAATGCCATAATAGGTAGGTATGGTGGCTATTTTTAGGAAGACATAAGGAGGCTTATGTGTGATAGAGCGTATCATATCACGGGGTTTGGATGCACTGGCGAAGTTTGCGCCAACTCTCAAGGTGAGAAAGGGCAATGCACGGTACCGAAGAGGCTAGCAATGGTGGAAGGGTGAGAGTGCGTATAATCCATGGACTCAACATTAGTCGTAAAGAACTCACACACTTATTGCAAAAATATACAAGTCATCAAAACCAAGCACTACGTGCATGCTCCTAGGGGATAGATTGGTAGGAAAAGACCATCGCTCGTCCCCGACCGCCACTCATAAGAAAAGCAATCAAAGAACACCCCATGCTTCAAATTTGTCACATAACATTCACCATACGTGCATGCTATGGGACTTGCCAACTTCAACACAAGTATTCATCAATTTCACAATTACTCAACTAGCACACTTCTAATATTACCACCTTTATATCTCAAAACCATCTATCAAGCATCCAGCTTCTCTTAGCATTTAAAATTTATAACCAAAGTGAATAACCATGCTGTTCTAAAGGACTCTCAAAATGATATAAGTGAAGCATGAGAGATCAATTATTTCTATAAAGTAGAACCACCGCCGTGCCCTAAAAGATATAAGCGAAGCACTAGAGCAAAAAACTATATAGCTCAAAAGATATAAGTGAAGCACATAGAGTATTCTAATAAATTCCAATTCATGCCTGTCTCTCCCAAAAGGTGTGTACAGCAAGGATGCTTGTGGTAAACTAGAAAGAAAACACTCAAATCATACAAGATGCTCCAAGCAAAACTCATATTATGTGGCGAATAAAAATATAGCTCCAAGTAAAGTTACCGATAGACGAAGACGAAAGAGGGGATGCCTTCCGGGGCATCCCCAAGCTTAGGCTTTTTGGTGACCTTGGATTTTACCTTGGGGTGCCATGGGAATCCCCAAGCTTAGGCTCTCGCCACTCCTTGTTCCATAATCCATCAAATCCTTACCCAACACTTGAAAACTTCACAACACAGAACTTAAAAGAAAATCTTCGTGAGCTCCGTTAGTAAAAGAAAACAAACCACCACTTCAAGGTATTGTAATTAACTCATTCTTTATTTATATTGGTGTTAAAGATATTGTATTCCAACTTCTCTATGGTTCATAAACTCTATTACTAGCCATAGATTCATCAAAATAAGCAAAAAACACACGAAAAATAGAATATGTCAAAAAGAGAACAGTCTGTAGTAATCTGTAGGTTTTGAGCACTTCTGGAACCCCAAAAATTCTAAAATAAATTGCTGGACATGAGGAATTTATCTATTAATCATCTGAAAACGAATTAACTAAATATCACTCTCCAGTAAAAAATGGCAGCAATTCTCGCGAGCGCTAAAGTTTCTATTTTTTACAGTAGGATCAAAAAGACTTCCCCCAAGTCTTCCTAACGGTTCTACTCGGCACAAACACTAATTAAACACAAAAAACACAACCAAAACAGAGGCTAGATAGATTATTTATTACTAAATAGGAGAAAAAATCAAGGAATAAAAATAAAATTGGGTTGCCTCCCAACAAGCGCTATCGTTTAATGCCCTTAGCTAGGCATAAAAGAAAGGATAGATCTAGGCATTGTCATCTTTGGTATGCAATCCATAAGTGGATCTCATAATAGATTCATAAGGTAATTTAATTTAATTTCTAGGAAGGTGTTACATGCCCTTCCTTAAAGGAAATTGGAATCTAATATTCCCTTCCTTCATATCAATAATTGCACCAATCGTTCTAAGGAAAGGTCTACCAAGAATAACAGGACATGAAGGATTGCAATCTATATCAAGAACAATGAAATCTATGGGCACATAGTTCCTATTTGCAACAATAAGAACATCATTAATCTTTCCCATAGGTTTCTTAATGGTGGAATCCGCAAGGTGCAAGTTTAGAGAACAATCATCAAACACAAAGTTTTTCGAATCGTGGAAACACTAGCACCCAAATCACACAAAGCATAGCACTCATGATCTTCAATTTTAATTTTAATTGTAGGTTCCCATTCATCATAAAGTTTTCTAGGGATAGAAACTTCAACTCAAGGTTTTCTTCATAAGATTGCATCAAAGCATCCATGATATGTTTAGTAAAAGCTTTATTTTGACTATAAGCATGAGGAGAATTTAGCACGGATTGCAACAAGGAAATACAATCTATCAAATAGAAACTATCATAATTAAATTCCTTGAAATCCAAGATAGTGGGTTCATTGCTATCTAAAGTTTTGACCTCTTCAATCCCACTTTTACCAATTTTTGCATCAAGATCTAAAAACTCCGAATTTTTGGGATGCCTTATAACTAAAGTTGACTCATCTCCAGTCCCATCATTATCAAGATTCATAGTGCAAAACAAGGATTTAATAGGGGACACATCAATTACTTTTATATCTTCATCTTTATTGTCATGAAAACTAGAAGAACACGCTTTCACAAAGCAATCTTTCTTAGCACGTATCCTAGCGGTTCTTTCTTTGCACTCATCAATGGAAATTCTCATGGATTTGAGAGACTCATTGATATCGTGCTTAGGTGGAATAGATCTAAGTTTCAAAGAATCAACATCAAGAGAAATTCTATCCACGTTCCTAGCCAACTCATCAATCTTAAGCATTTTTTCTTCAATCAAAGCATTGAAACTCTTTTGCGAAGTAATAAATTCTTTAATACTAGATTCAAAATCAGAGGGCAACTTATTATAATTTCCATAAGAATTGTTGTAGAAATTACCATAATTATTAGAGGAATTACTAGGAAACAGCCTAGAATTAAAATTACCTCTATGCGCGTTATTACCAAAATTGTTCCTACCAACAAAATTCACATCCATAGATTCATTATTATTCTCAATCAAAGTAGACAAAGGTATATCATTAGGATCAGTAGGAGCACTCTTATTAGCAAACAATTTCATAAGTTCATCCATCTTTCTACTCAAAACATTAATCTCTTCAATTGCATGCACCTTTTTACTAGTAGATATTTCAGTGTGCCATTGATAATAATTAACCATAATATTATCTAGGATTTTGGTAGCTTCTCCTAAAGTGATTTCCATAAAAGTGCCTCCCGTGGCCGAATCTAAAAGATTTCTAGAAGCAAAATTCAATCCGGCGTACAAAATTTGTATAATCATCCATAAATTCAAACCATGTGTAGGGCAATTATGTATCATTAATTTCATCCTCTCCCAAGATTGCGCAACATGTCATGATCAAGTTACTTAAAATTCATAATATAATTTCTAAGAGAGATGATCTTTGTGGGAGGAAAATACTTAGAGATAAAAACATCTTTGCACTTATTACATGAATCAATACTATTTTTAGGCAAAGACGAAAACCAAGCTTTAGCACGATCTCTAAGCGAAAACGGAAATAGCTTAAGTTTAACAATATCGTTGTCCACATCTTTCTTCTTTTGCATATCACACAAATCAACAAAGTTGTTTAGATGGGTAGTGGCATCTTCACTAGGAAGGCCAGAAAACGGATCTTTCATGACAAGTTTAAGCAAAGCGGTATTAATTTCACAAGATTCAGCATCAGTAAGAGGAGCAATCGGAGTGCTAATAAAATCATTATTGTTGGTATTGGCAAAGTCACACAATTTAGTATTATCTTGAGCCATTGTGACAAGCAAGCAACCCAACACACAAGCAAACAAGAAGCAAGCGAAAAAGAGGCAAACAGAAAAAGAGGGCGAATAAAACGGCAAGGGTGAAGTGGGGGAGAGGAAAACAAGAGGCAAATGGCAAATAATGTAATGCGAAGGATAAGAGTTATGATGGGTATTTGGTATGTCTTGACTTGTCGTAGATCTCCCCGGCAACGGCGCCAGAAATCCTTCTTGCTACCTCTTGAGCACTGCATTGGTTTTCCCTTGAAGAGGAAAGGGTGGTGCAGTAAAGCAGCGTAAGTATTTCCCTCAGTTTTTGAGAACCAAGGTATCAATCCAGTAGGAGACCACGCGCGAGTCACCTCGTACCTACACAAACAAATAAGGACCTCGCAACCAACGCGATAAAGGGGATGTCAATCCCTTCATGGCCACTTGCAAGAGTGAGATCTGATAGAGATCATAATAATAAGATAAGTATTTTTGGTATTTTTATGATATAGACTGAAAGTAAAGATTGCAAAATAAAATAGATTGGAAACTTGTATGATGGAAAATAGACCCGGGGGCCATAGGTTTCACTAGTGGCTTCTCTCAAGATAGCATAAGTATTACGGTGGGTGAACAAATTACTGTCGAGCAATTGATAGAAAAGCGAATAATTATGAGAATATCTTGGCATGATCATGTATATAGGCATCACGTCCGTGACAAGTAGACCGACTCCTGCCTGCATCTACTACTATTACTCCACACATCGACCGCTATCCAGCATGCATCTAGAGTATTAAGTTCATAAGAACAGAGTAACGCCTTAAGCAAGATGACATGATGTAGAGGGATACACTCATGCAATATGATATAAACCCCATCTTTTTATCCTCGATGGAAACAATACAATACGTGTCATTTCCCTTTCTGTCACTGGGATCGTGCACCGCAAGATTGAACCCAAAGATAAGCACTTCTCCCATTGCAAGAAAGGTCAATCTAGTAGGCCAAACCAAACTGATAATTTGAAGAGACTTGCAAAGATAAACCAATCATACATAAAGAATTCAGAGAAGATTCAAATATTGTTCATAGATAATCTGGATCATAAACCCACAATTCATCGGATCTCGACAAGCACACCGCAAAAAGAAGAGTTACATCGAATAGATCTCCAAGAGAATCGAGGAGAACTTTGTATTGAGATCCAAAGAGAGAGAAGAAGCCATCTAGCTAATAACTATGGACCCGTAGATCTGAGGTAAACTACTCACACATCATCGGAGGGGCCATGAAGTTGATGTAGAGGCCCTCCGTGATCAATGCCCCCTCCGGCGGAGCTCCGGAAAAGGCCCCAAGATGGGATCTCTTGGGTACAGAAGGTTGCGGTGGTGGAAATAGGGTTTCGTGGTGCTCATGGATGTTTGCGAGGTATGTGAACATATATAGGAGGAAGAAGTAGGTCGGTGGAGCTACGAGGGGCCCACGAGGGGGGAGGGCACGCTTGGGGGGTAGGCGCACCCCCTGCCTCGTGGCCGCCTCGTTGATTGCTTGACGTCCACTCCAAGTCCTCTGGATCACATTTGTTCCAAAAATCACGTTCCCGAAGGTTTCATTCTGTTTGGACTCCGTTTGATATTCCTTTTCTACGAAACACTGAAATAGGAAAAAAACAACAATTTGGGTTGGGCCTCCGGTTAATAGGTTAGTCCCAAAAATAATATAAAAGTGTAAAATAAAGCCCATTAACATCCAAAACAGATAATATAATAGCATGGAACAATCAAAAATTATAGATTCGTTGGAGACGTATCATCATCTCACCAGCTATTGCTTTTGCAACTATTGCTATCGCATAGCGATAAAGTAAAGCAATTACATGGCACTTGCATCTTATGCAATAAAGAGACAACCATAAGGCTTCTGCCAGTTGCCGATAACTTCAACAAAACATAATAATCTCATACAACAACTTATATCTCAACACGTCTTGACCATATCACATCACAACAAGCCCTGCAAAAACAAGTTAGACATCCTCTACTTTGTTGTTGCAAGTTTTACGTGGCTGCTACGGGCTGAGCAAGAACTGTTCTTACCTACGCATCAAAACCACAACGATGTTTCGTCAAGTATGTGCTTTTTTAACATTCAAAAAGACCGGGCGTAGCCACACTCGATTCAACTAAAGTTGGAGAATTTGACACCCGCCAGCCACCTGTGTGCAAAGCACGTCAGTAGAACCAGTCTCGCGTAAGCATACGCGTAATGTCGGTCCAGGCCGCTTCATCCAACAATACCGCCGAACCAAAGTATGACATGTTGGTAAGCAGTATGACTTGTATCGCCCACAACTCGCTTGTGTTCTACTCGTGCATATAACATCCACGTATAAACCTGGCTCTGATGCACTATTGTGGAACGTAGTAATATCAAAAAAAATCCTACGCACACGCAAGATCATGGTGATGCATAGCAACGAGAGGAAAGAGTATCGTCCACGTACCCTCGTAGACCGTAAGCATAAGCGTTATGAGAACACAGTTGATGTAGTCGAACGTCTTCACGATCCGACCAATCCAAGTACCGAACGCACGACACCTCCGAGTTCAGCACATGTTCACCTCGATGACGTCCCATGAACTCCGATCCAGCAGAGCTTCACAGGAGAGTTCCGTCAGCACGACGGCGTGATGACGGTGATGATGTTGCTACCGACGCAGGGCTTCACCTAAGCACTTCTACGATATGATCGAGGTGGATTATGGTGGAGGGGGGCACCGCACACGGCTAAGGGATCAATGATCAACTTCTGTGTTCTAGGGTTCCCCCTGCCCCCGTATATAAAGGAGCAAGGGGGGAGGTCGGCCGGCCCTCCTAGGGCGCGCCAGGAGGAGGAGTCCTCCTAGTAGGAGTAGGACTCCCCTTTCCTACTCCTACTAGGAGGAGGAAAGGAAGGGGGAAGGGGAGAAGGAAGGAGAGGGAGGAAAGGAGGAAAGGGGGGCCGGCCCCCTAGTCCAATTCGGTTTGGGCTAGGGGGGCTATGCGCCTTGCCTCCTCTCTTCCACCACTTGGCCCATGAGGCCCAATACTTCTTCCCCGTATTCCCGTAACTCCTCGGTACTCTGAAAAATACCCGAATCATTCGGAACCTTTCCGATCTCCGAATATAGTCATCAAATATATCGATCTTTATGTCTCGACCATTTTGAGACTCCTCGTCATGTCCCCGATCTCATCCGGGACTCCGAACTACCTTCGGTACATCAAATCACATAAACTCATAATACCAATCGTCACCGAACGTTAAGCGTGCGGACCCTACGGGTTCGAGAACTATGTAGACATGACCGAGACACGTCTCTGGTCAATAACCAATAGCGGAACCTGGATGTTCATATTGGCTCCTACATATTCTACGAAGATCTTTATCGGTCAAACCGCATAACAACATACGTTTTTCCCTTTGTCATCGGTATGTTACTTGCCCGAGATTTGATCGTCGGTATCTCAATACCTAGTTCAATCTCGTTACCGGCGAGTCTCTTTACTCGTTCCGTAATACATCATCCCGCAACTAACTCGTTAGTCACAATGCTTGCAAGGCTTATAGTGATGTGCGTTACCGAGAGGGGCCAGAGATACCTCTCCGACAATCGGAGTGACAAATCCTAATCTCGATCTATGCCAACTCAACAAGCACCATCGGAGACACCTGTAGAGCACCTTTATAATCACCCAGTTACGTTGTGACGTTTGTAGCACACAAAGTGTTCCTTCGGTACTCAGGAGTTGCATAATCTCATAGTCATAGGAACATGTATAAGTCATGAAGAAAGCAGTAGCAACAAACTAAACGATCATCGTGCTAAGCTAATAGAATGTGTCAAGTCAATCACATCATTCTCTAATGATGTGATCTCGTTAATCAAATGACAACTCATGTCTATGGCTAGGAAACTTAACCATCTTTGATTCAACGAGCTAGTCAAGTAGAGGCATACTAGTGACACTCTGTTTGTCTTTGTACTCACACATGTACTAAGTTTCTGGTTAATACAATTCTAGCACGAATAATAAACATTTATCATGATATAAGGAAATAAATAGTAACTTTATTATTGCCTCTAGGGCATATTTCCTTCATGATCTTGCTGAAAAAATAGAAACTTTTACGCTCACGAAATTAATTTTAATTTTTTACCAGAGAGCGATAAAATACCTACTCCACTTGAAGTAGATTAATATACAAATTGCGCAGTCCATCCTAATTTTTCAGAATTGTTGGAGTTACAGAAGTATTGGGAAGTTACAGATTGCTAGAGACTATTCTGTTTTTGACAGATTTTGTTTTTCGTGTGTTGTTTGCTTATTTTAATGAATTTATGAGTAGTATCGAGGGGTATGAACCATAGAGAAGTTGGAATACAATAGGTTTAACACCAATATAAATAAAGAATGAGTTCATTACAGTAACTTAAAGTGGTGGTTTATTTTCTTATACTAACAGAGCTCATGAGATTTTCTGTTGAGTTTTGTGTTGTGAAGTTTTCAAGTTTTTGATTAAAGATTTGATGGATTTTGGAATAAGGAGTGGCAAGAGCCTAAGCTTGGGGATGCCCAAGGCACCCCAAGGTAAAATTCAAGGAAAACCAAAAGCCTAAGCTTGGGGATGCCCCGGAAGGCATCCCCTCTTTCGTCTTCGTCTATTGGTAACTTTACTTGAGGCTATATTTTTATTCACCACATTATGTGTTTTGCTTGGAGCGTCTTGTATGATTTCAGTATTTGATTTTTAGTTTACCACAATCATCCTTGCTGTACACACCTTTTGGGAGAGACACGCATGAATCGGAATTTATTAGAATACTCTATGTGCTTCACTTATATCTTTTGAGCTAGATAATTTTGCTCTAGTGCTTCACTTATATCTTTTTAGAGCACGGTCGTGGTTTTATTTTATAGAAATTATTGATCTCTCATGCTTCACTTATATTATTTTGAGAGTCTTTTATAACAACATTGTAATTTGCTTTGGCTATAAAACTAGTCCTAATATGATGGGCATCCAAGATGGGTATAATAAAAACTTTCATATAAAGTGCGTTGAATACTATGAGAAGTTTGATTATTTATGATTGTTTTGAGATATGAAGATGGTGATATTAGAGTCATGCTAGTAGAGTAGTTGTGAATTTGAGAGATACTTGTGTTAAAGTTTGTGATTCCCGTAGCATGCGCGTATGGTGAACCGTTATGTTATGAACTTTGGGCATGATCTATTTATTGATTGTCTTCCTTATGAGTGGCGGTCGGGGACGAGCGATGATCTTTTCCTACCAATCTATCCCCCTAGGAGCATGCGCATAGTACTTCGTTTCAATAACTAATAGATTTTCACAATAAGTTTGTGAGTTCTTTATGACTAATGTTGAGTCCATGGATTATACGCACTCTCACCCTTCCACCATTGCTAGCCTCTCTAGTACCGCGCAACTTTCGCCGGTACCATAAACCCACCATTTACCTTCCTCAAAACAGCCACCATACCTACCTATTATGGCATTTCCATAGCCATTTCGAGATATATTGCCATGCAACTTTCCACCGTTCCGTTTATTATGACACTCTCCATCATTGTCATATTGCCTTGCATGATCATGTAGTTGACATCGTATTTGTGGCAAAGCCACCATTCATAATTCTTTCATACATGTTACTCTTGATTCGTTGCACATCCCGGTACATCACCGGAGGCATTCACATAGAGTCATATTTTGTTCTAAGTATTGACTTGTAATTCTTGAGTTGGAAGTAAATAAAAGTGTGATGATCATCATTATCAGAGCATTGTCCCAGTGAGGAAAGGATGAGTGAGACTATGATTCCCCCACAAGTCTGGATGAGACTCCGTACGAAAAAGATAAAAAAATAAAGAGAGGGCCCAAAAAAACAAAAAAATAAATGAGAGAAAACGAGAGAAGGGACAATGCTACTATCCCTTTTCCACACTTGTGCTTCAAAGTAGCACCATGATCTTCATGATGGAGAGTCTCTTATTTTTCACTTTCATATACTAGTGGGAATTTTTCATTATACAACTTGGCTTGTATATTCCAATGATGGGCTTCCTCAAAATACCCTTGGTCTTCGTGAGCAAGCAAGTTGGATGCACACCCACTTAGTTTCTTTTGTTGAGCTTTCATACATTTATAGCTCTAGTGCATCCGTTGCATGGCAATACCTACTCACTCACATTGATATCTATTGATGGGCATCTCCATAGCCCGTTGATACGCCTAGTTGATGTGAGACTATCTTCTCCATTTTTTCTTCTCCACAACCACCCCTTTATTCAACCTATAGTGTTATATCCATGGCTCACGCTCATGTATTGCGTGAAGATTGAAAAAGTATGAAACAATTGCTTGGCTTATCATCGGGGTTGTGCATGATTAAATATTTTGTGTGATGAAGATAGAGCATAGCAAGACTATATGATTTTTTAGGGATAGCTTTCTTTGGCCATGTTATTTTAAGAAGACATGATTGATTTGTTAGTATACTTGAAGTATTATTGTTTTTATGTCAATATTAAACTTTTTCCTTGAATCTTTCGGATATGAACATTCATGCCACAATAAAGAAAATTACATTGATAATTATGTTAGGTAGCATTCCACATCAAAAATTCTGTTTTTATCATTTACCTACTCAAGGACGAGCAGGAATTAAGCTTGGGGATACTTGATACGTCTCCAACGTATCTATAATTTTTTATTGTTCCATGCTATTATATTATCTATTTTGGATGTTTAATGGGCTTTAATATGTTCTTTTATATTATTTTTGGGACTAACCTATTAACCAGAGGCCCAGTGCCAGTTTTTTCTATTTTGCCTATTTTAGAGTTTTGCATAAAAGGAATACCAAACGGAGTCCAAACAGAATGAAACCTTCGCAATGATCTTTCTTGGACCGAAAGCAATCCAGAAGACTTGGAGTCGAAGTCTAGAACTCCACGGGGAAGCCACGAGGCAGGAGGGCGCGCCCAGGGGGTAGGCGCGCCCCCACCCTCGTGTGCCCCTTGTAGCTCCACCGACGTACTTCTTTCGCCTAAATATACTCTTATACCCTAGAAACATTAGGGAGAGCCACGAAACCACTTTTCCACCGCCGCAACCTTCTGTACCCGTGAGATCCCATCTTGGGGCCTTTTTCGGCGATCTGCTGGAGGGGGAATCGATCATGGAGGGCTTCTACATCAACACCATTGCCTCTCCGATGAAGTGTGAGTAGTTTACCATAGACCTTCGGGTCCATAGTTATTTCTAGATGGCTTCATCTTTCTCTTTGATTCTCAATACAAAGTTCTCATCGATGTTCTTGGAGATCTATTCGATGTAATACTCTTTTGCGGTGTGTTTGTCGAGATTCGATGAATTGTGGATTTATGAACAAGATTATCTATGAATATTATTTGGTTCTTCTCTGAATTCTTATATGCATGATTTGATATCTTTGCAAGTCTCGTCGAATTATTGCTTTAGTTTGGCCTACTAGATTAATCTTTCTTGCAATAGGAGAAGTGCTTATCTTTGGGAAATCTTGTAGTGTCTTTTCCCAATGACAGTAGGGGCAGCAAGGCATGTATTACATTATTGCCATCGAGGATAAAAAGATGGGGTTTATATCATATTGCTTGAGTTTATCCCTCTACATCATGTCATCTTGCTTAAAGCGTTACTCCGTTCTTATGAACTTAATGCTCTATATGCATGCTGGATAGCGGTCGATGTGTGGAGTAATAGTAGTAGATGTAGAATCGTTTCGATCTACTTGACACGGACGTGATGCCTATATTCATGATCATTGCCTTAGATATCTTCATAACTATGCGCTTTTCTATCAGTTGCTCAGCAGTAATTTGTTCACCCACTGTTATACATGCTATCTTGAGAGAAGCCACTAGTGAAACCTATGGCCCCCGGGTCTTGCTCCTATTTTATTACATCTCTTTTATTTACATCGCATCACATTTGCTATTTTGTAATCTTTACTTTCCAATCTATACAACTGTAACATCCCAAAATTCTAAATTTTGGAATGTTATATTAAATAAATAGTATTGATTGATTGTTTGATTATGATGTATGAAATTGAGTGAAATTGGAAACTTTTTGAAAGTTAAATGAGAGGGAATAAAATGACTTTTCCAAACTTTCACCTTGCATTTATGATATCCATAAATTCAAATTCTTTTCATCACAAAACCCTGGAGTGAAGATAATATGACTTCTTCCATTTAAATAAATGAAAAGGGTTTTGAAAAGATTTGAATTCCATTTGGAAATTTATCAAAATTTGGAAACTTTAAGCAACTCAATGATTTTCATGAGAGAAGACAAAATGACTTCTTCAAAACATATGAAATATGAGTAGGGAGTTTCAAAGAATCAAATTTAAAGTCCCATTGAAATTATTTCCAATTTGGAGTTATTTGGGTTTTATTCAAATTATTTTTCTCAAAAATAAAATATATGGAAAATAGGGTAAAATGATTCCCTACAGTAGAAAATTGGAGAAAAATGGTTTTGAAATCATTTTGGTATTTTAAAATATTTTATGTGATTTTTAAATGAACCAGTAGCACTGTTTGCTTTATTTAATTTTTTGTGGATTTTATTTGACGTTAGAAAAATGTTCATGTTGTAGAAAAATTGTTTCTGAAAATCTTGATATATATTATGCCTATATATCATTTTTATTATTTGTTGTTTATTCTTATTTTTGTTCTTTGTAAAATTGTTTAAAAAACAAAAAAATGTTTCCTCTGCCGAACTGGGTCGGCCCAACCAACCAGGCCAGGCCAAGCCCAGCCCAGCTGCTTCACATGCGCCCGAGGCCCCCGTCGAGATGGCCAGCCGACCCGTGCCCCTTTGCCCGCTGCCACCGATGGGTGGACCCCGCTTGTCATCCCCCTCCCGTGTCTCCTTCTTTCGTGTTCATCATGGACAAAGAGCCCCGATCCCAAATCTCGCCCGATTCGATCCGTTTATTGCCCCTCGCACAAGCCCAACCTCCTATAAATACTTCCCACCTCATCCTCGTCCGATTTTCGCGAAAACCTCGATCTACCGTGCCCTAGGGAGTCCTCCCGATCTCGTCGGAGTTCGCGAAGCTTCACCGAGCTCCACCGCCTTACCACGCCTCCACCCGCCCCTTCCGACCACCTCCGCCATCACCATCGATCTCGCCTTTCCATGTTGCACCTCCCCGTGCCCTCGGACGAGCCCGAGAACCACCGGAGCCGCTGCACCACCCGCAAATCCCTCGCCGGAGAAGCTTTCTGCCGACGCGCGCCATTGTTCGCCGCCGTCGCCTCCGACCTCCCCAAGGCCCACCCACGCCATCATCGTGCTCCCCTCCCTCTACTACGCCTACCCAAACACTCTCCTGAGCCCGAGAACCACCAGAGTGCCGCCCTCGAGCTCTCCCGAGTCGCCGGAGCGCGCGAGCACCGCCGTCACCACCTCGCCTCATCCCGATGTCCCCGAGTCCCGTCGAGACCACCCCTGGACTCGCCTTTCTCCACCGCGTTCGCCTGACCCCTCTGTCGCCACCGTCGACCACAGGAGCTGACCTCTCTGTCGTCTTTGTCGCACCGCCGCGGTAAGCCCTCGACCGTCCTATCTAGTTTCGACGTTGTAGATTAGATCTGCTGGTTTTTTCTTGCAAACCGATATTTTCTAAGTAGCGAACGTTCGCTAGGTTAGGTCTTTGCAGAGAACGGTTTCATTCGTTAGGTTTTGGTAGCGGACGTTCGTCCGATAGATTTTTCTTTTTCTTTTTAATTTTCGGCCAGGGACCTAGATGCAAATAGTTTTCTTCGCAGATTAATCCGTGATCTTTAAGCGATCACAACTTTTTGCTCATTTATCCAAATCCAACGAAACTAATGCTCACTTCTTCGTTATGATCCCCTCTATCTAGTAAAACAACTTAAACTTCTTTTTGAAAGTTTAAATTTGATTTCAAACAAATTCATATTCAAACTTCTTTTGATCATAACTTGAGTTTCGTAACTCCAATTTAATTGATTCTTTTTGCAAATCAAAGCGCTTGACCTAAACTTTCTGATAAGGCCAAATTCATTTAATTTTGGTACTGTTAGAAATTGTTTTCTGTTGCAAGAGTTAATTTCTTGTTTTCGAAGTTTTCTGAGATCTTTTGTTCGATTCTTTTGCATGAGTGCTTATGTATGCAATTGCTTGCTCACGATAGATTGAATGGAGTGTGATGAGTAGAACTATCAGGAGTTATGAGTGCGAATCATCTTCATCAATAGTACAAGGCAAGTTCACACTTTGATCATATTTTTCATACCCAGTTTTTATGCATTAGTTTCACCCTCAAACATTGCATGAGTAGGATGTGATAACATGTAGGTATTTGGGAAGTAGTTGAAGAGGTAGGAACCTACTGTATTATATACAAACCCCTGGGTGTTACTATGTTATGCTTATACTGCTATGCTATGATCATAGACGTGGATTGGTTTGTGAGATTCATGAAAGATGTGAGAGTTATTTATATCTAAGGGTTAACTTAAGGTGGCTACTTTAATACACATCTGGGTGGATTGGTTGGGGTACCTTGGGGATACCAGTGGCTTGCCCGAACACCTGGGAATCCAGTGTTGTCCTAGGAGATCCTGGGGTATCCGTGTGATCATCCGATGGTTCGCCACCCAGGCTCAAAGGGATCATAAAATTGTTGATGCTAAAAACTTCCGTGTGCAGCCACAAGCCATTATGGGCTCTGGCATAGTTGAGTAAGTTGTGTGCTACCTCTTGAGCATGTGTTGGTTTTCCCTTGAATAGGAAAGGGTGATGCAGCACAGTAGCGCAAATATTTCCCTCAGTTTTGAGAACCAAGGTATCAATCTAGTAGGAGGTAACACGCAAGTCGCCTAGTACCTGCACAAACAAACAAGAACCTCGCAACCAACGTGATAAAGGGGTTGTCAATCCCTTCATAGTCACTTACGAAAGTGAGATCTGATAGAGATAATAAGATAAATATTTTTGGTATTTTTATGATATAAATTGGAAAGTAAAGATTGCAAAATAAACTACGATAGAAATAGAAAATAGATATGAAAATAATGTGATGGAAGATAGACCCGGGGGCCATAGGTTTCACTAGTGGCTTCTCTCAAGATAGCAAATTCTATGGTGGGTGAACAAATTATAGTCAAGCAATTGATAGAAAAGCGAATAATTATGAGAATATCTAGGCATGATCATGTATATAGGCATCATGTCCGCGACAAGTAGACCGAAACGATTCTGCATCTACTACTATTACTCCACACATCGACCACTATCCAGCATGCATCTAGAGTATTAAGTTCATAAGAACAGAGTAACGCATTAGGCAAGATGACATGATGTAGAGGGATAAACTCAAGCAATATGATATAAACCCCATCTTTTTATCCTTGATGGCAACAATACAATATGTGCCTTGCTGCCCCTGCTATCACTGGGAAAGGACACCGCAAGATTGAACCCAAAGCTAAGCACTTCTCCCATTGCAAGAAAGATCAATCTAGTAGGCCAAACCAAACTGACAATTCAAAGCGACTTGCAAAGATACTTAAATCATGCATAAAAGAATTCAGAGAAGAATCAAATATTGTTCATAGATAATCTTGATCATAAACCCACAATTCATCGGATCTCGACAAACAAACCGCAAAAAAAATTACATCGAATAGATCTCCAAGAGAATCGAGGAGAACTTTGTATTGAGATCCAAAGAGAGAGAAGAAGCCATCTAGCTAATAACTATGGACCCGAAGCTCTGTGGTAAACTACTCACACATCATCGGAGAGGCTATGGTGTTGATGTAGAAGCCCGCCGTGATCGATTCCCCCTCCGGTAGAGCGCCGGAAAAGGCCCCTAGATGGGATCTCACGGGTACAGAAGCTTGCGGCGGTGGAAATAGGGTTTTGTGGTGCTCCTGGATGTTTTGGGGGTATATGGGTATATATAGGAGGAAGAAGTACATCGGTGGAGCTGCAAGGGGCCCATGAGGGTGGGGGCGCACCTACCCCCCTGGGCGCGCTCACCAGCCTCGTGGCCTCCTTGCTTCTTTCTTGAATTCCACTCCAAGTCTCCTGGATCATGTTTGTTCCAAAAATAACTCTCCTGAAGGTTTCATTCCGTTTGGATTCCATTTGATATTCCTTTTCTGCAAAACACTGAAATAGGCAAAAAAGCAGCAATTTGCACTGGGCCTTTGGTTAGTAGGTTAGTCCCAAAAATAATATAAAAAGGTATATTAAAGCCCATTAAACATCCAAAACAAATAATATAATAGCATGGAACAATAAAAAAATTATAGATACGTTGGAGATGTATCAAGCATCCCCAAGCTTAATTCCTGCTCGTCCTCGAGTAGGTAAATGATAAAAACAGAATTTTTGATGTAGAATGCTACCTAGCATAATTCTCAATGTAATTTTATTTATTGTGGCATGAATGTTCAGATCCGAAAGATTCAAGGCAAAAGTTTAATATTGACATAAAAAAAATAATACTTCAAGCATACTAACAAAGCAATCATGTCTTCTCAAAATAACATGGCCAAAGAAAGTTATTCCTACAAAATCATATAGTCTGGCTATGCTCTATCTTCATCACAGAAAGTATTTAAATCTTGCACAACCCTGATGACAAGCCAAGCAATTGTTTCACACTTTTGATGTTCTCAAACTTTTGCAATCTTCACGCAATATATGAGTGTGAGCCATGGACATAGCACTATAGATGGAATAGAATGGTGGTTGTGGAGAAGACAAAAAGGAGAAGATAGTCTCACATCAACTAGGCGTATCAACAGGATATGGAGATGCCCATCGATACATATCAATGTGAGTGAGTAGGGATTGCCATGCAACGGATGCACTAGAGCTATAAGTGTATGAGAGTTCAAAAAGAAACTAATTGGGTGTGCATCCAACTCGCTTGCTCACGAAGACCTAGGGCATTTTGAGGAAGCCCATCATTGGAATATACAAGTCAAGTTCTATAATGTAAAATTCCCACTAGTATATGGAAGTGACAACATAGGAGACTCTCTATCATGAAGATCATGGTGCTACTTTGAAGCACAAGTGTGGTAAAAGGATAGTAGCATTGTCCCTTCTCTCTTTTTCTCTCATTTTTCTCTTCTTCTTTTTCCTCTTTTTCCTCTTTTTTTTATTGTTCGTCCGGAGTCTCATCCCGACTTGTCGACGAATCATAGTCTCCATCATCCTTTCCTCACATGGGACAATGCTCTAATAATGATGATCATCACACTTTTATTTACTTTACAACTCAAGAATTACAACTCGATACTTAGAACAAAATATGACTCTATGTGAATGCCTCCGGTGGTGTGCCGGGATATGCAATGAATCAATAGTGACATGTATGAAAGAATTATAAATTTGGCTTTGCCAAAAATACGATGTCAACTACATGATCATGCAAAGCAATATGACAATGATGAAGCGTGTCATAACAAACGGAACGGTGGAAAGTTGCATGGCAATATATCTCGGAATGGCTATGGAAATGTCATAATAGGTAGGTATGGTGGATGTTTTGAGGAAGGTATATGGTGGGTGTATGATACCGGCGAAAGTTGTGCGGTACTAGAGAGGCTAGCAATGGTGAAAGGGTGAGAGTGCGTATAATCCATGGACTCAACATTAGTCATAAAGAACTCACATACTTATTGCAAAAATGTATTAGTTATCAAAACAAAGTACTACGCGCATGCTCCTAGGGTGATAGATTGGTAGGAAAAGACCATCACTCATCCCTGACCGCCACTCGTAAGGAAGACAATCAATAAATAAATCATGCTCCGACTTCATCACATAATGGTTCACCATACGTGCATGCTATGAGAATTCCAAACTTTAGAACAAGCATTTATCAAATTCACAACTACTCAACTAGCATGACTCTAATATCACCATCTTCATATCTCAAAACAATCATCAAGTATCAAACTTCTCATAGTATTCAATGCACTTTTTATGATAGTTTTTATTATACCCATCTTGGATGCCTATCATATTAGGACTAATTTTATAACCAACGCAAATTACCATGCTGTTCTATAATACTCTCAAAATAATATAAGTGAAGCATGAGAGATCAATAATTTCTATAAAATAAAACCACCACCATGCTCTAAAAGGATATAAGTGAAGCACTAGAGCAAAATTATCTAGCTCAAAAGATATAAGTGAAGCACATAGAGTATTCTAATAACTTCTGATTCATGTGTGTATCTACAAAAGGTGTGTACAACAAGGATGATTGTGGTAAACTAAAAGCAAATACTCAAATCATACAAGACACTCCAAGCAAAACACATATCATGTGGTGAATAAAAATATAGCCTCAAGTAAAGTTACCGATGGATGAAGACGAAAGAGGGGATGCCTTCCAGGACACCCCCAAGCTTAGGCTTTTGGTTGTCCTTGAATTTTACCTTGGGGTGCCTTGGGCATACCCAAGCTTAGGCTCTTGCCAATCCTTATTCCGAAATCCATCAAATCTTTACCCAAAACTTGAAAACTTCACAACACAAAACTCAACAGAAAATCTCATGAGCTTCGTTAGTATAAGAAAACAAACCACCACTTCAAGGTACTGTAATGAACACATTATTTATTTAAATTGGTGTTAAACCTACTGTATTCAAACTTCTCTATGGTTCACACCCCCCGATACTAGCCATAGATTCAACGAAATAAGCAAACAACACACGAAAAACAGAATCTGTCAAAAAAAGAACAGTCTGTAGTAATCTGTAGGTTTAGAATACTTATGTAACCCCAAAAATTCTGAAATAAATTGGTGGACGTGAGGAACTTGTCTATGAATCATCTGCAAAAATAATCAACCTAATCGCACTCTCGAGTAAAGAAATGGAAGCAAATCTCGTGAGCGCTAAAGTTTCTGTTTTTTACAGCAAGATCGCAAAGACTTCCCCGAAGTCTTCCCAAAGCTTCTACTTGGCACAAACACTACTTAAAAATATAAAACCACATCTAAACATAGGCTATATGAATTATTTATTACTAAACAGGAACAAAAAACAAGAAACAAAAATAAAATTGGGTTGCCTCCCAACTAGCGCTATCGTTTAACGCCCCTAGCTAGGCATTGACAATTTCGATGATGCTCACATGAAAGACAAGAATTGAAGCACAATGAGAGCACAATAAAACACGTGACAAACACATGTAAGTCTAACATACTTCCTATGCATAGGAATCTTATAGGCAAACAAATTATCAAGGCAAGCAAAAACTAGCATATGCAAGGAAGCGGAAAGAAACAATAGCAATCTCAACATAACGAGAGGTAATTTAGTAACATGAAAATTTATACAACCATATTTTCCTCTCTCATAATAATTACATGTATGATCATAATCAAATTCAATGATATAGCTATCACAAAACATATTCTTAACACGATCCACATGTATGCAAAGTTGACACTCTTCCAAAATAGTGGGATTAAAATTAACTAAAGTCATGACCTCTCCAAACCCACTTTTATCAAAAACTTCATAAGATTGAACATTCCCTGAATATGTGGTATCTAAAGTTGACACTCTTCCAAACCCACTTTCAATATTATTGCAAACATTATTATCAATCCCATATTCATCATGAGGCTTAAATAAATTTTCAAGATCATAAGAAGAATCACCCCAATCATGATCATTGCAACATGTAGATGACATAGCAAAACTAGCATCCCCAAGCTTAGGGTTTTGCATATTATTAGCACAATTGACATTCATAGAATTTATAATAACATCATTACAATCATGCTTTTTCTTCAAAGATCTATCGTGAATCAGTTCATAAAGTACTTCATCACAATTTTTAGATTCACGAATTTCAAGCAAAACTTCATAAAGATAATCTAGTGCACAACTCACTAGCAATTGGTTCATCATAATTGGATCTCTTAAAAAGATTGGCAAACGGATGAGGATCCATATCAATAGATATTTAGCAAGCGAAGATGCAAGCTAATAGAAGGAACATGGTAACGTGAGCAAACAGAAGGACAGATGGAAAAAGGTCAAACGGAAAAGAGGCGAATAAAACGGCAAGGGTGAAGTGGGGGAGAGGAAAATGAGAGGCAAATGGCAAATAATGTAATGCGAGGGATAAGAGTTTGCGATGGGTACTTTGTATGTCTTGACTTGTGCGTAGGCGGCGCCAAAAATGACTAGTTGCTGGTAGATCAAGTCTTTGACTTGACTTGGTGCAACCTCCCCGGCAACGGCGCCAGGAATCCTTCTTGCTACCTCTTGAGCATGCGTTGGTTTTCCCTTGAAGAGGAAAGGGTAATGCAGCACAGTAGTGTAAGTATTTCCCTCAGTTTTGAGAACCAAGGTATCAATCCAGTAAGAGGTAACACGCAAGTTGCCTAGTACCTGCACAAACAAACAAGAACCTCGCAACCAACGCGATAAAAGGGGTCGTCAATCCCTTCATGGTAACTTATGAAAGTGAGATCTGATAGAGATAATAAGATAAATATTTTTGGTATTTTTATGATATAGATTGGAAAATGAAGATTGCAAAATAAACTACCATAGAAATAGCAAATAAATATGAAAATAATATGATGGAAGATAGACCCGGGGGCCATAGGTTTCACTAGTGGCTTCTCTCAAGATAGTAGATTCTATGATGGGTGAACAAATTATTGTCGAGCAATTGATAGTAAAGCGAATAATTATGAGAATATCTAGGCATGATCATGTATATAGGCATCACGTCCGCGACAAGTAGACCGAAATGATTCTGCATCTACTACTATTACTCCACACATCGACCGCTATCCAACATGCATCTAGAGTATTAAGTTCATAAGAACAGAGTAACGCATTAGGCAAGATGACATGATGTAGAGGGATAAACTCAAGAAATATGATATAAACCCAATCTTTTTATCCTCTATGGCAACAATACAATACGTGCCTGAAGGAAATATGCCCTAGAGGCAATAATAAAGTTATTATTTATTTCCTCATATCATGATAAATGTTTATTATTCATGCTAGAATTGTATTAACCGGAAACATAATACATGTGTGAATACATAGACAAACATTGTGTCACTAGTATGCCTCTACTTGACTAGCTCGTTGATCAAAGATGGTTGAGTTTCCTAGCCATAGACATGAGTTGTCATTTGATTAATGGGATCACATTATTAGGAGAATGATGTGATTGACTTGACCCATTCCGTTAGCTTAGCACTTGATCGTTTAAGTTTACTGTTATTGCTTTCTTCATGACTTATACATGTTCCTATGACTATGAGATTATGCAACTCCCGATTACCGGAGGAACACTTTGTGTGCTACCAAACGTCACAACATAACTGGGTGATTATAAAGGTGCTCTACAGGTGTCTCCGGTGGTACTTGTGGAGTTGGCATAGATCGAGATTAGAATTTGTCACTCCGATTGTCGGAGAGGTATCTTTGGGCCCTCTCGGTAATGTACATCACTATAAGCCTTGCAAGCAATGTGACTAATGAGCTAGTTGTGGGATGATGCATTACGGAACAATTAAAGAGACTTGTCGGTATCGAGATTGAGCTACGTATTGAGATACCGACGATCGAATCTCGGGCAAGTAACATACCGATGATAAAAGGAAAAACGTATGTTATTATGCGGTTTGACTGATAAAGATCTTTGTAAAAATATGTAGGAGCCAATATGAACATCCAGGTTCCGCTATTGGTTATTGACCGGAGGCATGTCTCGGTCATGTCTACATAGTTCTCGAACCCGTAGGGTCCGCACGCTTAAAGTTCTATGGCGATCGGTAATATGAGTTTATATGTTTTGATGTACCGAAGGTAGTTCGGAGTCCCGGATGTGATCACGGACATGACGAGGAGTCTCGAAATGCTCGAGACATAAAGATTGATATATTGGAAGGTTATATTCGGACACCGAAAGGGTTCCAGGGGTTACCGGATAAATACCGGAGTACCGGGGGTTACCGGAACCCCCTCGGGGGCTTAATGGGCCTACATGGGCCTTAGTGGAAATAGAGGGCAGCAAGGGGAGTGTGGGGCATGCCCCCCCCAAGGCCCAAACCTAATTGGTTTAGGGCAAGGGGGGTCGGCCCCCTCTTTCCTTCTCCTCCTCTCCCTTTCCTTCCCCCCTCTCCTACTCCTACTAGGAAAGGAGGGGTCCTACTCCCGGTGGGAGTAGGACTCCCCCCTTGGCGCACCCTCCTTGGCCGGCCGCCTCTCCCCCTTTGCTCCTTTATATACGGGGGCAGGGGGAACCTCTAGACACACAAGTTGATCATTGATCTCTCCCAGTCGTGTGCGGTGCCCCCTCCACCATAGTCCACCTCGGTCATACTGTAGCGGTGCTTAGGCGAAGCCCTTCGACGGTAGCTTCATCAACATCATCACCACGCCGTCGTGCTGACGAAACTCTCCCTCGAGCTCTACCAGATCGTGGGTTCGCAGGACGTCACCGAGCTGAACGTGTGCTGAACACGGAGGTGTCATACGTTCGGTACTAAGGATCGGTCGATCGTGAAGACGTACGACTACATCAACCGCGTTGTCATAACGCTTCCGCTTAACGGTCTATGAGGGTACGTGGACGACTCTCCCCTCTCGTTGCTATGCATCACCATGATCTTGCGCGTGCGTAGGAATTTTTTTGAAATTACTACGTTCCCCAACAGTGGCATCTGAGCCAGGTTTATGCTTAGATGTTATATGCACGGGTAGAACACAAGTGAGTTGTGGGCGATACAAGTCATACTGCTTACCAGCATTGTTATACTTTGGTTCGGCGGTATTGTTGGATGAAGTGGCCCGGACCGACATTACATGTACACTTACACGAGACTGGTTCTACCGACATGCTTCGCACACAGGTGGCTAGCGGGTGTCAGTTTCTCCAACTTTAGTTGAACCGAGTGTGGCTACGCCCGGTCCTTGAGAAGGTTAAAACTGCACTAACTTGACGAACTATCGTTTTGGTTTTGATGCATTGGTAAGAACGGTTCATACTCAGCCCATTGCAGCCACGTAAAACTTGCAACAACAAAGTAGAGGACGTCTAACTTGTTTTTGCAGGGCATGTTGTGATGTGATATGATCAAGACATGATGCTATATTTTTGTATGAGATGATCATCTTTTGTAACGGAGTTATCGGCAACTGGTAGGACCCATATGGTTGTCGCTTTATCGTATGCATTGCAATCGCCCTGTAATTTCTTTACTTTATCACTAAGCGGTAGCGATAGTCGAAGAAGCAGTAGTTGGCGAGACGACAACGATGCTACGATGGAGATCAAGGTGTAGCGCCGGTGACAATGGTGATCATGACGGTGCTTTAAGATGGAGATCAAAGGCACAATATGATGATGACCATATCATATCACTTATATTGACTGCATGTGATGTTTATCCTTTATGCATCTTATTCTGCTTTGATTGATGGTGGCATTATAAGATGATCCCTCACTAAATTTCAAGGTATAAGTGTTCTCCCTGAGTATGCACCATTGTGAAAGTTCGTCGTGCCGAGACACCATGTGATGATCGGGTGTGATAAGCTATACGTTCAAATACAACGGGTGTAAGCCAGCTTTGCACACGCAGAATACTCGGGTTAAACTTGACGAGCCTAGCATATGCAAATATGGCCTCGGAACACTGAGATCGAAAGGTCAAGCGTGAATCATATAGTAGATATGATCAACATAGTGATGTTCACCATTGAAAACTACTCCATCTCACGTGATGATCGGACATGGTTTAGTTGATTTGGATCACGCGATCACTTAGATGATTAGAGGGATGTCTATCTAAGTGGTAGTTCTTAAGTAATATGATTAATTGAACTTAAATTTATCATGAACTTAGTACCTGATAGTATTTTGCTTGTCTATGTTGTTGTAGATAGATGGCACGTGCTATTGTTCCGTTGAATTTTAATGTGTTCCTTGAGAAAGCAAAGTTGAAAGATGATGGTAGCAATTACACGGATTGGGTCCATAACTTGAGGATTATCATCATTGCTACACAGAAGAATTATGTCCTGGAAGCAGCGCTGAGTGCCAGGCCTGCCACAGATGTAACTGACGACGTTAAGAACGTCCGGCATAGCAAAGCTGATGACTACTCAATAGTTCAGTGTGCCATGCTTTACGACTTAGAACCGGGACTTCAACGTTGTTTTGAACATCATGGAGCATATGAGACGTTCCAGGAGTTGAAGTTAATGTTGGGTAACGTAGCAGAAATTCAAAATTTTCCTACGTGTCACCAAGATCTATCTATGGAGAAACCAGCAACGAGGGGAAGGAGAGTGCATCTACATACCCTTGTAGATCGCTATGCGGAAGCGTTCAAGAGAATGGGGTTGAAGGAGTCGTACTCGTCGTGATCCAAATCACCGGAGATCCTAGTGCCGAACGGACGGCAGCTCCGCGTCCAACACACGTACAGCCCGGTGATGTCTCCCATGCCTTGATCCAGCAAGGAGAGAGGGAGAGGTTGAGGAAGACTCCATCCAGCAGCAGAACAATGGCGTGGTGGTGGTGGAGGAGCGTGGTACTCCAGCAGGGCTTCGCCAAGCACCGCAAGAGACGAGGAGGAGAGAGGTAGGGCTGCGCCAGGGAGAGATCAAATTGTCTGTGTTGCAGCCCCTTAACCTCAAGTATATATAGGGGAAGGGAGGAGGGTGCGCCCCCTCTAGGGTTCCCACCCCTAGGGGGGCGGCAGCCCTAGATGGGATGGAGGGGCAGGCAAGAGGGGGAGAGGGGGGCGCGCCCTAGGGTGGGCCTTAGGCCCATCTACGCCTAGGGTTTCCCCTTTCTCCTCCTAGTTGCGCCTTGGGCCTTGTGGGAGGCGCACCAGCCCACTCAGGGGCTGGTCCCTTCCCACTCTTGGCCCATGCAAGCCTCCGGGGCTGGTGGCCCCACTTGGTGGACCCCCGGGACCCTCCCGGTGGTCCCGGTACGTTACCGATAAAACCCGAAACATTTCCGGTGACCAAAACAGGACTTCCCATATATAAATCTTTATCTCTGGACTATTCCGTGGAACTCCTCATGACGTCCGGGATCTCATCCGGGACTCCGAACAACATTCGGTAACCACATACAAACTTCCTTTATAACCCTAGCGTCATCGAACCTTAAGTGTGTAGACCCTACGGGTTCGGGAACCATGCAGACATGACCGAGACGTTCTCCGGTCAATAACCAACAGCGGGATCTGGATACCCATGTTGGTTCCCACATGTTCCACGATGATCTCATCAGATGAACCATGATGTCGAGGATTCGATCAATCCCGTATACAATTCCCTTTGTCTAGCGGTACGATACTTGCCCGAGATTCGATCGTCGGTATCCCGATACCTTGTTCAATCTCGTTACCGGCAAGTCTCTTTACTCGTTCCATAACACATCATCCCGTGATCAACTCCTTGATCACATTGTGCACATTATGATGATGTCCTACCGAGTGGGCCCAGAGATACCTCCTCGTTTACACGGAGTGACAAATCCCAGTCTCGATTCGTGCCAACCCAACAGACACTTTCGGAGATACCTGTAGTGTACCTTTATAGCCACCCAGTTACGTTGTGACGTTTGGCACACCCAAAGTATTCCTACGGTATCCGGGAGTTGCACAATCTCATGGTCTAAGGAAATGATACTTGACATTAGAAAAGCTTTAGCATACGAACTACACGATCTTTGTGCTAGGCTTAGGATTGGGTCTTGTCCATCACATCATTCTCCCAATGATGTGATCCCGTTATCAACGACATCCAATGTCCATGGTCAGGAAACCGTAACCATCTATTGATCAACGAGCTAGTCAACTAGAGGCTTACTAGGGACATGGTGTTGTCTATGTATCCACACATGTATCTGAGTTTCCTATCAATACAATTCTAGCATGGATAATAAACGATTATCATGAACAAGGAAATATAATAATAACTAATTTATTATTGCCTCTAGGGCATATTTCCAACAGTCTCCCACTTGCACTAGAGTCGATAATCTAGTTCACATCGTCATGTGATTAACACTCACATGTCACATCGCCATGTGACCAACATCCAAAGAGTTTACTAGTGTCACTAAACTAGTACACATCATCATGTGATTAAGACTCAATGAGTTCTGGGTTTGATCATGTTTTGCTTGTGAGAGAGGTTTTAGTCAACGGGTCTGCAACATTCAGATCCGTATGTACTTCGCAAATCTCTAGGTCATATTATAAATGCTGCTTCCACGCTCCACTTGGAGCTATTCCAAATGGTTGCTCCACTATACGTATCCGGTTTGCTACTCAGAGTCATTCGGATAGGTGTTAAAGCTTGCATCGATGTAACCCTTTACGCCGAACTCTTTATCACCTCCATAATCGAGAAACATGTCCTTATTACTCCAAGGACAATTTTTGACCGCTATATAGTGATCCACTCCTGGATCACCTTTGTACCCTCTTGCCAGACATGTGGCAAGGCACACATTAGGTGCGGTACTTAGCATGGCATACCGTATAGAGCCTATGACAAAAGCATAGGGGACGACCTTCGTCCTTCCTCTTTCTTCTACCGTGGTCGAGCTTTAAGTCTTAACTTCATACCTTACAACTCAGGCAAGAACTCCTTCTTTGGCTGATCCATCTTGAACACCTTCAAGATCATGTCAAGGTATGTGCTCATTTGAAAGTACCATTAAGCGTTTTTGATCTATCCTTATAGATCTTGATGCTTAATGTTCAAGTAGCTTAATCCAGTTTTCCATTGAAAAACACCTTTCAAATGACCCTATATGCTTTCCAGAAATTCTACGTCATTTCTGATCCACAATATGTCAACAACATATACTCATCAGAAATTCTATAGTGCTCCCACTCACTTCTTTAGAAATACAAGTTTCTCATAAACTTTGTATACACCCAAAATCTTTGATCATCTCATCAAAGCATACATTCCAACTCCGAGATGCTTACTCCAGTCCTTAGAAGGATTACTGGAGCTTTGCATACTTATTAGCATCTTTCAGGATTGACAAAATCTTCCGGTTGTATCACATACAACCTTTCCTCAAGAAAATCGTCGAGGAAACAATGTTTTGACATCCTATCTGCAAGATTTCATAAATAATGCAGTAATCGCTAATATAATTCCAACAGACTCTTAGCATCGCTACGAGTGAGAAAGTCTCATCGTAGTCAACTCCTTGAACTTGTCGGAAAACATCTTAACGACAAGTCGAGCTTTCTTAATGGTGATACTTACCATCATTGTCCGTCTTCCTTTTAAAATCCATATGTACCTAACAGCCTTACGACCATCAAGTAGTTCTTCCAAAGTCTACACTTTGTTTTCATACATGGATCCTTTCTCGGATTTTATGGCCTCGAGCCATTTATCGGAATTCAGGCCCACCATTGCTTCTCCATAGCTCGTAGGTTCATTGTTGTCTAGCAACATGACTTCCAAGACAGGATTACGTACCATTCTGAAGTAGTACGCATCCTTGTCATCCCACGAGGTTTGTTAGTGACTTGATCTGAAGTTTCATGATCACTATCATAAGCTTCCACTTCAATTGGTGTAGGTGCCACAGGAACAACTTCCTGTGCCCTGCCACACACTAGTTGAAGAGACGGTTCAATAACCTCATCAAGTCTCCACCATCCTCCCACTCAATTCTTTCGAGAGAAACTTTTCCTCGAGAAAGGACCCGATTCTAGAAACAATCCGTTATTTCTTTCGGATCTGAGACAGGAGGTATACCCAACTGTTTTGGGTGTCCTATGAAGATGCATTTATCCGCTTTGGGTTCGAGCTTATCAACCTGAAACTTTTTCACATAAGCGTCGCAGCCCCAAACTTTTAAGAAATGACAGCTTAGGTTTCTCTAAACCATAGTTCATACGGTGTCATCTCATCGGAATTACGTGGTGCCCTATTTAAAGTGAATGTGGTTGTCTCTAATGCCTAACCCATAAACTATCGTGGTAATTCGATAAGAGACATCATGGTATGCATCATATCCAATAGGGTGCAGTTATGACGTTCGGACACACCATCACACTATGGTGTTCCAGGCTGTATTAGTTGTGAAACAATTTCCACAATGTGTTAATTCTGTGCCAAACTCGTAATTCAGATATTCATCTCTATGATCATATCATAGATATTTTATCCTCTTGTCACGACGATCTTTCAACTTCACCCTGAAATTACTTGAACCTTTCAATAATTCAGACTCGTGATTCATCAAGTAAATGTACTCAACATCTACTCAAATCATCTGTGAAGTAAGAACATAACGATATCCACTACATGCCCCAGCACTCATTGGACTGCACACATCAAAATGTATTACTTCCAACAAGTTGCTTTCTAGTTCCATTTTACTGAAAACGAGGCTTTCAGTCATCTTGCCCATGTGGTATGATTTGCATGTCTCAAGTGATTCAAAATCAAGTGAGTCCAAACGGTCCATTTGCATGGAGTTTCTTCATGCATATACACCAATAGACATGGTTCGCATGTCTCAAACTTTTCAAAAAACGAGTGAGTCCAAAGATCCATCAACATGGAGCTTCTTCATGCGTTTTATACCGATATGACTTACGTGGCAGTGCCACAAGTAGGTGGTACTATCATTACTATCTTATATCTTTTGGCATGAACATGTGTATCACTACGATCGAGATTCAATAAACCATTCATTTTAGGTGCAAGACCATTGAAGGTATTATTCAAATAAACAGAGTAACCATTATTCTCCTTAAATGAATAACCGTATTGCGATAGACATAATCCAATCATATCTATGCTCAACGCAAACACCAATCTTGATGGTAGAGGGAGCGTACGATATTTGATCAACCTTGGAAATACTTCCAACACATATCGTCATCTCACCTTTAGCTAGTCTCCGTTTATTCCGTAGCTTTTATTTCGAGTTACTAACACTTAGCAACCGAACCGGTATCTAATACCCTGGTGCTACTAGGAGTACTAGTAAAGTACACATTAACATAATGTATATCCAATATACTTCTATCGACAGCCTTCTCATCTACCAAGTATCTAGGGTAATTCTGCTCCAGTGGCTGTTCCCCTTATTACAGAAGCACTTAGTCTCGGGTTTGGGTTCAACCTTGGGTTTCTTCACTAGAGCAGCAGCTGATTTGCCGTTTCATGAAGTATCCCTTCTTGCCCTTGCCCTTCTTGAAACTAGTGGTTTCACTAACCATCAACAATTGATGCTCCTTCTTGATTTCTACTTTCGCGGTGTCAAACATCGCGAGTATTTCAAGGATCATCATATCTATCCCTGATATGTTATAGTTCATCACGAAGCTCTAGCAGCTTGGTGGCAATGACTTTGGAGAAACATCACTATCTCTGGAAGATCAACTCCCACTCGATTCGAGTGATTGTGGCACTCAGACAATCTGAGCACAAGCTCAACGATTGAGCTTTTCTCCCTTAGTTTGTAGGCTAAGAAAAATCGTCGGAGGTCTCATACTTCCTGACGTGGGCACGAGCCTGAAATCCCAATTTCAGCCCTCGAAACATCTCATATGTTCCGCGACGTTTCGAAAAAACGTCTTTGGTGCCTCAACTCTAAACCGTTTAACTGAACTATCATGTAGTTATCTAAACGTGTATGTCCGATGTTCGTAACATCCACAAACGACGTTTGGGGTTCAGCACACTGAGCGGTGCATTAAGGACATAAGCTTTCTACTGTCCGCATAATTGCTACTGTCAACTTTCAACTATATTTTCTCTAGGAACATATCTAAACAGTAGAACTAAAGCGCGAGCCACGACATAATTTGCGAAGACCTTTTGACTATGTTCGGGATAATTAAGTTCATCTTATGAACTCCCACTCAGATAGACATCCCTCTAGTCATCTAAGTGATTACATGATCCGAGTCAACTAGGCCGTGTCCGATCATCACGTGAGACGGACTAGTCATCATCGGTGAACATCTTCATGTTGATCGTATCTACCATACGACTCATGCTCGACCTTTCGGTCTCTTGTGTTCCGAGGCCATGTCTGTACATGCTAGGCTCGTCAAGTCAACCTAAGTGTTTCGCGTGTGTAAATCTGTCTTACACCCGTTGTATGTGAACGTTAGAATCTATCACACCCGATCATCACGTGGTGCTTCGAAACAACGAACTGTCGCAACGGTGCACAGTTAGGGGGAACACCTTCTTGAAATTATTATGAGGGATCATCTTATTTACTACCGTCGTTCTAAGTAAACAAGATGCAAAACATGATAAACATCACATGCAATCAAATAATAGTGACATGATATGGCCAATATCATATAGCTCCTTTGATCTCCATCTTGGGGCTCCATGATCATCTTGTCACCGGCATGACACCATGATCTCCATCATCATGATCTCCATCATCGTGTATCCATGAAGTTGCTCGCCAACTACTACTTCTACTACTATGGCTAGCGGTTAGCAATAAAGTAAATTAATTACATGGCGTTGTTCAATGACACGCAAGTCATACAAAAAATAAAGACAACTCCTATGGCTCCTGCCGGTTGTCATACTCATCGACATGCAAGTCGTGATTCCTATTACAAGAACATGATCAATCTCATACATCACATATCATTCATCACATTCTTCTTGGCCATATCACATCACATAGCATACCCTGCAAAAACAAGTTAGACGTCCTCTAATTGTTGTTTGCATGTTTTACGTGGCTGCTATGGGTTTCTAGCAAGAACGTTTCTTACCTACGCAAAACCACAACGTGATATGCCAATTGCTATTTACCCTTCATAAGGACCCTTTTCATCGAATCTGTTCCGACTAAAGTGGGAGAGACTGACACCCGCTAGCCACCTTATGCAACTAGTGCATGTCAGTCGGTGGAACCAGTCTCATGTAAGAGTACGTGTAAGGTCGGTCCGGGCCCCTTCATCCCACAATACCATCGAAACAATATTGGACTAGTAACGGTAAGCATATTTAACAAAATCAACGCCCACAACTACTTTGTGTTCTACTTGTGCATAGAATCTACGCAATAGACCTAGCTCATGATGCCACTGTTGGGTAACGTAGCAGAAATTCAAAATTTTCCTATGTGTCACCAAGATCTATCTATGGAGAAACCAGCAACGAGGGGAAGGAGAGTGCATCTACATACCCTTGTAGATCGCTATGCGGAAGCGTTCAAGAGAACGGGGTTGAAGGAGTCGTACTCGTCGTGATCCAAATCACCGGAGATCCTAGTGCCGAACGGACGGCACCTCCGCGTTCAACACATGTACAGCCCGGTGACGTCTCCCATGCCTTGATCCAACAAGGAGAGAGGGAGAGGTTGAGGAAGACTCCATCCAGCAGCAACACAACGGCGTGGTGGTGGTGGAGGAGCGTGGTACTCCAGCAGGGCTTCGCCAAGCACCGCAAGAGACGAGGAGGAGGGAGGTAGGGCTGCACCAGGGAGAGATCAAATTGTCTGTGTTGCAGCCCCTTAACCTCAAGTATATATAGGGGAAGGGGAGGAGGGTGCGCCCCCTCTAGGGTTCCCACCCCTAGGGGGCGGCAGCCCTAGATGGGATGGAGGGGGGCGGCCAAGAGGGGGAGAGGGGGCGCGCCCTAGGCTGGGCCTTAGGCCCATCTGCGCCTAGGGTTTCCCCTTTCTCCTCCTAGCTGCGCCTTGGGCCTTGTGGGAGGCGCACCAGCCCACTCAGGGGCTGGTCCCTTCCCACTCTTGGCCCATGCAAGCCTCCGGGGCTGGTGGCCCCACTTGGTGGACCCCCGGGACCCTCCCAGTGGTCCCGGTATGTTACCGATAAAACCCGAAACTTTTCCGGTGACCAAAACATGACTTCCCATATATAAATCTTTACCTCCGGACTATTCCGGAACTCCTTGTGACGTCCGGGATCTCATCCGGGACTCCGAACAACATTCGGTAACCACATACAAACTTCCTTTATAACCCTAGCGTCATCGAACCTTAAGTGTATAGACCCTACGGGTTCGGGAACCATGCAGACATGACCGAGACGTTCTCCGGTCAATAACCAACAGCGGGATCTGGATACCCATGTTGGTTCCCACATGTTCCATGATGATCTCATCAGATGAACCACGATGTCGAGGATTCGATCAATCCCATATACAATTCCCTTTGTCTAGCGGTACGATACTTGCCCGAGATTCGATCGTCGGTATCCCGATACCTTGTTCAATCTCATTACCGGCAAGTCTCTTTACTCGTTCCGTAACACATCATCCCGTGATCAACTCCTTGATCACATTGTGCACATTATGATGATGTCCTACCGAGTGGGCCCAGAGATACCTCCCCGTTTACACGGAGTGACAAATCCCAGTCTCGATTCGTGCTAACCCAACAGACACTTTCGGAGATACCTGTAGTGTACCTTTATAGCCACCCAGTTACGTTGTGACGTTTGGCACACCCAAAGTATTCCTACGGTATCCGGGAGTTGCACAATCTCATGGTCTAAGGAAATGATACTTGACATTAGAAAAGCTTTAGCATACGAGCTACACGATCTTTGTGCTAGGCTTAGGATTGGGTCTTGTCCATCACATCATTCTCCCAATGATGTGATCCCGTTATCAACGACATCCAATGTCCATGGTCAGGAAACCGTAACCATCTATTGATCAACGAGCTAGTCAACTAGAGGCTTACTAGGGACATGGTGTTGTCTATGTATCCACACATGTATCTGAGTTTCCTATCAATACAATTCTAGCATGGATAATAAACGATTATCATGAACAAGGAAATATAATAATAACTAATTTATTATTGCCTCTAGGGCATATTTCCAATAGTTAATATTTCAAGCAAATGCCTGGATTGAGTGATATAAAGTCTCCAATAAGTTCTACAGCTGCAAAATGGAGGAGAACAGTTCTGTCAGTGAACATATACTCAGAATGTCTGGGTACCATAACCACTTGACTCAGTTGGGAGTTAATCTTCCGGTTGATAGTGTCATTGACAGAGTTCTTCAATCACTGCCACCAAGCTACAAGAGCTTCGTGATGAACTATAATATGCAAGGGATGAATAAGACAATTCTCGAGCTCTTCGCAATGCTAAAGGCTGCGGAGGTATAAATCAAAAAGGAGCATCAAGTGTTGATGGTCAACAATACCACCAGTTTCAAGAAAAAGGGTAAAGGGAAGAAGAAGGGGAACTTCAAGAAGAATGGCAAACAAGTTGCTGCTCAGGAGAAGAAACCCAAATCTGGACCTAAGCCTGAGACTAAGTGCTTCTACTGCAAACAGACTGGTCACTGGAAGCGGAACTGCCCCAAGTATTTGGCAGATAAGAAGGATGGCAAGGTGAACAAAGGTATATGTGATTACATGTTATTGATGTGTACCTTACTAATGCTCACAGTGGCACCTGGGTATTTGATACTGGTTCTGTTGCTAATATTTGCAAATCGAAACAGCGACTACAGATTAAGCGAAGATTAGCTAAGGACGAGGTGACGATGCGCGTGGCAAATGGTTCCAAAGTCGATGTGATCGCGGTCGGCACGCTACCTCTACATCTACCTTCGGGATTAGTTTTAGACCTGAATAATTGTTATTTGGTGCCAGCATTGAGCATGAACATTATATCTGGATCTTGTTTGATGCGATACGGTTATTCATTTAAATCAGAGAATAATGGTTGTTCTATTTATATGAGTAATATCTTTTATGGTCATGCACCCTTGAAGAGTGGTCTATTTTTACTAAATCTCGATAGTAGTGATACACATATTCATAATATTGAAGCCAAAAGATGCAAAGTTGATAATGATAGTGCAACTTATATGTGGCACTGTCGTTTGGGTCATATTGGTATAAAGCGCATGAAGAAACTCCATATTGATGGACTTTTGGAATCACTTGGTACTTGCGAACTATGCCTCGTGGGAAAGATGACTAAAACACCGTTCTCCGGAACAATGGAGCGAGCAACAGAATCGTTAGAGATCATACATACTGATGTATGTGGTCCGATGAATATTGAGGCTCACAGCGGGTATCGTTATTTTTTCACCTTCACAGATGATTTGAGCAGATATGGATATATCTACTTGATGAAACATAAGTCTGAAACATTTGAAAAGTTCAAAGAATTTCAGAGTGAAGTGGAAAATCATCGTAACAAGAAAATAAAGTTTCTACGATCTGATCATGGAGGAGAATATTTGAGTTACGACTTTGGTCTACATTTGAAACAATGCGGAATAGTTTCGCAACCCACGCCACCTGGAACACCACAGCGAAATGGTGTGTCCCAACGTCGTAATCATACTTTACTAGATATGGTACGATCTATGATGTCTCTTATTGATTTACCGCTATCGTTTTGGGGTTATGCTTTAGAGACGGCTTCATTCACGTTAAGTAGGGCACCATCGAAATCCGTTGAGACGATGCCTTATGAACTGTGGTTTGGCAAGAAACCAAAGTTGTCGTTTCTTAAAGTTTGGGGATGCGATGCTTATGTGAAAAGGCTTCAACCTGATAAGCTCGAACCCAAATCAGAGAAATGTGTCTTCATAGGGTACCCAAAGGAAACTGTTGGGTACACCTTCTATCACAGATCTGAAGGCAATACATTTGTTGCTAAGAATGGATCCTTTCTAGAGAAGGAGTTTCTCTCGAAAGAAGTGAGTGGGAGGAAAGTAGAACTTGATGAGGTAACTGTACCTGCTCCCTTATTGGAAAGTAGTTCATCACAGAAACCGGTTCCTGTGACAATGCCAATTAGTGAGGAAGCTAATGATGTTGATTATGAAGCTTCAGATCAAGCTACTACCGAACCTCGTAGGTCAACTAGAGTAAGATCCGCACCAGAGTGGTACGGTAATCCTATTCTGGAGGTCATGTTACTTGACCAAGGTGAGCCCAGATTTATGTGAACTTTTCATATGTTTCGGCAATAGGCTCAATGCCCGACCACTGCAGAAGATAGAGAGAAAATGAAAAGTGTTCCCTATGCTTCGGCAATAGGCTCTATCATGTATGAAATGCTGTGTACCAGACCTGATGTGTGCCTTTCTATTAGCTTAGCAGGGAGGTACCAAAGTAATCCAGGAATGGATCACTGGACAGTGGTCAAGAACATCCTGAAATACCTGAAATGGACTAAGGATATGTTTCTCGTTTATGGAGATGACAAAGAGGTCATCGTAAATGGTTACGTCGATGCAAGCTTTGACACTGATCCAGACGATTCTAAATCGTAAACCGGATACGTGTTTACATTGAACGGTGGAGCTGTCAGTTGGTGCAGTTCTAAACAAAGAGTCGTGGCGGGATCTACGTGTGAAGCAGAATACATAGCTGCTTCGGAAGCAACAAATGAAGGAGTCTGGATGAAGGAGTTCATATCCGATCTAGGTGTCATACCTAGTGCATCGGGACCAATGAAAATCTTTTGTGACAATACTGGTGCAATTGCCTTGGCAAAGGAATCCAGATTTCACAAAAAAACCAAGCACATTAAGAGACGCTTCAATTCCATCCGGGATCAAGTCCAGGTGGGAGACATAGAGATTTGCAAGATACATACGGATCTGAATGTTGCAGACCCATTGACTAAGCCTCTTCCACGAGCAAAACATGATCAATACCAAGACTCCATGGGTGTTAGAATCAATACTATGTAATCTAGATTATTGACTCTAGTCCAAGTGGAAGACTGAAGGAAATATGCCCTAGACGCAATGATAAAGTTATTATTTATTTCCTGATATCATGATAAATGTTTATTATTCATGCTAGAATTGTATTAACCAGAAACATAATACATGTGTGAATACATAGACAAACATTGTGTCACTAGTATATGCATCTACTTGACTAGCTCGTCGATCAAAGATGGTTGAGTTTCCTAGACATAGACATGAGTTTTCATTTGATTAATGGGATCACATTATTAGGAGAATGATGTGATTGACTTGGCCCATTCCGTTAGCTTAGCACTTGATCGTTTAAGTTTACTGCTATTGCTTTCTTCATGACTTATACATGTTCCTATGACTATGAGATTATGCAACTCCCGATTACCGGAGGAACACTTTGTGTGCTACCAAACGTCACAACGTAACTAGGTGATTATAAAGGTGCTCTACAGGTGTCTCCAATGGTACTTTTTGAGTTGGCATAGATCGAGATTAGAATTTGTCACTCCGATTGTCAGAGAGGTATCTCTGGGCCCTCACGGTAATGCACGTCACTATAAGCCTTGCAAGCAATGTAACTAATGAGATAGTTGCGAGATGATGCATTACGGAACATGTAAAGAGACTTGCCGGTAACGAGATTGAGCTAGGTGTTGAGATACCGACGGTCGAATCTCGAGCAAGTAACATACCGATGACAAAAGGAACAACGTATGTTGTTATGCAGTTTGACCGATAAAGATCTTCGTAGAATATGTAGGAGCCAATATGAACATCCAGGTTCCGCTATTGGTTATTCACCGGAGACGTGTCTCGGTCATGTCTACATATTTCTCGAACCCGTAGGGTCCGCACGCTTAAAGTTCTGTGACGATTGGTAATATGAGTTTATATGTTTTGATGTACCGAAGGTAGTTCGGAGTCCCGGATGTGATCATGGACATGACGAGGAGTCTCGAAATGGTCGAGACATAAAGATTGATATATTGGAAGGTTATATTCGGACACCGGAAGGGTTCCGGGGGTTACCGGATAAATACCGGAGTACGGGGGGTTACCGGAACCCCCCCGGGGGCTTAATGGGCCTACACGGGCCTTAGTGGAAATAGAGGGCAGCAAGGGGAGTGTGGGGCGTGCCCCCCAAGGCCCAAACCTAATTGGTTTAGGGAAAGGGGGGTCGGCCCCCTCTTTCCTTCTCCTCCTCTCCCTTTCCTTCCCCCCTCTCCTACTCCTACTAGGAAAGGAGGAGTCCTACTCCCGGTGGGAGTAGGACTCCCCCCTTGGCGCGCCCTCCTTGGCCGGCCGCCTCTCCCCCTTTGCTCCTTTATATACGGGGGCAGGGGGAACCTCTAGACACACAAGTTGATCATTGATCGCTCCCAGCCGTGTGTGGTGCCCCCCTCCACCATAATCCACCTCGGTCATACTGTAGCGGTGCTTAGGCGAAGCCCTTCGACGGTAGCTTCATCAACATCGTCACCATGTCGTCGTGCTGACGAAACTCTCCCTCGAGCTCTACTGGATCGTGGGTTCGCGGGACGTCACTGAGCTGAACATGTGCTGAACGCGGAGGTGTCGTACGTTCAGTACTGAGGATCGGTCGATCGTGAAGACATACGACTACATCAACCGCATTGTCATAACGCTTCCGCTTAACGGTCTACGAGGGTACGTGGACGACTCTCAGCTCTCGTTGCTATGCATCACCATGATCTTGCGTGTGCGTAGGAATTTTTTGAAATTACTACGTTCCCCAACAGTGCATTGTTGCCCCTGCTGTCACTGGGAAAGGACACCACAACATTGAACCCAAAGCTAAGCACTTCTCCCATTGCAAGAAAGATCAATCTAGTAGGCCAAACCAAACAGATAATTCCAAGAGACTTGCAAAGATATTTAAATCATGCATAAACGAATTCAGAGAAGAATCAAATATTGTGCATAGATAATCTTGATCATAAACCCACAATTCATCGGATCTCGACAAACACACCACAAAAAGAATTACATCGAATAGATCTCCAAGAGAATCGAGGAGAACTTTGTATTGAGATCCAAAGAGAGAGAAGAAGCCATCTAGCTAATAACTATGGACCCGAAGGTCTGTGGTAAACTACTCACACATCATCGGAGAGGCTATGGTGTTGATGTAGAAGCCCTCCATGATCGATTCCCCCTCCAAAGGAGCGCCGGAAAAGGCCCCAAGATGGGATCTCATGGGTATAGAAGGTTGCAGCGGTGGAAATAGGGTTTCGTGGTGCTCCTGGATGTTTTCGGGGTATATGGGTATATATAGGAGGAAGAAGTACGTCGGTGGATCTGTGAGGGGCCCATGAGGGTGGGGGCGCGCCTACCCCCACTACAAAAAAAATACACTTCCGTGATGATACGTGTTTGTCACGGTAGGTCGCTTTTTTGTCATGCATGTACATCCATGACAAATTTATGACAGAATCAAAATAGTCATACCTGTGCTGTCGTAGAAGTGCTGCATGACATTACCAAAATTATCATCATGGAAGTATCCACTTCCATGATGATAAATCGCACATCACAGAAGTGCTTTCGTCGAGGGTGACCGACACGTGGCATCCACCGTAACGGAACGCCGTTAAGCTATCGGGTCGGGTTTTGGATCCGATAACCCGTTAATAGCCCCGACCAATGGGGATTTTCCACGTATAAAATCATCATTGGCTGGAGGAAACACGTGTCAGCTCATCGTCGGGACAGATGTCATCCACTCACTGGACAGAAGGCGCCTATGATACGTCGACACGTGGCATGTCCCAACAAGTTTAAGTGGGTCGGCCCAACTAAAGGCCCACAAGATTTTACGGACCATAGTGGGCCGGCTCAGCTAAAGGCCCACGAGATTTTGCGGACCATAATGGGCTGGCCCAGCCAAAGGCCCACAATATTTTGCGGGCCATAATGGGCCGGCCCAGGTAAAGGCCCACAAGATTTTTGTGTGCCATAATGGGCCGGCCCAGGTAAAGGCCCACAAGATTCTTGCAGGTCATAATGGGCCGGCCCAGCTAAAGGCCCACGAGATTTCGCCGACATTAATGGGCCGGCCCAGCTGTAGGCCCACAAGATTTTGAGGACCCTAGTAGGCCGGCCCATTAACTGGCTGCCGTGTTTTGGGCCAAATGTTGGCCCATATTTGATCTGGTCCATTAATGGCCTGCCACGCTCCGGGCCTAATAGTGGCCCATATGAGATGCGGCCCGTTAAAAGCCTACCACGTTCTGGGCCAAATTACAGCCCAGATCAGGTCCGGCCCTTTAAGAGGCTTTGGGCTCAATTATGGCCCATATCAGATTCGGCCCATCAACTGGACACTATGCTTTTGGGCCCACTTGCTAAAGGCCCACTTAGTAATTCGGCCTGATATTAGTTTTGGCATGTTAAGGGCATGTTTAACATTTCAGCCCTATATTAATTTCGGCCTGTTAAAAGCCTGTCATATAGTTGGGCCTAACTACGGCCCGGTTTGCATCCGACCTGCTCGCAGCCGATATTTGATTGGGCCAAACAAGGACCCAGACAATTTTGGCCTGTTAAAAGCCCGTGATTTGATTCCACAATCATGGGTCGGGGTTCATTTCGGGCTACTGCGTAACTAGTAGGAATTAAGAATAAACCTACTCTATACAATAAAGAAATTACGGCATAGTAACTAAGAATAAACCTACACTACACAATAAAAGATTTAAGGTATATTACATCCACTGGGCATCAAAGTTCGCCACCAGTGATCATAAAGCGCAATGAAGAAGCAGATTACAAAAACTGGGCACCACTGCAGCATAACAAAATAATACTGAACCGAGACCACTTCCAAGACAGTTCAAGAAAGGTTAGCCTTGCGAGGGAACTGCTGCGCAAGCTACTGAGCAAGGCTGTGAGACCGGCCTAGCATGTCGGTCATAGCTTCCAGGTGTAGCTGTTTAGCGATGAGGTTCTCATTGGTGTTCTCCGCAATCTTTCTTAGAGATAGGACTTCAAGTCGAAGTTGAGTTGTAGAATGCCTTTCTGCTAGAACTTGGGACTGAATAAGTCGAACTAATTCAGACAACGAATTCTGTGAGCTTGTCTGACTGTTAGTCTCAAGTAACTTGAACACTGCATCAAGACAAGACTTTGGGGTTGTCTCGCTATCTTCAAGATGTTTTGGCTTCTTAGCTGCAATATATGTTGGGTTTGTCTCACAGCCTTCAGCAGACTTGTGCATGCCATCAGGCATATCACCCTGAAACAAAGCAGAGAGATGACAGGTTTAGCACATGTATAAACAAAGATGATAATTGTTCTGTCAATTCTATCCAATTTCAAATTAGAAAATAAAGAGTATGTTCAAAATATCAATAGCATAATTTGGCATTGTTCATAATGCAGGGAGCTTCACCACACTACTGGATTACCATGTCAACATAACAAGCATAGATGAAGGGCAAAGAAAATCATTGTATCTATTTTGGATAATGTGCATGGCATGTTGTTCATATCATCAGCCACATCAGTAAGATAAAAACAGGAGATGACAAGGTGCAAACGTGGGCTGCTTCACCACACACTGGATTATAGATCCACAAAAACAAGCATACATATAGGGAGTATTAAGTAATGTGCATGGTATGAATAAGGAATTTGGTTTTACAAGTAAAACTTAGAACTTACGGTTCTTACGAACATGCATTTTGGTAGAAACAGCAAACTAAGCAGCAGTAAACGATAGGGAGTATGAGCAAATTAAACAGTAGTTGAGGATAAAGGCTTTAGAAGGACTGACTTAAATTAACAGTTAACACCGGCTTTATAATGCCCTTCTCCATGGCAAGGGAAGGATAACTCAAGAATTTTAGCACAGAATCTTCTTCGTAAGCATTGCCTGTACTCTACATTTTGTAGAGAGTAATTATAGATATGATAATACTGGAAGGGATAGAGGATAATGAAGATAAGATGCAGATTGATGCTACATAATCAACTACCAATCCCTGGAAGTACAAGCGTTACAGGACAAAATATACTGACAAGAGCAATGGGCTACAGTTTTGCACTGGCATTGTCTGTGTATTCTACTTGTTGGTAAGATTAAATATAGATCTGATCTTTTTTAGTAAATGGTGGGCGAGGGAGATAAGATGCAGAATGCTACAAAATGAACCAATCCCTCTTCCCATAATACAAGAGTGTTTTGAACACTAGTGTACTGTACAAAACGTTCTTATATTATGGGACGGAGGGAGTAGTTGTCAATGTAAGTACAGTGATAGACCACGTTCAGTCCTTACAAGAGGATTGCAGAGCTAAACCTCTTCAAAAGCATTGGGTTGATTCTAAATTTATGTAAGAGTCCATACGGATCTTATAATGTCCACCAAATGGACGATTACGAGGCTAACATGTGCAGTGATGCTACATAATCAAATAGCTATGAAAGTAAGTATGGTCATACAGGGCAAGAGGTACTCACAAGAGCAATGCAGTGTGCAGTATAGTTGCGAGATTCTGTGGTCCCTTGAGAACGAATGTTCTTCTGCTAACAGTTTTCGTACAAGTGAGACATTAAGGCAAATGCAAAAATGTAGTTCAAATTGTGATGTGATATCATAGATAGTACCTTACGCTGCAGCCGAGACCAATGTGTAACAAGATTATTCAGTCACCGTCGGATAAATGTAGCACCGGAGACTTTACAGAAATTTCGTTCAGAGGATTGCCATCGAAGTGCGCTTGCCTCAGGTAGGAACGATACTTCATCAACAAGTGCTTGAAAAGCGCAACCAACCCTTGCTCGTCATCACAATCCAGTTTGCGCCTCGCCTATTTAAAAGAATGAAATCTTGTGTCTTCTATCAGCAAAAACATATGCAGTAATGACCATCAATAACATTAGTACATTACTTACGCGTAAGTTGCGGAGGAAGACTGGAAATTGTTCTGTGTCTGCGGTATAATCTTTCCATGAAGGAAAGATGCGCACAAAGTTCCTGACGACAACATAAGCTTCGTCTTCTAAACTGGGAAGAAATGGAACAAGGGTCCTATTTGCTGCAATTGGGGCTCTCTCTGGTTCAAAAAGGGATTTGGCAACTGGATTTGGTGTACTCTTTGTTGGAATGGGGGTTTTGCGTCATACAGCTGGTGCTATGTCAACTGGCATAATCATACTGTTTGCTGCAGTTGGGGTCTGCTGAGTTGGGGCATTAGAAATGACCAGTGTAGTAGGGCTAGAGTCTGCTAGAGTTGGGGTATTTTGTGGGTCAGGTGATATTGCAATTACACCTAATGGGCTATTTGATTTATCAGGTGCCACTACCTTTTCCAAATACTTTGCTTGTGCTCCTCCACGATCAGCAATCGCCCTCTTCCTTTTGAATGTCTAATACACAAGAACAGCATTTGAATGGATAAATATGGTATGATGACAGATGAAATATGTACTGAAAATGGATAGGCAGGGCGTATTCACATACACGATGTGTAAACTAAGCTAATGGCAGTTCAACAAAGTAGAAGTAATGCAAAGCATCAGTTGCAAGATATGTGCGAGCAATGTAACCTTGGAAAGTTAGAGCAAGTACCTTGATGGGTGAATAAGATAGGTCATCTTCCTCTGACTCCTCCACTAGGGAGCTACATTGACTTAGGTCTCCCTCTAGCTTAGAATCACTGTTAGGATCATTTTTTGAGCATGAATCTGTAGGTGGAGAGTGTTTGCATTGCATTGCATCCGGACTTGATTTCAGTCCCTTAATGCCAAGTTTGACAGCCATGGCATCGTTCTGCTTTATTCTTTTCATGTGCGCAAGCTCATAATCATTATGACGCTGTTCAGAATCTGAGATTCATGAAAACATAAAAAGTAGTCATATTATCTATGGAATGCATTGCGGTTTCAACTCGGAGAGTGTCTCCCTATAAACCCCTGCATATGCAAAGTTCACCTCCCCAACCGTGCTGACCAGACCACACACAGAGATACACACTCGAGCGGCGAACATGCATTTTCGGAACTAATTTAGGAACATTTAGCTGACCAATTAAACAACTCTGTTTTAATAATATCAGATTCATATTTGAACAACTAAGCTTGTTTAGCTTGATGGGTGGAGCAGTGTTATTATGACACGAAGCATGTATTCTGATCGTATAGTGATCATAAAAGGGGGAAACTCTAAGCATATATTTTTTAGCAAAAGAGGGTCTCCCCTCTGATTTCTATTAATGAAACCACCACGGAACCAACATGATCAATTAAACCCTAAGAATGATCAATTAAATCGTATTATGGTTGTGCCATGGCAGATTTGAAGCTGCAAACCGGAGAAATGATATTTAGCATCCATTGTTTGCTTCGAACTAAGAACTAAATTCTAAGAGCTGAAAGGAAAGTAGAGTAACCAAGTTAAGATCTATTTTCTGGTTGAGATCAAAAAGTTGAGGAGATATGAAGTACCACCTCTCTTGCAGCGCCGTGTAGGCATCGGGGGTGTGATGCTGTCGGTGGCGTTGAAGCAGATCTGCGACGGTAGACGGGTGCATCGGGGGATAAGTCCCGTTGCGGTGGAAGAGAAGGTCGTGTGAGCGGCCCCGGCAAAGAGGACGACGGCGCCGATGAAGCGAGAGGACGCGATGCAAGGCTATTGGTCCGTCGCCATGGATGAGAAACGTCCATCTCTAGCAGTGGACGACGCGGTCTTGGTAGGCGCTCTAGCATGGTGGAGGACGGTGGCGATGGATGTGGTGGAGGACGGCGACGATGGATGGGGTGGCAGACGGAGGCTGGTGCGGGAATGGGGTGTTCTAGCGCGGACGGTGTATGAATGGGAAAATGGAGGGAGAGGTACGGGGAACCATGTTTTTGGGACGCGCCTATCTGAAATATGGGAAAGTTACGAACTTATCCCCCGTCTCAACTTTGGACGTCTCGTCGGTTGGGGATAGGACGGTAATCTCACATCTGATGGAAGTTACACATCTGCCCCTATTTAAAATATTAGCCTACATCGATTTCGGGCGAGGAGAGGGTGTTTTGCCTCCCACGGTTGGCGCCCATGGTGTATGAACGGGGCTGACAGGTAGGGCGGTTGTGTCACATCTGATGGAAGTTACACATCTGCCCCTATTTAAAATATTAGCCTACATCGATTTCGGGCGAGGAGAGGGTGTTTTGCCGCCCACGGTTGGCGCCCATGGTGTATGAACGGGGCTGACAGGTAGGGCGGTTGTGTCACATCTGATGGAAGTTACACATCTGCCCCTATTTAAAATATTAGCCTACATCGATTTCGGGCGAGGAGAGGGTGTTTTGCCGCCCACGGTTGGCACCCACGGTGTATGAACGGGGCTGACAGGTAGGGCGGTTGTGTCACGTCTGATGGAAGTTACACATCTGCCCCTATTTAAAATATTAGCCTACATCTATTTCGGACGAGGAGAGGGTGTTTTGCCGCCCACTATGTATGAATGGGGAATGGAGGGAGAAACAGAGGTCTTTCGGACGAGCTTGAATCAAATGAGTTTTGCCGCCCATGTTTGACGCCATCGTGTAGGAATGGGCTCAGAGGCGATCGTGTCATGTCTAATTGAAGTTACTAACCTACCCCTATTTAGAGCAGTGGAAATCGGGCCGATGGATTGTCCGGGTAATGGGTAGACAGTAATTTCCATCTCCCAAACACTTGGCTTCGGGCAGCCGATGTGGGAGTGGAAATTTTGTTGTTTCTTTCGACTTTTGGGACAATAAGCATCCACGTTTACCCTGGCAACTAAATTCGAATCCATTTTGTATTCCTATATGAATCTTTATAAATCATTCTATGTGTTTTTATATATCTTCAAAAGGACGACAAAGATGTATTCCACTGTCATATATGAATATGGTTTACAAATGCCGATACTCAAATTCAGAAACTAGAATCCAGTTTAAGGTGAATTCGAATATTTGGAACACTTCATGTCCAACTCAAATGTCACACGTAGCATAATGTGTACTCCCATTTAGATATGTACACAAGCGATGTATCAAGATTCAAATACCGAGTCAATCAACCAAGAATGTACAGAACTAACAGACATATAAACACTTATAGAGTATATGGATCAATAATATCAACTAACATACATAAGCCAGGCCACTGTACTTTTTTTGGCTACAACAGCATCCTTTTTTTAGCCAGCATCTTGGCCCTTTCCAATGCGTGCCACTTATGGTCCATCTATACTACTATTGCTGAATGCACATTCAGCCCGATTGGCATATTTGTAGGTCTGGCACAGCAATCCAAATGAAATGTCTCCGAGTCTTATCAATTAATACAGACTTGTGCTCAAATAAAATTACAAACAAAAAAACAAAAAAAACAATTATTACATGATCTCTAAAACAAATGGTTTGATTGATTACATGAACAGACAACACAAAGGTTATTCAACTATGAAAGAACATTTCACCTATGATTTACCAAGTAGGAATTTGATTTCCTTTTTTCCTTCAGGACCTTAACAATCTGGCCAGTCTCAGCTTCCTTCGTTTTGAAATCCACCAAATATTTAATGGTTGTCTTGAGTACTGCTTGTGATTATGCTATTTGCTTCCTCAACATGTCAACTTCATCTCTAAGTGCAGAAGCAGAATCTCTTTCTACCACTAGTTTAGCCTCTAGAGCATCAGCAGTTGACAATTCATAATGCATGATTGGGCTGGTGCCACTGCCGTGGGATGATGCAACGTCCATGGGGACCTCGCTCTTTGATCTTGGGCTAACCTGTTTTGCCATTAAAGTTCCGATTGGATTCAGAAAAGTTGAAGTTAGCAAAACATCTCAACTGGGAGTTATAATGGCAAACCAGTTAAACAAACAAGGAATTAAAGAGTTTCAATTGGATGCTGAAAAGTAGTTATTAACATCATTGTAAACCGCTGTTGCAGCAGCAAAGTAGTTAAATAAACAAGTAGATATTTAAGTTAAGGCAAACAGGTAATTCTTAACAGTAAGTATCAAACACATAGATAGGCGCAGTCTACAATATGATTAACACGTAGTGCCATTATGTAATCAGTAGCAAACTAAATTAAGCCAAGCAACATAATTGAACAATTTTGCAATAAGTGGCTAACTAAAATTCCGAGAAGCAGGTAACTGAACTTACGCTAGTTCTTTGTACATGCACACTTCAACTTCTTTTTCGCTTACAAGGTGGTAGGAAGGAGTCCATGGCATCAATTGCTTGGATACGCAGTCCCAATACTTCTTTCTTCCCACACTGCATGGGTAAGTCGAATGGTTAATCTGGTAAGATGGTGCATCCTTGATATGTTATATGAGGACGTGTAGTCAGACTAGTTGTAGCCAAACACATCACACTGGCTTTTACTGTATATTTCATGCGATTACTTTTGGCATATCGAGATCTAAACAATCTACAATAGGATGAAAAGACTGGCATCCTTCACATTATTGGCGAACTCAATTCATAGAAACAAGCAATTCAACCATTCTGTGGGTAAATCAAAAGCGCCACTGGAATATTTTTCACTATCCAATCATACACGCAAAAAGGGGCGACGCCACCATAGGGGCTGGTATGGGCGGCCGCCTCAGGTGGCTGGAAAGTGTGAAGCTAGTTTGAGTCGTCCAGGTTGGCCCAGGCTAGTTTTGTTCGTCCCAACGCACGAGCAGGCAATGCAAAAAATGAAGAAAAATGTTTCAATTTGGATGGGCCAATAACATAAGTGCAAGGCAGGCCCTATAGCAGGCTCGTGGCCCAAACGAGCGCCTCCCATATCGATCGACACCAGGAAAAATCCCAATTCATTCGCTCCAGCCTCCAGTCTGGTTCGCTCCTAACCTAGCCGCCACTGGACAGACCGACACTTCCTCGCGCCCTCGTTGGAGGGCGGTCGCCATGCTTCAAGCGAACGGAAGGACAAGAAGATGAAGATCCAACCATGGGTGTAGCCTGCGTGGGAGGCAGCGGCGGCAGCACGGGCATGGCATCGAGCTTGCACAAACGGAGAGTCGCAGCTTGCAAGAGTAGCATGCGCAACGAGCAGGTACATCACATCCCTAATTATATCTAATTCAACTCTTCAATTTCTGGCCAATAGTTAAACCTGACGGTGTTGTAAAACTGCTTGTATGTAGGGAATCTATGAGAAAATGAAACCAATTTATACTTATTTTATAACTCCCCCAATCAATACTGAACTGACTGAATCTGATGTATCTAATCAAGTTTCCGATGCAAACATACAAGCTCATGTTGTTCTTGAGCCTGAAGTGTCTAATGAACAGACTGCTAATGAAGGATTTGATGCAAACATTTTACATGCTCCTGGTGATGAACATATAGTGTATAATGAGGGATCTAATGCAAGCATTTTGCAATCTCATTGAAGGATTTAGTGTCTAATGATGATCTACTATGTTGAGAGAGACAGAGATTTGCAGACATTGATGACAAGCAAATTATAGTGCATTTTCAAAGCTTGAGGAAACGTCGAGGTCATCTACCAGAAAGTCCCTGTATCATGACAACATAGCATAAATACTTTTCTAATATGTTGTTTGAAACTATTGGCATACTTGTGCAGGATAGATATATTGATATGCAGTTTGCGCATTGGTTATACGTGCAATTACACTTCGATATTTTCAGCCAGAGAACGAATAATTCAAGCAGGTACAGACCATGTTTGTAGTCCTTGTACACCATGTTGCATTTTGTGTTTTTTGGTGCTTGCATCATTTAGTGTTTATAATCTGAACTACTTTGGATCATTAGCTGGTTTTCAAAGTGCATGTAGCTTCACATTTCACAAGTTATGTTGATTTCCGGAGTGCAAGTGCCTTCGTATTTTTTAAGTTAAATGTTCTCCCCTGGTAACTTGAATTCGTAGATCAGCCACTACACACAAATCATACACGAATACCAGCACGAATTAAATGAAATGCAGGGACTTACGCTAGCTCGTTGTACAGGCTCACTACAGCTCTGCTTGCGCTTGGGATGTTCCATGTACAAGTCCATGTTACCACTTGCTTATATGTGCAGGCCTTGTGCTTCTTGCATCCCCCTCTGCATTTTTGACACGGCGAATGGTTGATCAAATAAGAGGAATCGACCTTGATGTTGTACCGGAGGACAGATACTTACAAGGTTATACGGGTGTGTAGGATGTGTACCAGATCCTGTAGCGCCATCATGCTTCGCTAAAATATGGATTTTCTTGTTTCAGATGATATCTCCAGAAGAAATAAGAGTTAAGGTCAGAGTTGCATATGCGTGTAAGCTAAGAGAGCAGTGAAAGGATATCCAAACATCGTCGGAATAGTGCATAAGGGAGTGATGTGTGGATACCTAGTTCGGGCCGGTGTTTGGGCATGCTCGCCTAGCTAGAGTGCGGGTCACTTCAGAGCCGTTGAGGGTGATGCGCTGGTGTTGGCTGGCTGCGCACAGATGCAGATCTTGAGTGGCAGCGGAGTGCTATGATGCGGTGGACAAGACCGTTGGTGAAGCCCCAACGGCCTCGGGGGGCGGAGGTGCGACGATGTGCTCGGTGAAGTAGCCCCGGTGAGCTGGGAGACGGCGTCGATGAAGCGCACCTGATGCAGTGGAATTTGGTGTCTGTGAGGCATGTCGGTTGCGGCGGCCAACGTTGTCGGTGGACCACCCGGTGCGATGGACGAGGGCGTAGATGAGGTAGCTCCGGTGCGGTGGTGAAGCGCGACCGTCGTCTTCGTCGTCGTCGTCCGGCACAGAGGTGGGGAACGGTGGGGAAAGAGACGAGACGAGGGGCGATTCTAGGGTTGGCGGCGAATTAGGGATTTGAGCAATCTGGGCGCGGAAGGGGACAATGGAGAAGAGAGATTTTGCAGGGCTGGAATTGGGGCCGCCAGATATTTCAATCCAAAACGTGGAAGCGCGAACTTATATTGTCGTCGTCCTTTTGGGGGGGGGGGGTGGGTGGTTGGGTGCGACGCGCTCGTCTGACACATGCGACCACCCCGACAGGACTATGCTTCAGTGCCTTAAGGCACCTGCCTTTGTGTCCATGATATACAGGCCCAACAGGTGGCTGGCCCACATGTCAGTGACCCAAAGGCAGTTGCCTTTAAGGCACCGAAGCAGCGTCCACCCCGACACGACCCTGGTTTGCCTGGTGCGCTTACATTTGAGAATGCAAATGAATCTTCTTTCATTTGCAAACGAATATGTATGTATTACCATGCTCGTGTTTTCCTTGCAATAATTAGTCATTCAAAACGAGATACTCCATCCGTTCACTTTTGTAAGTCGTTTCAGACAACTTAAAATGAACTGTTTTGCACATTGTCTGAAATGTCTTCAAGGTCTTATAAAAGTGAACAGAGGGAGTACTATAAATTAATTAATGAGGAGTTATTTGGAAAAAAATCGAAACGATACCCACGCTAACGTGGATTAGAGTGTGTGTCACATAATTAGTTATTTGAATTAGAGTGTGTGTCACGTAGTTAGTTATTTGAATTAGAGTGTGTGTCACGTAGCGATCTCCAATTCTAACGTGGATTTCGCATTTCACTTTATCCATGCTACTTTTTAATACAAATTCATATGTATATGATGAACACCATGGTAGTGAGAAAACTTTTGGATGGATTCAAACATATGACCTACAAAATAGCACAACAAACTAAGTCAATGTCAACTTTTCTAAACTTAGTACGGCACGAATTCGAAATAATTACCCGTATGCCTAGTCCTCGGTTCAAATCTTACAATGTACACCGAATTGAAACATCGATATTAAGTCTTGTACTATGTACATTCAAATGTTTTTAGCCCCCCCCCCTGAACAAACGCTACATACTTCCTGTATCGGTCAATCTTCCTCTCCTAACCACCTTAGGAAGCTATCGGTTCCCAACACATGTTCATTCTTTCTCTCCATGTTTCGATCTCTAAGTCTCTCAACTACACAACCCCTTTTTCCACTCTGTTACCAAATGTATTTACCTCACACACCCGCCATTGCACCCCATGCTGAGCTCTCTCTCTCCCCCCTCTCCCTCTCACCCTCTCGCGCTAAATACATGCATTGCCTATCTAGCCCTCCAACCTCTCGTACATGCGCACGCACGCACGTTGTATATCTAGGCCACTCCCTCGAGACTGTCTCACTCTTTCTTCCGCACGGCGGGCCACACTCGCTCAGTCTCACTCTCTTTATCTGAGTCTCATTTAACCTCGTTTTCTTTCACACACAAATGATATATCTCCCTGTTCGGGCCTCGATCGACACACTCTATACTCTCTCACGCAGATTGTCTATCTAGGTCAGTCCATCGAAGCCGCCACCACTCTTTTGACCTCATGGTGGGCCACGCTCACTCAATCTCTCTCTCTCTCCGTATGTCTCGATTGACCTCGCTCTTTCTCGGACAAAAACGATATATCACCATGTTTGAGCCCAATTCGACCTATTCACATTGTATACTCTCTCACGCACATCGTCTATCTAGGTCACTCTCTCCAACCCATCTCACTCTTTCGATCGCACGGCGACCCTATGTGATCGGTTGACCTTGCTTCCTCCCACGCACAAAATATATCTACACGTCTGTGACTGGATCATCTCTCAAGCTATATCTTACAGCCCTCACCCTTGCCAAAAAGCTCAATCGGACAATATCTCTCCAGAGCATATATATTTGTTCAATGAATGTCGGACCACACTCACTTTGTCTCTGTATCTATATGTCTCCCGATTGACCTCGCTTTCTCACACCGTATCTTCCACGCGTTGAAGCTACTACCTCTCCATCCCTCGCAAAGCCGGAGCTATTTACATTGCGAGGGGTACTCCAACCTTGGATTAATTTGTGTAGGCATTTATTCCGGTTGGTTTAGATTATATTTTCGTAGCATTTGGCCCACAACTACTCCAATCACCGCAGCGGGTAATTAAGCTATGGGAGCACCTAATAAGAGCACCGGGGAGCCGTTGGATCGAAGATGCAGCGGCACACACGAGGCCTGAATGTTTTATTTGCAAAAAAACCTTTGGAGAGTTTGGAAATTGCGCATAATTACAAAGACTACTCCCAAGCCATTGGATCTCACTTCCAACGGTGTAAAAACTCGTATCACCATAGTATCTAAGCTACAGGGTGGATGTGATATTCTATGCCGCTATCATTTTTGTTCGTAAACTTGCAAAAAACATGTAACTCGTGCCGTTACTTGTCTAACCGCGTAAAGTTTTTGTTAAAAAACCATCCTACACTGAAATATCGGAACAACACACGGGGGTCCCACTTGTCATTGATTAAATTTGGACCTAAAACTAACAAATCTGAAAGACGAGATTCGAATTGGCAACCTGGACTACAAAGCGTAAGTCGATAGCCTGAAAAAATGAACGGTTGTTGGCTTTGTCCCATAACTTGATTTTATACAGTACTTGCGTTGAGTAGAGTAGAGGGAGTGCCTCGTCAACACGTGCATGACCGTTATCTCACTTACTGGTGGGTCCCAGGTCTGCAATCTCAATCTCTCTTCTCTCCATCGTCTAACCTTTGCACGGGCACACACAAAGAGCGGTGCTAGCTTGCCGTGGTGTTATTACAACTAAAAAAACTTGGAAAATAGAAGAATCGCCTAGAACAAGAGACGTTATGGCTGGTCGAGAGGGAGCTAACCACATCTATCCTCCGTGCCACGTTTGCATGATGAAGCTGTGTGGCTAGTGGGGTGTTTTCAAACGACTGGCTGGGTCCCGAGGTCGAACCATAGGTACTACGTCTGATACAGTATATTTTTACACGCACATTTTTCCTCCATGCCGAGACATGGCACACCCTACCGCGCGGATTCGGGGTCCTCCCGGGTGGTGCACGCATATATTCTTCCTAACGTGGGACGCCCTACCGCGCATTTTCTGGGTCCTCCTCGGTCATAGCGCCGAAGCAAGTAAATGAGTCGTCAAATCACAAAAGACCACCTTTCCCGCTGAGTACATCAGTGAAGCACGGTGGCTAGCTAGTTGGGCTAGTTCGACCGATTAGCTAGGCCGCCACCACATTTGTTTTTCAACCCCTTTTTTATCTACTTGCCGGCAGGTAAAGTTAAACATCCACCACGGAGTTGCTCTGGTGTTTGGGTGCGGCAGGATTTTTAATTTTTTGATTGACGGGAGCAGGCACGACAGGATTTTTAATTTTTTGATTGACGGGAGCAGGCGCGGCAGGATTTTTAATTTTTTGATTGACGGGAGCAGGCGCGGCAGCAATTAGTCATGATGACTCCGCCTGTACCCACTGCTCCCTGATGTGAGAAGTCGTCGACTGGTGTTTTACTGTGGTGAAAACCAAAAGATTCCCTGTTCCCTCCGCCTTCCCGTAGATTGCATTGCCTTTCAGCCGTTTCGCCCCCTTTGCTTCCTCTCCCCATTGCTTCTACCTGGTGCCATGGCGGCGCAGCAGATCACGGAGTTCGAGGTGAGGCTCCTGACACAGGAGCTCCGTGCCAAGGATGCGGAGCTCAGGGCCAAGGACGTGGAGCTCCTTGAGCTCAAGGAGGAGAGGAGTGCCATGCTCCTCCCTTATGTGCGGGAGTTCACGGAGCTTCAAAAACGGCAGGCGTCCACCACAAAGTTGCTCGAGGCGTCAGCGGCGTTGCTGCAGAAAGCGGGAGATACGATAGGACGTCAGGGGAGCCGGCTAGAGCGTGAGCGGGCCGATCGTGACGAGGTCTAGGATCACCTCAGCCACTTGGTGAACCAAGTTGCCATGCACGTGTTGCGGCTGCATGATGCCTACCGTCGTGCCAGCGCGACGATGCCGGCCGTCGGGCTAAACCCGTTCGACCACCCGGTCGACTTCAACGAGCTGCGGCTTCCTGCCTGGTCTCCTTCTTCACCTATATCTCCTAGGAGCTGAGCCGTCTCCGCGCGATGGTGGGGGCTGAGCTGGACAAGGAGGGGTTGTGGGCTGCCGTCACCGTTGTCAGGCGAATCCTTTCAGGGCTCCGTCATCGGAATCCATTCGTGCCATTGGACGCCGTCTTTGACGAGCTGGCTCCCATTGACCGGGAGCGGGCTCTGCGGGCGGTTGCACCCTGCATCACCAACGTCATGCGCCTCAAGAAGCAGAGGGACTTCGGTGGTGTTTAGGCGCCCTCTTCATGGGCATGTCCATGTCTCGGTGCAACATGACCGTTGGATCAAACTTAGACAGTGCAGATCAGTCACTGTAGCACAAAGGTGTGGGTGTGTTTGGTTGCATTCTCGTCTCAATATAGTTGTTTCCTCTTCGTGTATTTTTGTCAACCTACTAGTGTGGACTCATGCACCCTTCATGCACTCTGCCAATGTAACATCCCAAAATTCTAAATTTTGGAATGTTATAATAAATAGATAGATTGATTGTTTGTTTGATTGTTGTGTGATTGATTGAGTGAAATTCGAAACTTTTGAAAGTTAAATGAGAGGGAATAAAAGGACTTTCCCAAACTTTCACCTTTTGCATTTTGATATTCGTGATTCAGATTCTTTTCAAATACAAAACCCTAGAGAGAAGATGAAATGACTTCTTCCATTTAAATAAATGAAAAGGGTTTTGAAAAGATTTGAATTCCATTTGGAAAATATTTTCAATCCAGAAACTTTATGCAACTCAATGATTTTCAAGAGTGAAGATAAAATGACTTCTTCAAAACATATGAAATATGAGTTGGGAGTTTCAAAGAATTAAATTCAAAGCCCCTTTGAATTTATTTCCAAATTTGGAGTTGTTTGAGTTTTATTCAAATTATTTTTCTCCAAAAATAAAATACATGGAAAATAGGGTAACATGATTCCCTACAATAGAAAATTGGAGAAAAATTAATTTGAAATAATTTTGGTATTTTTAAAATGATTTTTATTGGATTTTATTAGACCAGTAGCACTCTTTAAATTATCTGAATTTGTGAGGATTTTATTTGGCATTATAAAAATGTCCAGGTTGTAGAAAATCTTTTTCTGCAAATTTTGGTATATTATATGCCTATATAACATTTTTGTTTATTTTGCTTTTATTTGTTTTGTTTGTATGGAAAAAAATCATCACCATTATTTAAAAAAAACCTTTCCGCCGATTTGGGCCGGCCCAGCCAACCGGCCAGGCCACGGCCCAGCCCAGCCGCACCGCCTCCCTCCACCCGAGCGGGAGACCGTCGCCGCCACGACTGCCGCCACCGACCTCGGCATCCGTGCCGAGGTAGGGCACCTATGCCCCCTTGCCCAAGGCGCTCCGCCCCGCCTCCATTAAGTAGGCCGCCCCGACCCCTCTTTCTCCCCTCGCGCCGCCGCCCTCCCACCGCAAGCCGCGCCGCACCGGAGCTCACCTGCCGTCGCCGCCGGCGAGCCGCCCCGCCGCCTAGTCCGCCGCTCCGCCTCGCTGCTCGCCGCCGCCCGTCGCCCCGCACAGCCGCCGTCGCTCGCACCTCGCCGGAGCCGCGCCGTCTCGCCGGAGTTAACCGCCGCCGCTCGCCGCCGTCGAGACGAACCGGTACAAACCACCCGGTCCGGTTTATTGTTTTAGTTCGGTTTTCTTTTCGGTTAGTTAGGTTTAGATCGGTTTTTATTTTTAGTTAGATCTATTCAAAGAACGTTCTCTATTTAGAACTAGTTAGCGAATGTTCGTTATTTAGTCTTTTCTTTTTCTGTTAGTTTCAGTCAAACCCCGACCTGCTTCTGCCATTGTTCTTCTCTCCCAAAGAAGGAAATGTGAGCGCATCAATGGTGTTGATTCTGGCCAAGGCCCGGTCTTGCAACCCCGAGACTGATCTTATAACTCCCTCTCTTTTCTTCTTTTTGTTGGAAATATGCCCTAGAGGCAATAATAAAAGGATTATTATTATATTTCCTTGTTCATGATAATTGTCTTTTATTCATGCTATAATTGTGTTATTCGGTAATCGTAATACATGTGTGAATACATAGACACCAACATGTCCCTAGTAAGCCTCTAGTTGACTAGCTCGTTGATCAACAGATAGTCATGGTTTCCTGACTATGGACATTGGATGTCATTGATAATGAGATCACATCATTAGGAGAATGATGTGATGGACAAGACCCAATCCTAAACATAGCACAAGATCGTATAGTTCGTTTGCTAGAGTTTTTCCAATGTCAAGTATCTTTTCCTTAGACCATGAGATTGTGTAACTCCCGGATACCGTACGAGTGCTTTGGGTGTACCAAACGTCACAACATAACTGGGTGACTATAAAGGTATACTACGGGTATCTCCGAAAGTGTCTGTTGGGTTGACACGGATCGAGACTGGGATTTGTCACTCCGTATGACGGAGAGGTATCTCTGGGCCCACTCGGTAATGCATCATCATAATGAGCTCAAAGTGACCAAGTGCCTGGTCACGGGATCATGCATTACGGTACGAGTAAAGTGACTTGCCGGTAACGAGATTGAACGAGGTATTGGGATACCGACGATCGAATCTCGGGCAAGTAACGTACCGATTGACAAAGGGAATTGTATACGGGGTTGCGTGAATCCTCGACATCGTGGTTCATCCGATGAGATCATTGAGGAGCATGTGGGATCCAACATGGGTATCCAGATCCCACTGTTGGTTATTGACTGGAGAGCCATCTCGGTCATGTCTACATGTCTCCCGAACCCGTAGGGTCTACACACTTAAGGTTCGGTGATGCTAGGGTTGTAGAGATATGTATATGCAGTAACCCGAAAGTTGTTCAAAGTCCCGGATGAGATCCCAAACGTCACGAGGAGTTCCGGAATGGTCCGGAGGTAAAGAATTATATATAGGAAGTGCTATTTCGGCCATCGGGACAAGTTTCGGGGTCACCGGTATTGTACCGGGACCACCGGAAGGGTCCCGGGGGTCCACCGGGTGGGGCCACCTATCCCAGAGGGCCCCATGGGCTGAAGTGGGAGGGGAACCAGCCCCTAGTGGGCTGGTGCGCCCCCCTTGGGCCTTCCCCCTACGCCTAGGGTTGGGAACCCTAGGGTGGGGGCGCCCCACTTGCCTTGGGGGGCACTCCAGCCCCCTTGGCCGCCGCCCCCTTGGGAGATTGGATCTCCAGGGCCAGCGCCCCCCCCCCCTTGGGGACCCTATATATAGAGGGGGGAGGGAGGGCAGCTGCACCCCATGCCCCTGGCGCCTCCCTTTCCCCTCCAAGACCTCCTCCTCCTCCGTAGAGAACGGCGAAGCCCTGCTGCGGTGACTGCTGCATCCACCACCACGCTGTCGTGCTGCTGGATCTTCATCAACCTCTCCTTCCCCCTTGCTGGATCAAGAAGGAGGAGACGTCACGCTGACCGTACGTGTGTTGAACGCGGAGGTGCCGTCCGTTTGGCGCTAGGATCTCCGGTGATTTGGATCACGTCGAGTACGACTTCCTCATCCCCGTTCTTTGAACGCTTCCGCGCGTGATCTACAAAGGTATGTAGATGCAATCCGATCACTCGTTGCTAGATGAACTCATAGATGGATCTTGGTGAAACCGTAGGAAATTTTTTGTTTTCTGCTACGTTCCCCAACACTTTTGGGTTTGTGATTATGGTTTCTTTTCTTTTATTTCTATTTGACAGTTTCTTGATGGATGCTGGAGCACCGGCCGAAGTGATGTCTATGGCTCCGGCCAAAACCGTCGAGGCTCATGGTATGAAGAAGCGCAAGCACCCCACCGAGACTACCGCAGACAAGCTCAAAGTCATCGCCCTGTCCAAGCCCCCCTCTCCGGGATCCCTCATTAAGCAAGTCCAGGTAATATCTCTTCTTGACGATCTTTTTCTTGATCTTGATCATGTTATTTCATCTAACACGCAGTACTAGTACTAGTAGTAAAACTTTCTGGGTGATCTTGCATGTGATTTTTGTGTGCCAAATGACGATTCTAAATTCCTCTTTTGACCAAAACATGCGAGAGGTTGACACTAATTTCTTATAGAATACTTTCAACTACTCCCTCTGTCCCAAATTTCTTGTCTTAGATTTGTCTAGATATGGATGTATCTAATACTAAAATGTGACTTGATACATCCGTATCTAGACAAATCTAAGACAAGAATTTTGGGACGGAGGGACTACTTTATGAACATCAATGCTACCTTTTAAGAGGGTATATTTGCCTCAGTAACTTGTGTTATGGATATTGCATGTAATCCCTCTGCTCTCATGCCTTTGAAGACATGTTCTAGTGTCTTTGTTCACTCATTTCTGTGAGGATATGTAGTCATATATGGAGTATAATATCGAAAATCATCTTATATTTCTAAACGGAGGTAGTAATAAAATATGGTTTCTGTTTGAATTAGAACCAGGTCCGCGGTGGAGATGAAGTTCTCAAAGTCATGTCGTGTGAACTGGAAGACCTGATGATGAGTTCTATTGCTAAACTATCCAGCTGATGTGTCCTTGTCGCCACGTGTCCTGAACTAGTGTTTTCCTGTAGCATTGTTGCCAGGCGTGTTCTCGAGGCTGTACTTGACCACAACAATTTCCTGGCTGTGCCTTCGATTACGAAGGGTGTGGTTCTTGTAAAGCTTCCCAACAAATCTGATGCGGCATATCTTCATCATCATGTTTATGAGTGGAAGGACCACTCTGTTAGGTTCTCCAAGGTTGACAAGATGGTGATGGTGCATGTAGACATCTCACACGAAGTCCATGGCCTAGTCAGTTATGCGGGGTTCATCCCGTAGGTCGGTGGCAAAAAATAGTCTACAGAGTTTAGTTAGTGCAACTTTGCTTGTCTGTAGTAAGTACTATTGTTCAGTACTTGATTTGTGTTTGTGAACCCTATATTATTTATTAGTACTGCCGCTTTTGGTGTGTGGTCAGTCCTGAGAATGGTCTATGTTAATGTCTGTCCACTCAATTCAGTCTGTATATTTTGAAGTATCCATATCATATTTTTTGTGAGGATGGTCTATCAATTATGGTTACACTCCAATATTTGTATGCATTGCAGGGTTTATCGCACCCACCAGGATTTCCAGCCCCATGGATGTTTGGTCCATACGATTTGTCACGACCTTTGGACTGTCCTACTTGTGGGAGTAGGCGGGGCCCCTGCATGCCACACGTAGTTGGACGATCAATCTTCTGTTTAGTACTTCAACATAGTGATTTCCTGGTAAGGATTCACTCGTGTCACATCAAGTAAATCTTATTGATTTACTGTCTAAATCTTATTGATTTAATGTCATGTTTTCTTTCTTTTCCTGCAATTTTACTATGCAGGTTTTGCCATGTGACATTCGTCACAGAATAAATCGTTTGGTTTGCTCTATGATGGCTATTTTTGCAGGTTTCACTTCTTATGTCGTGTCAGTAACGAAGGCACCGTCCATCACTTATATTACTGGAAAAAATTGGATTAGTCTGTTGTCTGAGTACAAGCTGAATCCCTATGACGAACTGCAGTTTGGTTTAACAAAAACGCCACCATTAGTCCTTCTCGCGTTTAAAAGAAATGAAGAAAAAGACTGGATCACGGTCACGGATCCTAGTCAAGTTAGAAAGCTGATCATAGCAGACCAGACACGATCGCAGATGTATCGCACAGATCGAGCACCGGCAGTTGCTCTAGCACTGACAGTGGCAGCAGCTCGGTCTGATCCAGCTGAGGATTGGGCACCGACCGCGTCAGCGGATCAGTCTGATCTACCGAAGGATCGAGCATCGACACCGGCACCTGCTCTGACACCGGCACCAGTTCTACAAGGAGCACCATCTCCGGCAGCAGCAGCAGCGGCTTCGGCACCTGCACCAACACTTGCACTTGCATCTGCTCCGGCCCGTGCAGTTGCACCGGCAACAGACTGGGCTAAAGTTCGCACTTCATATACCAAAGTCCTTACAAAAACCGACATGTCCACCTTCTTGGTAAGCATTGGCCGCCCAAGTGCTTTGTTCTTTTTTCTTTCCATGTTGTTTCACATGATTCACTGTGTTGATCTAACTGTTTGGGTATGTCTTCTTGTTTGCAAACAAAGAGTTTCTAGAGCAACGAGGGAGTCATTCAACAATCCGGGTGACCGCGGCCAAGTTTCTCTTACCATGCGCAGCCTTGGTGTGAATGAACCTGCTCAATATACCGTAAGTACAAAGGATGGTCGCATGATGATTGATGCTAAAGGATGGTCAAGGTTCAAATCTAAATCATATCTTGCAGTAGGGGATGATGTCAAAATCGAACTTTCTCGGCAAGGAGAGCTGGTCCAAATCAACTTTGAAATTCTTTAGTAGCAGCACGCAACTGCCAAACTGATCTATCCTCCGAGAGATTTTGATGTAATAATCTGGCATGGTGAAACAAGTGTCCTGTGTGTATAAGTAGTACGACAGTATTATTTATCACATGGTATATCATTGATAGAATTGCAACTCTGATTGCTGGTTAGGAACTGTTGTTCGATTTCATTCCAACAGCTACCATGCTTTATTCAATTTTGTGTATTCGCCTTGCGACAACATCTAAAACCAGCGTCGTACCGATCGCTTGCAATATAAAAAGCGCTGAGGTAGAACACATGGGCCCCCAAACATGCAGGGTCGGCCTGCGGACCAAAGTCTAGAACCATGAGCCTATCTGAGTATTATATTCTCAGCTGAACCCCCATAAAAAAGTTGAACCCCCATAATGCTCGTGCATTGCAGAGGGAGTATATTTCTCGGTAAGGTGAGCCTGTGATATAAAAGATTTGTATATTTCTTTACAGAGGGAGTATCTCTCTGTCAAAAAATATATTTATGTGTAACTAGTTACTCCTGTCTTTCTACTTCCTTTCGCTGATATGTGGGGCAACCGGCAATGGGGTCCACGTGCCATATGCACAAATTAGAGTGCACAACTTCACGGTAGACACACCCCGGTCGTAGCGCCGCAGTAATGCCCAATGAGCCTTCAAATCACAACCCCCCCTTCCAGCTTTAGCAGTAAGCTGGACGGATGAAGCGGCAATATTTCACTGGGCCTGAATCCCCTTCTCCCTCGTCTGCTTGTTCAGAGAAAACCCCCTCTCGGCGATTGCATAGGGTTTTCTCATGGAGAACCAGGTATGAATTCTTCATCCATCCCCGATAAACCCAAGTCCCTTGGTCGCAGGTAATCCTAGGATGGCAGCCGCCGCCGTTGATGCATTTTTCTTCCTACTGAATCTAGTGTGTTTCATTTGCAGTGCCCAAAGTGCGAGTACCCTACAGGTTTCTGTGCCCTCGGCGAGACGCCACACTTGTTCCTTCTCATCCTAACACAACATTTTGAAACATGCACAGTATGTTCCTAGAATCCTCTTTTCTATCCGGGAGGGTGGGGTTTTTTTGAACATGTTGTGTTCTCATATTATTTTTCCTGCAGTGTATTATTTGCTCTGCCAGAACACATGTACTCAAGATGCTCGGCCTTGCCATAACTGAATACACTAGTTTAATGGTCACAGTGAAGACAAGCCATAGATATAAGTTCCGAGTTGGGTTCATGAACCAAGAAGATCGCTGCTTTTTTATGGCCGAACTTGGATAAACTTTCTCAAGTGTTACGGACTGAAAGTTGGCGCACGAATGTTGATGGAAATAGCAAAACCTGGTCTCATCTTCACTGCGATCTTCCACCCCGACGTCGTTCCAATTGTTCATCCATGTTAGTTTTGTATCTGGTTCTTGCTTTTTTCCTCGATTACTTCTTAATCCACCTATTCTGTCTAACTAATCACAATTTAACTTTAGAAGTAGCAACAAATCTCTCACGAAGATGATACTTCTAACTAATATTTTCTTATAATTGGTGGCACGTGTAGGTTTTTTCAGAGTTAAGCAGTCTACTCGTTTGTTACTCTGTAATAACTCGGCTGTTACTAATGGCACTGAAGTTGACTGGATCGACATCCACAAGTTCGTACACTTTATTAATCGTCTTGAGGTCCTTGTGGGGCGTTTCAATGGTGGAAGGCCACATGGGATATGTGTGCCACTGCTGCACTCGTTGAACAGGTCCAACTATGTCGAGAAACTTATGGTACGAGCTATTTTCTGTTATATATGTTGTTCATAAACTATTGCTTATACACAGTTTTACAGATGTGATCTTCTTGAAACAGGAACTGCCGAGTTCTATTGTTCCTATACAGATGCCTGACCATGGTCAAGTCAGACTTGCACTTGGTCACAACATGATGTTTATGTCGACCTACTCAATTCCCCTTGGAGGTGAAAAGATACTTATTCATGGGTGGTCTCAAATAATGAAGGCTCGTCCATCTTGGAGAATAGGACAGAAGATTATGTTCATGCTTTTCCATGGCTCTAAAGCAAATATCCTATTTATTGACCATGTTGCGAGATGAAGCCGCTTTCAGAAGGTTGTGGATGCGCGGGGTGGCGCATGGGCCTTGTCCTGGGGCTTGGCGGCCTCACCCTTGGTTAACTGTAGGCAAAGTAGCACTGTTCGAGGCGTGATTTGTACGGTTGAACTTGTATAAGTACTCATACTGCTTTCAGCTTTGGTTATTAAGTGCCCCTGCTGGTTAAAGTTAAGGTTGTTAAGTACTCCTGCTGCTTTTACAGTCTGTCGTGTTTCTTCAGTCCTGTCTTCCTCCAGCCGCCAAAACCAAACTGGCACCAGCGGGGCCGCCTGCTTCTGCCTCCCATGGCTGGCTGCGCCTCAGCGCATGCATCGCCGCCCCACCGTCTCCTAAATCGTTAACGCCGACGTCCTCCGCGCGCTTTGGTGCGCTCGCCGCGGCGCCGCCCTCTCACGTAATCAACATGGTCAACAAACAACAGGAATCGGCAGAAGTACGTGGAGAGGATGATAGTAGGGGCCCACCACGTCAGCGTATGGAAAAATAAAATGCTTCCTCCTAGTGTTTTCCTGACATCTGGGACCCACGACATTGTGAGCGTATATAGTCAATAGACAAGAGAACAACACAAGATCGGCTGACACCTGGGACGTAGCTACTCAAGCAGTATTTTTTTTGTTTGGTATTGTTGAGACGGAGCAGGGTTTGAACTAGGTTGTGGCCCGTCTAGCCCAGGCTTATATTTTATGTTCACCATGTGACCAACACAGTTATTTTTTCTTTGTGAAAATGAGCCCAGTTTATTTTTTCTGAAGAATACCCAATCCAGGCCTACTTATTTTTCTATGCCCTGATGGGCTGCAACTCTTTCAAGACGCCTGCAAATCTTGAAAGTAATATGAAATGGGTTGTAAATATAAAAACACATGACAAATTGGCAATTACTTTATAATTTATGAATTTTATTACATTTTTAGATTCCTATTTCAATGGGCATTAACCTAATTTAAATATATCTTCAAAGTACTTTAAATCTGGCCGGACATTTCGGTATTAAAAATAGTTTGGAACCCATAGAAATATGCAAAATTGGCCCTGGCCAACCAAAAAAAAGACTGTAATAAATTGCATAAGAAGTTGCCATGAGCTATATATAAATTATTAAAAAAAGGGAGTGGTCTGACTTGTGGGCCTGTTTAGTTGATGCGTATGCAAGATTTTTTTAGTTATTATATACGTCAACAAATGATTCTAGCAGACGTAACCGTTGGATGTCAATCCAATGGCCGTTGTGTTTCTTCAATCTCTGATCTTCTTGCTTCAGCCGCCAAAGCAGCACCGGCGGGACCGCCTACTCCCGCCTCCCGTGGCCGGCTATGCTACTGCGCAGGCCTTAGCGCCCCCTACTACTCCCACCGCTGGCCAGGGCATCCCTCTACTCACCCACACCCCCTGTTATTCTGCGACAACGGCAGCCTCACACCACAGTCGAACCGGTGAATGCTCATACTCCTCTCCACGTGGGCATCCACTGCCGCGTCTTCCTCGGCTCCGCATCGTCCCCTTCCTATGCCTCGCCGTCGTCCACCGCTGTGGTGCTCTCGGCGCGGCGTGGTCAATGTGGTCAACAACCGACTTCCATCGGAAGAGTACTGTACATGGAGAGGCTGACAGCTGGGTCCACGGCAACCGCAAGGAAGTGCCTCCTTATTGCGTGGAAAATAATTATTCCTCCACCTAACAGCGGGGACCCACCGGACGGGCCACCAATATTTTGCGAAAAAAATTGTTTCCCCCTGAATGTTGGGACCCACCGGACGGGCCACCGTATTTTGCGAAAAAAATGTTCCCCCCGCTGTCAGCTCGGACCCACTGGAAGTGCCTCCTTATTATGCACAAAAAAATGAACACTCCCCCGGCTAGCTGGGACCCACCTTGGTGGGAGGCTGACTTGTGGGCCTACTAAGTTGACGGGGACGAAGGGCTTTGTCAACTTAGTCAATATGAACGATTCTAGCTCCAGTGACCGTACGATGTCCATCCAACGGCCGTAGTGCTTCTTCAACCTCTGGTCTTCTTGCTCCAGCCGCCCAAAGCAGCGCCGGTCGTGCCGCATGCTCCTGCCTCCCATGGCCGGCTGTGCTGCAGCGGAGGCCTCACCGCCCCCTACTATTCCCACCGCTGGCCAGGCCCTGCGGCGATGGCTGCCTCACACCGTAGCCGAACCAGTGAACCCTCGTACTCCTCTCCGCGCAGGCTTCCACTGCCGCGTCATCCCCGGCTCCGCGTCGTCCCCTTCCTAGGCCTCGTCGTCGTCCACCGCCGTGGTGCTCTCGGCGCGACGTGGTCAATGTGGTCAACGACCGACTTCCATCAGAAGAGTACTGTGCGTGGAGACACTAACAGCTGGGTCCACGGCCGCAGCAAGGAAGTGCCTCCTTATTACGCGCAAAATAATTATTCCTCCACCTGACAGCGGGGATCCACCGGACGGGCCACCGTATTTCGCGAAAAAAAACGTTTGCCCCTGACTGCTGGCACCCACCAGCTACATCTTCGCACGCGATGAAGTGCCTGACAGTCAGGACCCACCTGGTCGAAGCGTACGTAGCGTTGTCATTCTGGTCGCGAATGTGTACGTACATATATACTGGTCGATGTAGAGGCGCGCACGTGTCGTAGTAGAGGCGCGCACGTAGCATGTACACGTACGTACAGCGGCCAGGGTGCAAGAAAGAAAATATGGCCACGTATGTGTGCATATGGGCGGGGTCTCGAACGCCTACTTGCACATACGTACGGCCAGGGCTCGTGTACATGGCTGGGTCGGAACGGAGAAACAACGTCATCGTCGTGTTCATGGGGAGGCAACGGAATGTGTCGTGTTCATGGGGAGGCAACGGAATGCATCGTGTTCATCGGGAGGGCTTGGACGGAACAGGCGATGGAAACGAGGCCTGGCGTACCGCAGAATAGAGGAAACGGCCTTGTGTTCGGCCGGCCACATTCGAAATGAGATCATGTTCATCGGGAGGGGTCTGGCATACCACAAAACGGAGGAAACGGACCTCCTACGGTCGAAACGGGGGTCCTGTTGATCGGGAGGGGTGTGGCGTACCGCAAAATGGACGAAACGGACTTGTGTTGGAGCGCTACGGTCGAAACGGGGGTCCTGTTCATCGGGAGGGGTGTGGCGTACCACAAAACGGGACTCCATGCGATACTATTCATCTCCACCGTTGACCCCCTCCAGCCTCCACGAGCTACTGTTCATCCACCGTCGACCTCCTCCGGCCTCCACCTGCGACTGTTCATCCACTGGCTCCTGTTCATCCAGCCTCCACCGCGCGCTACTCCACCGGCTACTGTTCAACCAGCCCTCTCCATGGGCTCCTATTCAACCACCCCTCCATGGGCTACTATTCATCCTGCCCTCCGCCGTCTACTGCTCATCCTGCCCTCCTCGGGGTGGTCATGTTCATCCAGCCCTCCACACCACGGGGTCCTGTTCATCCAGCCCCAACCGGCTCGATCGATCGGGATCCTGTTCATCCAGAGGCAACACCACGGGGTCCAGTTCATCCACCCCCACCGGGAACTGTTCATCCACCCCCCCTGCAATGCTCACTGTTCATCCAGAGGCAGCATCGATCGACTTCAGTTAGCAACATTAGCGAAGGAATCACTCGATCGGATTCAGTTAACAGCCATCGATCGATCGCTCGGGTTCAGTAACGCGTAGCCTGTAGTGCAATCGCTCGGATTCAGTTAGAGCCCAACGCCTCGCTCGGGTTCAATTAGAGCCAACGCCTCGCACACACACGTGTACATGTACGATAGAAGCGTGCATCGCTCGGCCCCCGACCTCCCATCGTAACCGGGAACTCCCCGAAATTTTCCTCGCCCTCGCTTTTACCACGGTTTTTTCTGTCATGGACGGCCCAAAGAATGTCATGCAGCTGCGTCTCCGGCCAGCCCAGGATGAAAAGCCCATTTTCTGTCATGATTTTTTGTCATAGAAGTAGGAGCCCACCACATCTACGATGATACCGGGTTTTGTCACAATTATCGTCATAGAAGTGTCATATGTATAAAGGGCAGCCCCAGTGCATGTAGCTCCCGCTTGCGCAGGGTCTGGGGAAGGGTCCGACCACTTTGGGTCTATTGTACGCAGCCTTTCCCTACATTTCTGTAAGAGGCTGTTTCCAGGACTTGAACCCGTGACCTCATGATCACAAGGCAGCAGCTTTACCACTACGCTAAGGCTCCCCTTCAGAAGTGTCATCTGTATGACAGAAAAAAATTTCGTTCGGCCCAAAATGTCATGGATGTGTCTTTTTTTGTAGTGCCCCCTGGGCGCGCCCTCCTTCCTCGTGGCCTCCTCGCTTCTTTCTTGACGTCCACTCTAAGTCTCCTCGATCACATCTGTTCCAAAAATAACTCTCCCGAAGGTTTCATTCCATTTGATATTCCTTTTCTGCGAAACACTGAAATGGACAAAAAAACAGCAATTTGCACCGGACCTTTGGTTAGTAGGTTAGTCCCAAAAATAATATAAAAAGGTATATTAAAGCCCAATAAACATCCAAAACAGATAATATAATAGCATGGAACAATCAAAAATTATAGATACGTTGGAGATGTATCATTGTGGGAAACCTTTCCATGATGGGCTAGCAAATGTAGGGGGTTGTAGGTGTACCGGCCTATCTATCGGTTAAGGGGACCTCTTCGGAAAGACTGTGTCTCGGTCATCTGTTTCTCAAACACCATGAAGTGCGAGAAATCCAACGGAGGAGATCGAGTCTTGTGGGGAAAAGTGTGCAAACCTCTACAGAGTGTACAAACTAATCATGATTAGCCATGTCCCCGGTTATGGACATCTTGAGTATCTGGTACTTGAATCATTATGTTGATCTCATCACTCTATTTAATTAATAATTTGTTGGGTTAATGTTGATTTGGGATTGATTTGGGGTTACCTTCTCAATAATTTCAACAAACTTTGTAGTTAAATAAAATTTATTCCTTTGTTGTAGGGAAAAATTAGCTTTATGCAAAATTAAACTTAGAGCCTCCACCAGCCAAATATGCATATAGAGATAGCCATTCTCATTTTTATCCTATGGTGTGAATTTGCCAGTACATTCAATGTACTGACCTACATGACTGCAACGTCTCATGTTGTAGGATTCTTACAACGAGTAAGTGATACATTAGGGTTACGATGTCTACACTCAACTTTGCCGTTGGTGTTGATGGGAATCCACAACCTTGTTGTTACTTCCGCTATATGGATTGAGGTAATAGTATTTACGTTACTTTATACATGTGATTTACCTCTGTTATAAATCCTCGAGTACTGTGTGTGTCATCATATCGATCCAGGGATGACACTTAAGCACAGAGACTTGATCCATTCGGGTCAGGTCGCTACAAGATGGTATGAGAGCACATGTTGATTGTAGGACGTGACCCCTAGAAACTGGCAAGCCCATAGGAAAGATTTTCTCTAAAAACTTTATTTTCAAAAAGATCTTTTACCTCTCTTCCTTTCTGAGATCTATCAAAATATTTCCCTTTTAGTTAGACTATACCCCTTTCCCCTTTTGACCACACAAAGATTCGACTGATGAGATCACTCCAAGAAGTACAAGATATCAGACAACTAAGACCACTTCGGAATGAAGAGGATTTTACCATGCATTATAATAATGGAAACTACAAACGGTTGAATACTCCGAAGACTAAGGGAATTTGAAGGTTCTAGAGAATTCCCAGATTGGTATGATCTAGGAAAGCTACCCTTATGGAATTTGTCAGACTAATTGAAGTTGTCGATGCCTGAGATGAAGGTGTGTTAGAGAAATACCGGAGCATGGAGCGTTAAAACTCAAAGTTTTGTCAAGAAAACCCTAAGGCAGGAGATATCAACTATGGAATGATAGCTCATGGCAATGACAAGGGTGGAAACACGGCTATCCATGATGTTATCGCCCGCTTATGCTATTGTCACCATGCTGAGTTAAGCATGCATTTCTTCGAAAGGATTGGATGGTAGAAGGATGATGGAGCATCTATCAGTAAAGGATGAAGTTTTAACCTTAGCCGGTGTATCACCAGGATCTGGAGTATTACATCAAGAATTTTAAGATGGACCTTCAGGAAGCTGTATTTGATAAGGAAGCATTTCATGAAGAACTCAGGACCTAGAAGCTAAAAGTAGCCAAACTGGAGGAGAAAAACCTCGAGATACCGGAGATTCGTCAGGAACTGAAGGACAGTAGGACCATGGTTCATGCCAAGGATGTTAAAACCTAGAAGTTTGAAATGCAACTCCAGAATATTGAAGGACGTCACGAGAGACTTCGCGTCAACAGAGATGATCTGGCAAAAGAACTTGAGAATGACAAGCACGATCGGAAGAAGCCATCGAAGACATGAACAAGGCTTGAAGAGTTTGGAAACTTTGAAGATTTATTTACCTTTGGAAGACCAAACCCCTGTTATATACCTACGTCAGATGCGATGTTTGTGAGCTATCATTTGTTTGATGTTTTTCCGACAACCACAAATAAAATATGTCTTTTGTTTGTATTGTGTGTATTCCTTCCTATCTCTCTTATCTTACCCCCCAAAACCCATGGACCTAATAGAGGATGAATGGAGATGAACTCATATTTCCGGGACCGATAAGTCAATTGGAGATGGACCGATGGATTCAGAACATGGAAGGTCACATGAAGAATAACCCTATAGCCGGAAAGGATATGACCCAGCATGCTCTCCAGTGCTTTGAAAGAGGTGCTGCTACTTGGTGGAGGAGGTACCAAACCATCAATGGGTGGCAAAAAGTAACCACTCGGGGAAAAATTAAGTTGACTCTGCAAAGGTCTCGTCTTGTGTCCTGATACGTCTCCAAGTATCTATAATTTTTTATTGTTCCATGCTATTATATTATCAAACCTTGGATGTTTTATATGCATTTATATGCTATTTTATATGATTTTTGGGACTAACCTATTAACCTAGAGCCCAGTGCCAGTTTCTGTTTTTTCCTTGTTTTAGAGTATCGTAGAAAAGGAAAATCAAACGGAGTCCAATTGACCTGAAACTTCACGGAACTTATTTTTGGAAGGAAAGTAGCCCGGGAGACTTGGAGTCCACGTCAAGGAAGCTTCGAGGAAGCTATGAGGTAGGGGGCGCGCCCACCCCCCTGGGCGTGCCCTCCACCCTCGTGGGCCCCTTGTGGCTCCCCTGACGTACTTCTTCCGCCTATATATCTCCATATACCCTAAAACGACCGGGGAGCACAATAGATTGGGAGTTCTGCCGCCAGAAGCCTCCGTAGCCACCAAAAGCCAATCTAGACCCGTTCTAGCACCCTGCCGGAGGGGGAATCCCTCTCCGGTGGCTATCTTCATCATCCCGGTGCTCTCCATGACGAGGAGGGAGTAGTTATCCCTCGGGGCTGAGGGTATGTACCAGTAGCTATGTGTTTGATCTCTCTCTCTCTCTCTCGTGTTCTTGAGGTGTTACGATCTTGATGTATCGCGAGCTTTGCTATTATATTTGGATCCTATGATGTTTTCTCCCCCCTCTACTCTCTTGTAATGGATTGATTTTCCCCTTTGAAGTTATCTTATCGGATTGAGTCTTTAAAGATTTGAGAACACTTGATGTATGTCTTGCCGTGCGTATCTGTGGTGACAATGGGATATCACGTGATTCACTTGATGTATGTTTTGGTGATCAACTTGCGGGTTCCGCCCATGAACCTATGCATAGGGGTTGGCACACGTTTTCATCGTGATTCTCCGGTAGGAACTTTGGGGCACTCTTTGAGGTTCTATGTGTTGGTTGAATAGATGAATCTGAGATTGTGTGATGCATATCGTATAATCATACCCACGGATACTTGAGGTGACATTGGAGTATCTAGGTGACATTAGGGTTTTGGTTGATTTCTGTCTTAAGGTGTTATTCTAGTATGAACTCTAGGGCTGTTTGTGACACTTATAGGAATAGCCCAACGGATTGATTGGAAAGAATAACTTTGAGGTGGTTTCGTACCCTACCATAATCTCTTCGTTTGTTCTCCGCTATTAGTGACTTTGGAGTGACTCTTTGTTGCATGTTGAGGGATAGTTATATGATCCAATTATGTTATTATTGTTGAGGGAACTTGCGCTAGCGAAAGTATGAACCCTAGGCCTTGTTTCAACGCATTACAATACCGTTTGTGCTCACTTTTACCATTAGTTACCTTGCTGTTTTTATATTTTCAGATTACAAAAACATATATCTACCATCCATATACCACTTGTATCACCATCTCTTCGCCGAACTAGTGCACCTATACAATTTACCATTGTGTTGGGTGTGTTGGGGACACAAGAGACTCTTTGTTATTTGGTTGCAGGGTTGCTTGAGAGAGACCATATTCATCCTACACCTCCTACGGATTGATAAACCTTAGGTCATCCACTTGAGGGAAATTTGCTACTGTCCTACAAACCTCTGCACTTGGAGGCCCAACAACGTTTACAAGAAGAAGGTTGTGTAGTAGACATCATGTCCCCAAAATTGAAGCCTTATGGAAATGGTATGAAGAAACCCTGTGCATGCAAGATCTGTGGAGAAATAGGACACAACCATAAAGAACACAATGATGAATGCCCTAATTGTGAAGGAAGTCACCCAGCTGAAGAATGCCTAACTAGGCATATTACTTGTTTCTTGTGTGAAGGGACTACCCACTACCCCGCTCAGTGTCACATTTACCCCATGGTACAAAGAACCATCCAGCAGAAGAAAGAAGAAATTAGAGGAGCCCTCATGGAACTTTCAGAAGAACCGGTGATGAAGGAAGATGTCAAGGACACACACAAAGGAAACATAATTAAAGCCTGCACCAAGTCATGCTATTCATGTGGAGAAGAAGGACACATCTCCCAAAATTTTCTGAATGGGGACCTAGTAGAATTCCCGACAGAGGAAGTAGAGTATGACCCATGGGAAATAGAAGCCCTGATTGGAATGGAAAAGTCCAGGAAGAGAAATAGATTGGATTCCACGAAGGACCTGAGTCATATCACATGTTTCAGGTGCAAGGAGTTAGGGCACTACTTCAGCGGTTGCCCAAAAAGGAAGCCGAGGACCCAAGGAGGCTTGTAAATCACAAAGAAACCACGAGACTTGTCAGAAGTAATATGTTTTTGCTGCAATGAAGTAGGGCACTTTGCTAGAGATTGTCCCAATGAGGATATTCATGTTAAATAGTTGAGTCTGTGACAAATATAGTAGTAATAGTAGTGGGAACATTTCTTTTATATTGAGGTGTTGAGGCATGTGATGGAAATGCAGGAGATTGTAATAATTTGAGAATCAATAAAGATAGCATCGTTTGGTACCAATTTGGATTTTATGAGTAGTTACTCTATGAAGAAAGATTTTGACCATTTTCGAGGATATGAGAAATATGGTCTCTGGAAGATTTGTGCCTTTCAAGGGTGGTAGTACCCTATGAGGACACTTTACCTCAGGAAAGGATTATGATATTCCAAGGAGTGGACTTTGGACAAAATAAGTACAAGTTTTATCTGCATATGTGGGATACCCCAAGATTATGAAGGGATGAAGTACTATTGGATATAAAGGAGGTATAATGTTGGTAATGTGGAGCAAGTGTAACCCCACGATGAGTCTGAGTAATCACGTCTTGGATTGGTACAAATAGAAGGAAGGGAGACAGTATAATTGGATGGAATTAAGAATGCTAGGAAGCTGGATGTTGGAATAACGAGCAGTTGCCCTGATGATGATTTCAAGGATTGCAAGTGATGAGATGGGCCATAACCCACAGGCCCAGGACCTGCCAAGAAGCAAGCACACTCTTGCTGAAGGAAAAACCCTGGAAGAGGATATGCCTTTATCAACGGATGATCTTATAGGAGTAACGCAAAACCAGAGAGTTGTGAAGGAATAATAGATGTTTGTTTGGCTTGCAAAATTCGTGGATTTATCTGAACTTAGTTGGTCGACAAGAGAAATTCTGCAATGCTTGTGAGGATGGCCGAGTGTTAGAATGCGAGATTCGCTAAACCATATACAAGGTAATGATTTGGGTGCGGGATGGATTGATCACCATACCGACTTACTCTTATTATCCACCTTGCTATACGAGATGGTAAATCTGAGTGACTTACCCATAGTAGAGCGACGACGATACAAAACCTTGTTTAAACCTTAGAATAGTATGACTATTTTCCCTTGTACAAGGCAGCTGTTGCCAATCGTAGGTCATACGGTGAGAATGAAACCCAGACCCGTTTTCTGCAGGGACCCAGTCAAATTGTTTGGTGACCACCATGAGATATCGATAGTTGTTTAGAATTGGTGCCAGACCTGTCAGCTAAGAAGACCCAGCCACAGGAGGACCGTACCAAGATAAAAGGATAGAAGAATTGGGGAAAAGATTAATGCCACTACCGGAAGAGCCAGAGTAGGATTTTTTCTGAGAATCTGAGAAGATGAACACTTTCAACGATAAGGATGGAGTATATGAGTTTTGATGGAACTGTAACCATGTTTCTAAGGGTGGTAGCACCCCACACCCTCTGTGACGATTGATGGATTTCTGAGAAGACCCCCGAACCTACCCCTTTTCTTTCTAGCCTTTCCGAATCTCGAGGACGAGATTCATTTTAAGGGTGGTAGGTTTGTAACATTCCAAAATTCTAAATTTTGGAATGTCATCTTAAATAAATAGTTTTGATTGATTGTTTGATTGTGATGTGTGAAATTGAGAGAAATTGGAAACTTTTTGAAAGTTAAATGAGAGGGAATAAAATGACTTTCCCAAACTTTCACCTTGCATTTATGATCTCCATAAATTCAAATTCTTTTCAACACAAAACCCTGGAGTGAAGATAATATGACTTCTTCCATTTAAATAAATGAAAAGGATTTTGAAAAGATTTGAATTCCATTTGGAAATTTTTCAAAATTCGAAAACTTTAAGCAACTCAATGATTTTCATGAGAGAAGATAAAATGACTTCTTCAAAACATACGAAACATGAGTTGGGAGTTTCAAAGAATCAAATTTAAAGTCCCTTTGAAATTATTTTCAATTTGGAGTTATTTGGGTTTTATTCAAATTATTTTTCTCCAAAAATAAAATATATGAAAAATAGGGTAAAATGATTCCCTATAGTAGAAAATTGGAGAAAATGGTTTTGAAATCATTTTGGTATTATAAATTTTTTATCTGATTTTTAAATGAACTAGTAGCACTGTTTGCTTTATTTAAATTTTTGTGGATTTTATTTGACATTAGAAAAATGTTCATGCTGTAGAAAAATTGTTTCTAAAATTTTTGATATATAATATGCCTATATATCATTTTTATTATTTGTTGTTTATTCTTATTTTTGTTGTTTGTAAAATTGTTTTAAAAAACAAAAAAAATGTTTCCTCTGCCGAACTGGGCCGCCAACCAACTGGGCTAGGCCAAGCCCAGCACAACTGCTTACACGCGCCCGAGGCCCCCGTCGAGACGGCCAGCCGACTCGCACCCCTTTCCCCGCTGTCACCGATGGGTGGACCCCGCTTGTCACCTCCCCTCCTGTCTCCTTCTTTTGTGTTCATCACGGACAGAGAGCACCGATCCCAAATCTTTCCCAATCCGATCTGTTTGTTGCCCCTCGCGCAAGCCCAACCTCCTATAAATACTTCCCACCTCATCCTCGTCTGATTTTCGCAAAAATCTTGATCTACCGTGCCCTAGGGAGTCCTCCCGATCTCGCCGGAGTTCATGAAGTTTCACCGAGCTCCACCGCCTTACCGCGTCTCCACCCGCCTCTTCCGAGCACCTCCGCCATCACCATCGATCTTGCCTTTCCACGTTGCACCTCCCCATGCCCTCAGACGAGCCTGAGAACCACCGGAGCCGCTGCACCACCCACAAATCCCTTCCCGGAGAAGCTTTCTGCCACCTGATACGTCTCCAACGTATCTATAATTTTTGATTGCTCCATGCTATATTATCTACTGTTTTGGACATTATTGGGCTTTATTATACACTTTTATATTATTTTTGGGACTAACCTACTAACAGGAGGCCCAACCCAGAATTGCTGTTTTTTGCCTATTTTAGGGTTTCGAAGAAAAGGAATATCAAACGGAGTCCAAATGGAATGAAACCTTCGAGAACATGGTTTTTGGAACAAACAAGACCTAGGAGACTTGGACCCTACGTCAAGAAACCAACAGGGAGGCCACGAGGTAGGGGGTGCGCCCACACCACCCCCCCCCAGGCGCGCTCTCCACCCTCATGGGCCCCTGTTGCTCCACCGACGTACTTCTTCCTCCTATATATACCTACGTACCCCCAAACGATCAGATACGAAGCCAAAACCCTAATTCCACTGTCGTAACTTTCTGTATCCACGAGATCCCATCTTGGGGCCTGTTCCGGAGCTCCGCCGGAAGGGGCATCAATCACGGAGGGCTTCTACATCAACACCATAGCCTCTTCGATGAAGTGTGAGTAGTTTACCTCAGACCTATGGGTCCATAGTTATTAGCTAGATGGCTTCTTCTCTCTTTTTGGATCTCAATACAAAGTTCTCCCCCTCTCTTGTGGAGATCTATTCAATGTAATCTTCTTTTGCGGTGTGTTTGTTGAGACCAATGAATTGTGGGTTTATGATCAAGTTTATCTATGAACAATATTTGAATCTTCTCTGAATTCTTTTATGTATGATTGGTTATCTTTGCAAGTCTCTTCGAATTATCAGTTTGGTTTGGCCTACTCTAGATTGATCTTTCTTGCAATGGGAGAAGTGCTTAGCTTTGGGTTCAATCTTGCGGTGTCCTTTCCCAGTGACAACAGGGGCAGCAAGGCACGTATTGTATTGTTGCCATCGAGGATAGCAAGATGGGGTTTTATCATATTGCATGAATTTATCCCTCCACATCATGTCATCTTGCTTAAAGCGTTACTCTATTCTCTTGAACTTAATACTCTAGATGCATGCTGGATAGCAGTCGATGTGTGGAGTAATAGTAGTAGATGCAGGCAGGAGTCGGTCTACTTGTCTCAGACGTGATTCCTATATACATGATCATACCTAGATATTCTCATAACTATGCTCAATTATGTCAATTGCTCAATAGTAATTTGTTCACCCACCGTAAAATACTTATGCTCTTGAGAGAAGCCACTAGTGAAACCTATGCCCCACGGGTCTATCTTCATCATATTAATCTTCCAATACTTAGTTATTTTCATTGCTTTTATTTTACTTTGCATCTCTATCATAAAAATACCAAAAATATTATCTTATCATATCTATCAGATCTCACTCTCGTAAGTGACCGTGTAGGGATTGACAACCCCTTATCGTGTTGGTTGCGAGGATTTATTTGTTTTGTGTAGGTGCGAGGGACTCGCGCGTAGCCTCCTACTGGATTGATACCTTGGTTCTCAAAAACTGAGGGAAATACTTACGCTACTTTGCTGCACCACCCTTTCCTCTTCAAGGGAAAACCAACGCAAGTGCTCAAGAGGTAGCAAGAAGGATTTCTGGCGCCGTTGCCGGGGAGGTCTACGCAAAAGTCAAACATACCAAGTACCCATCACAAACCATTATCTCCCACATTACATTATTTGCCATTTGTCTCTCGTTTTCCTCTCCCCCATTTCACCCTTGCCGTTTTATTCGCCCTCTCTCTCTCTATCCTCCCTCTCTTTCTCTATTTGCCTCTTTTTGCCCGTTTCTTGTTTGCTTGTGTGTTGGATTGCTTGCTTGTCACGATGGCTCAAGATAACACTAAATTGTGTGACTTTACCAATACCAACAACAATGATTTTATTAGCACTCCGATTGCTCCTCTTACCGATGCTGAATCTTGTGAAATTAATGCTGCCTTGCTGAATCTTGTCATGAAAGATCTGTTTTCCGGCCTTCCTAGTGAAGATGCCGCTACCCATCTAAATAGCTTCGTTGATTTGTGTGATATGCAAAAGAAGAAAGATGTGGACAACGATATTGTTAAATTGAAGCTATTTCCTTTTTCGCTTAGAGATCGTGCTAAAGCTTGGTTTTTGTATTTGCCTAAAAATAGTATTGATTCGTGGAATAAGTGCAAAGATGCTTTTATCTCTAAGTATTTTCCTCCCGCTAAGATCATCTCTCTTAGAAACAATATTATGAATTTTAAGCAACTTGATCATGAACATGTTGCACAAGCTTGGGAGAGGATGAAATTAATGATACATAATTGCCCTACTCATGGTCTGAATTTGTGGATGATTATACAAAAAATTTATGCCGGATTGAATTTTGCTTCTAGAAATCTTTTAGATTCGGCCGCGGGAGGCACTTTTATGGAAATCACTTTAGGAGAAGCTACTAAACTCCTAGATAATATTATGGTTAATTATTCTCAATGGCACATTGAAAGATCTACTAATAAGAAAGTGCATGCGATAGAAGAAATTAATGTTTTGAGTGGAAAGATGGATGAACTTATGAAATTATTTGCTAATAAAAGTGTTTCTTCTGATCCTAATTATATGCCTTTGTCTACTTTGATTGAGAATAATAATGAATCTATGGATGTGAATTTTGTTGGTAGGAACAATTTTGGTAACAACACGTATAGAGGAAATTTTAATCCTAGGCCTTATCCTAGTAATTCCTCTAATAATTATGGTAATTCCTATAACAATTCTTATGGAAATTATAATAAGACGCCCTCTGATTTTGAATCTAATATTAAATAATTTATTACTTCACAAAAGAATTTAAATGCTTTGATTGAAGAAAATTTGCTTAAGATTGATGAGTTGGCTAGGAACGTTGATAGAATTTCTCTTGATGTTGATTCTTTGAAACTTAGATCTATTACACCTAAGCATGATATCAATGAGTCTCTCAAAGCCATGAGAATTTCCATTGATGAGTGCAAAGAAAGAACCGCTAGGATGCGTGCTAAGAAAGATTCCTTTATAAAAGCGTGTTCTTCTAGTTACCATGATAATAAAGATGAAGATCTAAAAGTTATTGATGTGTCCCCTATTAAATATTTGTTTTGCAATATGAATCTTGATAATGATGGGACTGAATATGATCCACCTTTACCTAGAAGGCGTTCCAAAAATTTAGAGTTTTTAGATTTTGATGCTAAATTTGATAAAAGTGGGATTGAAGAGATAAAACTCTAGATGTTAATGAACCTACTATTTTGGATTTCAAGGAATTTAATTATAATATCTGCTCTTTGATAGATTGTATTTCCTTATTATAATCCGTGCTAAATTCTCCTCATGCTTATAGCCAAAATAAAGCTTTTACCAAACATATCATTGATGCTTTGATGCAATCTTATGAATAAAAACTTGAGTTGGAAGTTTCTATCCCTAGAAAACTTTATGATGAGTGGGAACCAACTATTAAAATTAAAATTAAAGATCATGAATTCTATGCTTTGTGTGATTTGGGTGCTAGTGTTTCCACGATTCCAAAGACTTTGTGTGATTTGTTAGGTTTCCGTGATTTTGATGATTGCTCTCTAAACTTGCACCTTGCGGATTCCACTATTAAGAAACATATGGGAAGAATTAATGATGTTATTATTATTGCAAATAGGAATTATGTGCCCGTAGATTTTATCATTCTTGACATAGATTGCAATCCTTCATGTCCTATTATTCTTGGTAGACCTTTCCTTAGAATGATTGGTGCAATTATTGATATGAAGGAAGGAAATATTAGATTCCAATTTCCTTTAAGAAAAGGCATGGAACACTTTCCTAGAAAGAAAATTAAATTACCTTATGAATCTATTATGAGAGCCACTTATGGATTGCCAACCAAAGATGGCAATACCTAGATCTATCCTTGCTTTTTATGCCTAGCTAGGGCGTTAAACGATATCGCTTGTTGGGAGGCAACCCAATTTTATTTTTATTCCTTGCTTTTTGCTCATGTTTATTAATAAATAATTTATCTAGCCTCTGCTTTGGTTGTGTTTTTTGTGTTTAATTAGTGTTTGTGCCAAGTAGAACCGTTGGGAAGACTTGGGGAAAGTCTTGTTAATCTTGCTGTAAAAAACAGAAACTTTAGCACTCATGAGAACTGCTGCCATTTTTATTTGGAAAGTGATATTTAGTTAATTATTTTTTAAGATGATTAATAGATAAATTAATCACGTCCAGCAATTTATTTTAGAATTTTTGGGGTTCCAGATCTTGCGCTAGCTACAGATTACTACAGATTGTTCTGTTTTTGACAGATTCTGTTTTTCGTGTGTTGTTTGCTTATTTTGATGAATCTATGGCTAGTAAAATAGTTTATAAACCATAGAGAAGTTGGAATACAATAGGTTTAACACCAATATAAATAAAGAACGAGTTCATTATAGTACCTTGAAGTGTTCTTTTGTTTTCTTTCGCTAACGGAGCTCACGAGATTTTCTAGTTTAAGTTTTGTGTTGTGAAGTTTTCAAGTTTTGGGTAAAGATTTGATGGATTATGGAACAAGGAGTGGCAAGAGCCTAATCTTGGGGATGCCCATGGCACCCCCAAGATTATCTAAGGACACCTAAAATCCAAATCTTGGGGATGCCCCGGAAGGCATCCCCTCTTTCGTCTACTTCTATCGGTAACTTTACTTGGAGATATATTTTTATTCACCACATGATATGTGTTTTGCTTGGAGCGTCTTGTATGATTTGAGTCTTTGCTTTTTAGTTTACCACAATCATATTTGTTGTACACACCTTTTGAGAGAGACACACATGATTCGGAAATTATTAGAATACTCTATGTGCTTCACTTATATCTCTTGAGTTATATAGTTTTGCTCTAGTACTTCACTTATATCTTTTAGAGCACGGTGGTGGATTTGTTTTATAGAACCTGTTGATCTCCCATGCTTCACTTAGATTTTTTTGAGAGTCTTAAATAGCATGGTAATTTTCTTAAATAATCCTAATATGCTAGGTATACAAGATTAATAATAAAATTCTCTTATGAGTGTGTTGAATACTATGAGAAGTTTGATACTTGATAATTGTTTTGAGATATGGAGATGGTGATATTAGAGTCATTCTAGTTTAGTAGTTGTGAATTTGAGAAATACTTGTGTTAAAGTTTGTGATTCCCGTAGCATGCACGTATGGTGAACCGTTATGTGATGAAGTCGGAGCATAATTTATTTATTGATTGTCTTCCTTATGAGTGGCGGTCGGCGACGAGCGATAGTCTTTTCCTACCAATCTATCCCCCTAGGAGCATGCACGTAATACTTTGCTTCGATAACTAATAGATTTTTGCAATAAGTATGTGAGTTCTTTATGACTAATGTTGAGTCCATGGATTATACGCACTCTCACCCTTCCACCATTGCTAGCCTCTCTAATACCGCGCACCTTTCGCCGGTATCATACACCCACCATATACCTTCCTCAAAACAGCCACCATACCTACCTATCATGGCATTTCCATAACCATTCCGAGATATATTGCCATGCAACTTTCCACCATTCCGTTTACTATGACACGCTCCATCATTGCCATATTGCTTCGCATGATCATGTAGTTGACATTGTATTTGTGGCAAAGCCACCGTTCATAATTCTTTCATACATGTCACTCATGAGTCATTGCATATCCCGGTACACCGCCGGAGGCATTCATATAGAGTCATATCTTGTTCTAAGTATCGAGTTGTAATTCTTGAGTTGTAAGAAAATAAAAGTGTGATGGTCATCATTATTAGAGCATTGTCCCAATTGAGGAAAGGATGATGGAGACTATGATTCCCCCACAAGTCGGGATGAGACTCTAGAAGAAAAAAAAGAGGCCATAAAAAAGAGAAGTCCCAAACAAAAAAATGAGAGAAAAAGAGACAAGGGACAATGCTAGTATCCTTTTACCACACTTGTGCTTCAAAGTAGCACCATGATCTTCATGATAGAGAGTCTCCTTTGTTATCACTTTCATATACTAGTGGGAATTTTTCATTATAGAACTTGGCTTTCATATTCCAATGATGGGCTTCCTCAAAATGCCCTAGGTCTTCGTGAGCAAGCAAGTTGGATGCACACCCACTTAGTTTCTCTTTTTGAGCTTTCATACATTTATAGCTCTAGTGCATCCGTTGCATGGCAATCCCTACTCACTCACATTGATATCTATTGATGGGCATCTCCATATCCCGTTGATACGCCTAGTCGATGTGAGACTATCTTCTCCTTTTTGTCTCCTCCACAACCACCATTCTATTCCACCTAAAGTGCTATGTCCATGGCTCACGCTCATGTATTGCGTGAAGATTGAAAAAGTTTGAGAATATCAAAAGTATGAAACAATTGCTTGGCTTGTCATCGGGGTTGTGCATGATTTAAATACTTTGTGTGGTGAAGATAGAGCATAGCCAGACTATATGATTTTGTAGGGATAACTTTCTTTGGCCATGTTATTTTGAAGAGACATAATTGCTTAGTTAGTATGTTTGAAGTATTATTATTTCTATGTCAATATTGAACTTTTGTCTTGAATCTTTCGGATCTGAATATTCATACCACAATTAAGAAGAATTACATTGAAAATATGCCAAGTAGCATTCCACATCAAAAATTCTGTTTTTATCATTTACCTACTCAAGGACGAGTAGGAATTAAGCTTGAGGATGCTTGATACGTCTCCAACGTATCTATAATTTTTGATTGCTCCATGATATATTATCTACTGTTTTGGACATTATTGGGCTTTATTATACACTTTTATATTATTTTTGGGACTAACCTACTAACCGGAGGCCCAGCCCAGAATTGTTGTTTTTTTTGCCTATTTTAGGGTTTCGAAGAAAAGGAATATCAAACGGAGTCCAAACGGAATGAAACCTTCGGGAACGTGATTGTTGGAACGAACAAGACCTAGGAGACTTGGACCCTACGTCAAGCAACCAACGGGGAGGCCACGAGGTAGGGGGCGCGCCTACCCCCCCCCCCCCCAGGCGCGCCCTCCACCCTCGTGGGTCCCCCTGTTGCTCCACCTACGTACTTCTTCTTCCTATATATACCTACGTACCCCCAAACGATCAGATACGGAGCCAAAACCCTAATTCCATCGCCGTAACTTTCTGTCTCCACGAGATCCCATCTCGGGGCCTGTTCCGGAGCTCCGCCGAAGGGGGCATCGATCACGGAGGACTTCTACATCAAAACCATAGCCTCTCCGATGAAGTGTGAGTAGTTTACCTCAGACCTACGGGTCCATAGTTATTAGCTAGATGGCTTCTTCTCTCTTTTTGGATCTCAATGCAAAGTTCTCCCCCTCTCTTGTGGAGATCTATTCGATGTAATCTTCTTTTGCGGTGTGTTTGTTGAGACCGATGAATTGTGGGTTTATGATCAAGTTTATCTATGAACAGTATTTGAATCTTCTCTGAATTCTTTTATGTATGATTGGTTATCTTTGCAAGTCTCTTCGAATTATCAGTTTGGTTTGGCCTACTAGATTGATCTTTCTTGCAATGGGAGAAGTGCTTAGCTTTGGGTTCAATCTTGCGGTGTCCTTTCCCAGTGACAGTAGGGGCAGCAAGGCACGTATTGTATTGTTGCCATCGAGGATAACAAGATGGGGTTTTTATCATATTGCATGAATTTATCCCTCTACATCATGTCATCTTGCTTAAAGCGTTACTCTGTTCTCTTGAACTTAATACTCTAGATGCATGCTGGATAGCGGTCGATGTGTGGAGTAATAGTAGTAGATGCAGGCAGGAGTCGGTCTACTTGTCTCGGACGTGATGCCTATATACATGATCATACCTAGATATTCTCATAACTATGCTCAATTCTGTCAATTGCTCAACAGTAATTTGTTCACCCACCGTAAAATACTTATGCTCTTGAGAGAAGCCACTAGTGAAACCTATGGCCCCCGGGTCTATCTTCATTATATTAATCTTCCAATACTTAGTTATTTTCATTGCTTTTATTTTACTTTGCATCTTTATCATAAAAATACCAAAAATATTATCTTATCGTATCTATCAGATCTCACTCTCGTAAGTGACCGTGTAGGGATTGACAACCCCTTATCGCGTTGGTTGCGAGGATTTATTTGTTTTGTGTAGGTGCGAGGGACTCACGCGTAGCCTCCTACTGGATTGATACCTTGGTTCTCAAAAACTGAGGGCAATATTTACGCTACTTTACTGCACCACCCTTTCCTCTTCAAGGGAAAACCAACGCAAGTGCTCAAGAGGTAGCACCGCCGCGTGGCATTGCTCGCCGTCATCGCCTCCGACCTCCCCAAGACCCGCCCACACCATCATCGTGCTCCCCTCCCTCTACTACACCTACCCAAACACTCTCCTGAGCCCCAGAACCACCGGAGTGCCGCCCACGAGCTCTCCCGAATCGCCGGAGCCCGCGAGCACCTCCGTCACCATCTCACCTCGTCCCAACGTCCCCGAGTCCCGCCGAGACCACCCCCGAACTCGCCTTTCTCCGCCGCGTCCGCCTGACCCCTCCGCCACCGCCGGCGATCGCCGAAGACGTCGCCACCGTCAACCACAGGAGCTGACCCCTCCGTCGTCTCTGTCTCACCACCGTGGTAAGCCCTCGACCGTCCGATCTAGTTTCGACGCTATATATTAGATCTGCTAGTTTTTTTCTTGCAAACCGTTATTTTCTAAGTAGCGAACGTTTGCTAGGTTAGGTCTTCGCAGCGAACGGTTTCGTTCGTTAGGTTTTGGTAGCGGACGTTCGTTCAATAGGTTTTTCTTTTTCTTATTAATTTTGGGCCAGGGACCTAGATGCAAATAGTTTTCTTCGCAGATTAGTCCCTGATCTTTAAACGATCACAACTTTTTGCTCGTTTATCCAAATCCAACGAAACCAACACTCACTTCTTCGTTATGATCCCCTCTATCCGGTAAAACAACTTAATCATATTTTTGAAAGTTTAAAATTTGATTTCAAACATATTCATATTCAAACTTCTTTTGATCATAACTTGAGTTTCATAATTCTGATTTATTTGATTCTTTTTGCAAATCGAAGCTCTTGACCTAAACTTTATGATAAGGCCAAATTCGCTTAATTTTGGTACTGTTAGAAATTGTTTTCTGTTGCAAGAGTTAATTGCTTGTTTTCGAAGTTTTCCGAGATCTTTTTTCGATTCTTTTGCATGAGTGCTTATGTATGCAATTGCTTGCTCAAGATAGATTGAACGGAGTGTGATGAGTAGAACTATCAGGAGTTATGAGTGCGAAACATCTTCATCAATAGTACAAGGCAAGTTCACACTTTGATCGTATTTTTCATACCCAGTTTTTATGCATTGGTTTCACCCTCAAACATTGCATGAGTAGGATGTGATAACATGTGGGTATTTGGGAAGTAGTTGATGAGGTAGGAACCTACTATCTTATATACAAACCCCCGGGTGTTAATACGTTATGCTTATACCTCTATGCTATGCTCATAGACGTGGATTGGTTTGTGAGATTCATGAAAGATGTGAGAGTTATTTATATCTAAGGGTTAACTTAAGGTGGCTAATTTAATACACATCTGGGTGGATTGGTTGGGGCACCCTGGGGATACCAGTGGCTTGCCCGGACACCTGGGGAATCTAGTGTTGTCCTAGGAGATCCCGGGGTATCCGTGTAATGATCCTATGGTTCGCCACCCAGACTCAAAGGGATCATAAAATTGTTCATGCTAGAAACTTCTGTGTGCAGCCACAAGCCATTATGGGCTCTGTCATAGTTGAGTAAGTTGTGGAAAACCTTTCCATGATGGGCTAGCAGATGTAGGGGATTGTAGGTGTACCGGCCTATCTATCGGTTAAGGGGACCTCTTCGGAAAGATTGTGTCTCGGTCATCCGTTTCTCAAACACCAAGAAGTGCGAGAAATCCAATGGAGGAGATCGAGTCTTGTGGGGAAAAGTGCACAAACCTCTACAGAGTGTACAACTAATCATGATTAGTCGTGTCCCCGGTTATGGACATCTTGAGTATCTGGTACTTGAATCATTATGTTGATCGCATCACTCTATTTAATCAATAATTTGTTGGGTTAATGTCGATTTGGGATTGAGTTGGGGTTACCTTCTCAATAATTTCAACAAACTTTGTAGTTATATAAAATTTATTCCTTTGTTGTAGGAAAAAATTAGCTTTATGCAAAATTAAACTTAGAGCCTCCACGAGCCAAATATGCATATAGAGATAGCCATTCTCATTTTTATCCTATGGTGTGAATTTTCCAGTACATTCAATGTACTGACCTACATGGATGCAACATCTCATGTTGCAGGATTCTTACGATGAGTAAGTGATACGTTAGGGTTACGATGTCTACACTCAACTTCGCCGTTGGTGTTGATGGGAATCCACAACCTTGTTGTTACTTCCGCTACATGGATTGAGGTAATAGTATTTATGTTACTTTATACATGTGATTTACCTTTGTTATAAATCCTCGAGTACTGTGTGTGTCAGCATACCGATCCAGGGATGACACTTAAGCACAGAGACTTGATCCATACGGGTCGGGTCGCTACAACAACAAAAATACCAAAAATATTTACTTTACTATCTCTGTTAGATCTCACTTTTGTGAGTGACCGTGAAGGCATTGACAACCCCTTTATCGCGTTGGTTGCAAGGTTCTTGATTGTTTATGCAAGTACTAGGTGACTTGTGTGTTGTCTTCTACTGGATTGATACCTTAGTTCTCAAAACTAAGGGAAATACTTACGCTACTGTGCTGCATCACCCTTTCCTCTTCAAGGGAAAACCAATGCATGATCAAGAGGTAGCAATCCTCTGGCGAGGAATTTTACACACGGAAATCGCCATTGGTCCGGGCTTTTAACGGGTTATCGGATCCAAACCCGAATCCGATATGTTAAAGGCAGCCTGTTACGGTGGATGCCACATTTTGGTTACCCTTGACAAAACACTTCTATGACGCGCCATTTATCGTCATGGAAGTGGACACTTTCGTGATGATAATTTTAGTATTGTCGTGGAACACTTCTACGACAACACATGTATGACTATCTTGATTTTTTCATAAAATTGTCACAGATGTACATGCATGACAGAAAATGTGACCTACTGTGACAAACCTGTATTATCACGAAAGTGTTTTTTTGTAGTGTATGTCTGTGTTTGTATGTGTGGCGTCTCCTATTGGTTCGATAAACATTGGTTCTTAACTAAGGGAAATACGTTTGCTACTACACTACATCACCCTCCCTCTTTAAGGAAAGCCCAACATTATCACAAGTAGCACTGACCAGCCTTAACACAATGTGTCATAGTTGGGATTGTCTAGAGATTGGTTCAGGGCATCCTTATCGTTGGGGCTGAGGACTCTTTCCACATCACCATTGGGGTTGTAATCCTCCTCGTCATTGTTGTTGCCTCCTTCCCGTTGTCATTTCTTTTGTCGCCACCACCATTGTTGGTGTTTCCGTCCCCACTATAGTGAAGGCCTCTGTCCCCGTGACTGGGGCTATCTCCTCCTCTGCTCTTGGGGGTGTCTACCATGTAGACGTCATATGTGGAGGTTACGGTCCATCGTCCTGTGCGCGCAACAGCTGGTGGTGCATTGTCCAAAGATTCTCTCGCATCGTCATCCATGTCGATTGTCTCCTTAGAGGCACTTTGTGAGAATGTTGGTTAAATCTTCGACATTGGTGACTAGGTCGATGGTGGGTGGGTCGCAAATTTCGACCTTCCTCGGTGTTTCCTAGATCTCATCATAAACCGAGGCTTGATTATCCGAGATCACGAGTTTTTGAATCCGATCTAACATATCGTTCAGAAGTATTTTCTTGTTTTCATCCATGTCCCGGTCAAGAGTTAGGACCAATGGTAATTTTCCTAAGACCCGATCTGGCATGGGCTCAGTTTCTCATCTGCAACCAGACCGACCGTATGGTCGTCTGGCGTGGTGCTCGGATACGGGCTCAAGGTCGGATCTAGCCTCAGTGTAGGATCTAAGACATTAGCTTCGCCATCATCCTGAGCCACGATTGACCCCATGGTCTAAACGGGTGCTCTGTCATGATCTTCAACCAGGTTTGACACCCAGCTCAAAAAGGTAACTTCGCCACGGGAGTCCGCAGCGTATTTTAGGTTCTCGGATCTGATGATCCATCCAGGGGCTTAGTTTTGATCTGTTCGAGGCAGCCATCCGAATCAGTGAAGAGGGTCACACTTCCAAAGACAAAGAGTTGTCCCTACAGGAAAGTCATGTCGATCCAACCTGGTCGTTGATCCGGAGTGCCATCGAACCACTGCGACCACTCAGAGGGACCTGTATGGGCCACCAATGTTGGAGTCAAAGCCAACAGATCTCAGGTAGGAGCGGGGTGAACAAGCATCCTTGGTGTCATGGTAACAGAGACACAAGATTTTACCCTGGTTCGGGCTCTCTCGAAGAGATAATACCCTACGTCCCGTTTGATTGTATTGATTTCGACGGAGTACAGATTACATGTTGATCTATCGCGGGATCTGTGTGCGTATGAGTCATCATCTATATGATCCCTACCCTCAGTTTATGTTGGTACTGGGGGTGTCTAGGGTTTACACATAGGTCGGTTGCATCTAAGGGGATCACGACACAAATGACCTCTTAGTCTTGCAGTAGGCGCCAAGTCTTTGGAAACATCCTAGCTTGGTGCTTTTGGGCCCGATGAATGTGGCCCACTTGTAAATTATCATGTGGTCATGGTGATAACCCCTTAGGCCAGGAAGTCCAAGACGCCATCAACAAGTATGAAAAGCAGCATCAATCAAACTAGTCAATTTATTTTTACAAAAATCAACATACTATTAAGCTGTGATGCGAAATTCGTGTTTACATAAAAATTTGCCATGGCAATCGCATGAAATTGCCATCATTTATGAACATGGATAGAGAAAAAATTGCCAGGCATTCTACAAAGTACAACCTACACAATGATATGCATGATTTCACCCAAAATATGTTGTGCCTCTCCCTAGGACAATCATGGCAATTTGAAGGGGGAAAGTGAGGTATTACCTGTAGGGGAGGGAGCCAATGCCGGTAGAGGCCTTGTGTGTGGATGTCATAATGGTCGAGTTCAACCTTGAGGCCAAGTCCTCGACCTCCTCTGATGCCGAGGGAATGGCTGGTGGTGGCAGAGGGGAAACAACGACATATCACCTCGGCAGCATCCCTCGTCGGTGTCTACGGGCGCGATGCACTAGTACTCGTCGTGGCGTGATACTTCTTTGATGTATCTATAATTTTTTTATTGTTCCATGATATTATATTATCAATCGTGTTTGCTTTATATGTCATTTTATACCATTTTTGGGAACTAACCTATTAACCCAGTGCCCAGTGTCAGTTGTTTTCTGCATGTTTTTGGTTTTACAGAAAATCCTACCAAACAAAGTACAAACGCGGTGAAACATTTTGATATTTTTTTCTATACCAGGAGGGACCCTAGAAGCTTTGGGGAGGGAGTCCAGACGACAGACGAGGAGACGACAAGGCAGCACGGCGCGCCCAGGGGGTAGGGCCATGCCCTCTTGTGGGCCCCTCGTGGCTCCGTATGATCTAATTCTAGTGCTATAAATTCCCAAATATTTCAAAACCCCCAGGGCGAGCCCCGAAACAATTGTTCCGCCACCACAAGTCTCTATTCTTCTGCGATCCCATCTAGAGGCCTTTTTTGGTACTCCGACGGAGGGAGAATTGATCGCAGAGGGCCACTACATCAACCTTGTTGTCTCTCCGATGATGCGTGAGTAGTTCCTCACAAGACCCACGGGTCCATAGTAGTAATTTTTTTCTCTGATGATGCGTGAGTAGTTCCTCACTGGGCCTACGGGTCTATAGCAGTAGCTAGATGGCTCTTTTTTTATCTTCAATACAACGTTCTCTTCGAAGATCAATTCGATGTAATCTTTTGCGGTGCATTTGTTGGGATCCGATGAATTATGGGTTTATGATCAAATTGTTCATTGAAAGTAATTGAGTTATTTATGAAGTTTATTATGTGTGATTGTTATAACTTTGTATTTATGTCTGATCTATTCGTTTAGTTTGCCCAGCTAGATTGATTTATTTTCAATGGGAGAGATGCTTTGTGGTAGGCTCGATCTTGCGGTGTCCTCACTTTAGGACAGGAGGAGTAATGAGACACGTATTTGCATTGTTGTTACTAAGGGTAAAGTCGGGGTTCGATCATATTGCTTGGTCTTATTTTATCTACATCTTGTCATCATGCTTAAAGCATTACTCTATTTGTCATTAACTTAATATCTAGAGAGGCAAGCATAGAAGCGCTCCCGAAGTGGAGTATAGTAGTAGGCGTCAGTAAGTTTAACGGTTTATTTGTCACGGACGAAATGCTTGTGTACTGATCTTGTCATGAATAACATCATAACTATGCGCTTTTCTATCAATTGCCCAACAGTAATTTGTGTACCCACCGTTGCTATGTTCTTGAGAGAGACGCCTCTAGTGAAGTCTATAGCCCCCGAGTCCGTTCACCTCATATTGTTAAAATCCTAAAAACCTTGTTGTAATTTATTTTCTTTTATTTAGTTTTGCAATTTATATATCTACCACTATCAAAATTAATCCTTGCAATTAACGAGTATAAGGGGATTAACAACCCTCTTGTCTGCGTTAGGTGCAAGTATTTTTGTGTGTGTCTGCAGGTACTGTCGACCTTTGTTTGCGTGAATCTCCTATTGGATCGATAAATCTTGGTTCTTAACTGAAGGAAATACATTCTATTACTATACTACGTCACTCTTCCTCTTTGAGGAAATCCTAACACCTATCACAAGTAGCAAGCGTGCTAGGACCACTCGTAGAGAGGCAGCTCCGCCACCGGCCACGTTGGCGTGGGCGAGCAGGTGGCGTGACGACACCTCAAGCCGGTCAGCAAAGAGCTTGAAGAGGTAGGCGTACCAGAGCGCGATGGAGGCGTGATGATCAACGTCGCAGGAAGAGCTTGAGGAGGGAAGGCGGCCATGACGCCCGCGGCGGCGGCGCTTGGCCTCTGCTAGGACATTATCTCCAGCCGATGGACCCGGACCGCTTTCCGCTCGGCCACATTGGTGAGCTGCCGATGAGCCGCACCCGCCGCACCTCCTCTCTTCCTCCCATCCATTCCTAATGCGGCGGAGTGAGTGGATACAATGTGGGACGAGGGGAAGGGGAGCAACCTCGTCGTTCGCTCCCTGGTGTATATATCTATCAAACACGAAGGATCGAGAAAAGTGACATGGCAGATCTTATTTTTCAAGATTCATGCCGAAAAACGAACAGTTGAATCAGCGTTCGAGACGAGATTGTTATAAACTTATAGAGCATAATTGGTTTGATGCCAAAAATTGGCATGCCAACATTTGGCAAATGCCAAATATCGGCTAGTGCTTGGCTGGCTGCCATGTTTACTTGTTAACCTCACAAAAAGTTGCCAATTATTGGCAACTTTTGATATTGCCAATTGTTGGCTTGCCAAGTATTGACAATGTCAAATATTGGCGTCAAACCAATTATCCTCATAATCCCTCGGTTGGTCCTTAAAAAATTTCGGGGCTGTTTGGTTTACTGCCCTGAGGCGCCGGACCAAAAAATTGGTCATTGACCAGCTGTAGGGTGCATGTTTGGATGGGATCCAAATAATTGGCACGCCAGCCCGCCTCACCTTTCCTCTGCTTCTTTTACGCCAATCTATTGGTAAAGGCGAGGGCGGTGGAATCGTTGGCCAATTTTTTGGCTCGCCAACAGCGCCAACGATTTGGCGGGGCTAACTTGGGCTGAAACCAAACAACCCCGAAGAGCGATACGGTACGCATTTCCCAATACTAGACCATTCAGGATAACCGTTTCATGGTACCGTGTTTTTTTTCCTTTGACCGTCTTTGTAGTATAACTATTGCCGGAGGTTCGCTCCACCTTAATTATTAGGCTGGTTATAGTGGGAAGTAACTTAGATTAGTGTCATGCATATGATACTAGACTAAGTTACTATCTTCATAGTACAAAGTAACATACTAGTAGTGTCATATGTGGCTTCATTTATTAGCTTGTAGACTCATCTTGTTTTGAGAAGTGCTATGTTACAGTAACATATTATGTTACCACTTCTTATTAATTACATGCTACATAAGCAAAAAAAATTTGAAATGCGCTATGTTACTATTAAGTTACTCCCACTACGACTAGCCTTAACCCTCCGCCTCTTCCCTTCCCAGTTCCCAGTTTCCCACCCATCACGGAGGCAACGCCGCCTTAACTTTCCCTCTTCCAAAGTTCAAAAAGAGCAAGTGAAAAAAATCTCCCCCCTCCCCAGCCGCCTCCCGCCTGCGCCTCGTGGTCGCGGAGATGGCGGGCGCGAAGGGCGACGGGCCGGCGATCGGCATCGACCTCGGGACGACCTACTCCTGCGTGGCCGTGTGGCGGCCGTCGCACAACCGCGTCGAGGTCATCCCCAACGACCAGGGCAACCTCACCACGCCCTCCTGCGTCGCCTTCACCGACACCATGAGGCTCATCGGCGACGCGGCCATGAACCAGGCCGCCACGAACCCCGTCAACACCGTATTCGGTAATAACTAGATCTGATCTCGATCTGCTGGTCTATATGTTTGATTTCTCAGCAGCGGCAGCTCTGTTCGTCACTCGTCAAGTTTGCTAGGTCGATGGATCTTTGTTAAGATCCCCGCCATCGATGTTTCCCCCCCTTGTTTTGCTGCTGCTGCTGTTGTTTGTGGTGATGCGCTTTTTATTTGGGCGCGCGATTAATTGTTTGCTTACCCTAAAATACCCTAGAAAGTACTATTACGCTGCAAAACCCTCCAACTTTTCGCTGGATTCTTCACGCGAACCTGTTTCGTACATCGGGAAAATCCATGTGCAAAAAAATGGTGTACTTGCCTTCTACATATCCAAAATAAACTAGATTTTGTTTATGGCCAGGGAACGTCTAGAAAGGCTTATCTCCGGTACTAACATTATTTAGAGTTATCTGACACCGAAAAATTAGCTCAGGTAGTCATCAACTGGGCTAGCAATTTTGGAAAACATGAAGTTCTAATACACAATCTGAAGATGTGAAATATTGTGAAAAATAGAGGTAACGAAGCAAACAAAAGTACCAGCATCCTTGTGCAACAAAAACGAATAGGAACACACTTCTGAAAAGTTACTATTGAAGTTTTATGTTCCTTCAAAGTCTCTGATTAGATGGTTTCCAGTTGCGTTGTAGTTGTATGATTTCCTAATTGTGTTACAGTAGGATGATATTACAATTGTAGGATTTGCAGACCTATTTCCATGTCACAACCTAGATGCAACAATCTTTGTTGGATTTGTTCATAGATTATTCTTCCAAAAATGTGGTTAGTTCTTGTACATGACTGGAACCCATATTCTTATCAGCTTATGTGCTCTATCAATCTATTGTAGCAAACAGGACTTCTCTTTTTGTTGTCGTTCATCCAAAATCTTAGTTCGATGCATATGATTTTATTGTAGAACGCACATGTAATATCAAATCTAAAGAGGACATGGTAGTATATGCATATAGTATGAGATCCAACATCATCCAAGCCATGCATATAGATAATAGAGGTCATGAAATTACATTTTATTGAAAAGGAGGGTACACCCCTGGCCTCTGCATCATTGTGATGTGCACAACCACAGATAATGGATTTACTTAAAAGCCATTTTCTTCCAGTTAACTTGATAGCTGGCCTGTTTTTTACCTCAGAAATAAGGTGGTAGCTTAGAGATAATCACTTTGTAATTTGTTTAGTTCATAATAATTCTATATATCCGTTGTTCTGTCTCAAAATATACATATCTCGTGTTGTATATGGTACAAACATCAAAATGAGTCATATAAATTAATACATGTGTCATACCCACTTGTGCTTGTGCCTGAAAGCTTGGCTGTGATGCTGTCTCAACGCATGTGGGTTAAAATGATACCATCTCAGCCATGTCTAGAAATTACATGATCTAGATATATGTTTCTTTTCGTGATTAATATTGGATTTCTATGAAGCCTCTCATTAGTAAATTATATATGAGATACATGATGATAATTTCAATCTTGTAAACTGAATATATACTTATAAACTGAATATATGCAGGAGTGCTGCTTGCAGTTTCTTGACAAGTAAACAGTCAGTGGCATTTTAGTTGGAGCATCCTGCAAAAACCAAATGTACATATATCCAGGAAATCCCATAGATTTTTGACAGGAAAAGAATGTTAGTTTATTAGCATAAAATATCCCTGAATTTCGTTCGTAAATGAGTCATGCAGAAAAGTTGATGTAAACTTCACAGCTACAAGTTCATTGTGCAACAGATATAGGATACCTTGCGATACGATGTTTGGATGTTTGTGGGCCTCATTGTGTGTAATGCATTGCAAACTGTAGTTTACCCTACATAAGGCCACTCCCAATGCTTGTATCTTTAGTATGGTTTCATAGGCAAAAATTTGATGTGGCACCCTATTTAATGAAGAAAGAGAGAGCAACCATATCTTAATCTAGATATTGATCTTAGCACAAAATCCAAGGCATCTCATAACTTTTCTCTCACAAAAGACATTAAATGAGGGTTATTTTTAGAAACAACACTAATATATAATGGCATCTCATAACTTTTCTCTCACAAAAGACAATAAATGAGGGTTATTTCAGAAAAGCACTAATATATAATGCGTTGGAACTGTTATATCTAAACATCTATTTATATAGCTTAAGATATAGTGCACTGGGATTGCCCTAATTGGCATTGCTTTGAAACTACTATCTAAATATGCATTTTGTGATGGAATTGGTTCCTAAATATGCAATTCTGTGAAATTAGTCTTAAAATCTTGAATTTTGTGATATACCATTACTTTTGCAAAATAAAATGCTGGAACTAATTATTCCAATTTTCTTCAGATGCCAAGCGACTAATTGGTCGTCGATTCACCGATGCATGTGTGCAAGGAGATATCAAGCTATTCCCATTCAAGGTCATTTCAGGCCCTGGTGACCGGCCGTTGATTGTGGTGAAGTACAAGGATGAGGTGAAACGGTTCGCAGCTGAGGAGATCTCCTCTATGATGCTCGTCAAGATGTGGGAGATCGCTGAGGCCTATCTCGGCACAGCGGTGAAAAATGTTGTCATCACCGTTCCAGTCTACTTCACTGACTCCCAACGCCAGGCCACCATTGATGCCGGCGCCATTGCTGGTCTTAATGTCATGCGCATCATCAATGAGCCCTCTGCTGCAGCCATTGCCTACGGTCTTGACAAGGGATCTCGCAAAGGTGAAGGAAAGACAGTGCTCATCTTTGATCTTGGTGGTGGTACCTTGGATGTGTCAATTATAACAATTCACATGGGCATCTTCACTGTCAAGGCCACATCTGGTGACACGCACCTCGGCGGGCAGGATATCAACAGCCGGATGGTGGAACACTTTGTGCAGGATTTCCTTAAGAGACACAAGAGTGACATCAGAAACAACCCAAAGGCGCTCATGCGTCTGAGGGCGGCCTGTGAGAGGGCCAAGAGAATGCTGTCTTCCATGGTGCAGGCAAAATTTGAGATCGACTCACTCCACGACAGCATTGACTTCTATGGCACCATCACCCGTGCCCGTTTTGAGGAGCTCAACATGGACCTTTTCCGTAAATGCACCGAACATGTCGAGAAGTGCCTCGCTGACGCCAAGATGGACAAATCCCAAATCCATGATGTCGTGCTCGTGGGTGGCTCCAGCCGGATCCCCAAGGTGCAGCAGCTACTCCAGGATTTCTTCGATGGGAAGATGCTCTGCAAGAGCATCAACCCTGATGAGGCTGTTGCCTACGGTGCCGCTGTCCAGGCCGCAGCCCTTAATGGTGAATGTGACCAGAAGGTGAAGGATTTGCTCCTTCTTGATGTCACGCCCCTCTCGCTCGGGGTAGAGATAGTAGGTGGTTTCATGAGTGTGGTGATCCCCAGGACCACCACCATCCCCTCCAAGAAGGACCGGATCTACACGACCATCTCTGACAACCAGACCAGCGTTCTCTTCAAGGTGTATGAGGGTGAAGGGTCGATGACTAAAGACAACAACCTCCTTGGCAAGTTCACTCTCTGCGGCGTCCCCCCAGCGCCAAAGGGTGTGCCACAGTTCAATGTGACATTCGAAATCGAAGCCAACTGTATTCTGAAGGTGTCCGCTGTGGATACGACGACTGGAAACAAGAACAGCATCACCATCATCACAGACAAGGGTGGGCTGAGCAAAGAGGAGATTGATCGCATGGTGCGAGATGCTGAGAAGTACAAGTCGGATGACATGAAGGAAATGAAGAAAATAATAAAGAAGGAAGACGGGGAGGGTTGGGTGAGCAAGGAGGAGTTCGAGCGCATGGTGCAGAAGAAGCGCATGATGCTGTCCGAAGACAAGACACAAGTTAAGAAGATAAAGAACGAAGGCGGAGGCTGGTAAGGTGCTCAATGTGCTTCTGCAAGCCTATGATCGCGCTGCTTTTGCTATAGTTCATGTTTAGTATCAGTGCCCTCTGCAACTTCAGGAATGGCCATTCTTCTAGCCTAGTATAGTTGTTAATATGCTTCATGTGGTTCTGGAACAACTGAGTGAACTTATATATATCGGTTGCATGTCTACCATCTGCCTGATGAATAGGCACTTTTGGTGCTGTTGATCTGCGGCGTACGGCCAGTTCAGTTGGTTTGCGAGATTTCCGTCTCGGTTTACCACCGGCTGTGATTTGTGGCATTTGCAATTTCCCCTGTTGCATCAGCCCAGTTTTAGTTCTGGTTACATGATGAGTTGGGCCTTTTGGAAATTTCTGTCTCTGGTGAGCTTACTACGCTCAACACATAAAAATGCATCAAGAGTTTTCGTGCATTTCTGTCTTAAAAAAGAGAGTTTTCGTGCACTTTTGTTTGCAACTCCATATGTGCAAACCGCATACAAAACAGTGGCTGGACCTTGTAGGTATTTTGTACTGATGCTTTTTCTGTCTCTGGCAGTGGTTTCACCATTATCTAATGTATACAGTATACAGACAAATTTTACATTTCAGCAACGAGTAGGTTGTTGCGTGGATAGATGTGGGTCGAGCAGGTGTCTGCTTGGTGCCGCTTCGACCGAGTCTGAATCTGCTGCCGCAAGTGTACCACGGCAGCGATTCATGCCGCAAAAGACCGCGGCGGCGGGATGATTGCTCGACCAAACGCGCACCAACACAACACAATAGCATCCGGACCGATTGCAGGGAGATACACGCTGTGATCCCGGGCTCTGCACATGTCATCAATGCTTATGTTATACTTCTTCCTCTGTTCGGTGTAATTAAATAGGCGAACCACTTAGCTTTTTTTTTGTTTAAGAGTTAAAGGGATTTTAGCGACAATCATGTAACATGTGCATGTCTCCTTTAAATTATGCAACGTTGTGTATAAGGGCAGCTCCAACGCGCCGACGCAAACCGACACACGTTTTGTCCAGTTTTTATTCGTTTGGGTCGGCGCTTTGGATGGTGCCCGCCCGTCCAAGTTTTGTTGGTCAGTGCCCCCAACGCGTCGAAACATTTCATCCGTGCGGCCGGTATGTGCTCATATTCTTTTACATACAAATCTAACTATTGCTCAAAGTTTAAATCATGTAGTTCACAATCAAACAAAAATCTCATGGTTTACAATCAAGTTAAAATCTCAGAGTTTACAAACCAAATGAAATTTAAATTGTCATAAATATATTAAAAAGAAAGGGAGCAGATACATCTATTGGTTGCCAAGGTGATCCCACATATGCTCAACCAAATCATGTTGGAGTTGAATGTGAGTTGTCCAATCACACATTTCATGATGCATGATGAAATTTGGTGAACTATGCAAATGTTGCTGCTCCTCAATGCTTAGGCACAACACTTTTACCCTGAAATTGAGACTTCTGATCAAAGATTTCATCCTCACGCCCATCCTCTACGATCATGGTGTGCAAGATCACACAAGCAGTCATCACCGTCCACAACTTCTTTGTGCTCCAAGTTCTAGCAGGATACTGAATGATGGCCCATCGAGATTGAAGCACATCAAAATCAAGCTCCACATCCTTCCTAGCCCTTTCTTGTGCTTGAGCAAACCTAACCATCTTCTCTCCTATCGGATCGGAGATTGTCTTCAAAAAGAGTTGTTCACTGAGGGTAGATACCATCGGTTAGGCGGCATTCCTTGTTGTAGTGGTGGCCATTGATAACAAAATTGACTGTTGGGAAGTTGCCTTCTGCAAGCCTTTCGAACACCAGAGAACGCTGAAGCACGTTGATATTGGTAACTCACAAGTATAGGGGATCGTTGGTAGCTTTTTCGATAAATAAGAGCGTCAAACTCAACGAGGAGCTAAAGGTAGAACTAATATTCTCCCAAGTTCTATCGACCACCAATACAACTCTACGCACTTGCGTTTACTTTACCTAAAATAATTAATAAAACTAGTTTACATCAATAAAAAGATAGCTTTGCAAGATAATAAAAATTAGTTTTTGTTTTAGTAGAGAGCTTTTGGAGAACAATGAGAAAAGGTTTGTCTCTAGGTGATTGATAACTAGACCGTTAATCGTCAATGCAGTTTTATGTGAGGGAAAGGCTTAGCTAGCATACTTTCCGTGTTGGGATCATATGGACTTATGATTGAAACTGTACCAAGCATCCGCAAATACTAAAGATTCATTAAGGTAAAACCAACCATGACATTGAATGTAAGGTCCCCTTTAATCCCATATGCAAGAACTACCTTACTCGGGTTTAGGCTTCTGTCACCCCTGCGGCCCACTATAAGCGAATCACGGACATATTGCAACACCCTATGAAGGAAATATTGAAGGAAATATGCCCTAGAGGCAATAATAAAGTTATTATTTATTTCCTTATATCATGATAAATGTTTATTATTCATGCTAGAATTGTATTAACCGGAAACATAATACATGTGTGAATACATAGACAAACAGAGTATCACTAGTATGCCTCTACTTGACTAGCTCGTTGATCAAAGATGGTTATGTTTCCTAACCATAGAAATGAGTTGTCATTTGATTAACGGGATCACATCATTAGGAAAATGATGTGATTGACTTGACCCATTCCGTTAGCATAGCACTTGATCGTTTAGTTTGTTGCTATTGCTTTCTTCATGACTTATACATGTCCCTATGACTATGAGATTATGCAACTCCCGTTTACGGGAGGAACACTTTGTGTGCTACCAAACGTCACAACGTAACTGGGTGATTATAAAGGTGCTCTACAGGTGTCTCTGAAGGTACTTATTGGGTTGGCGTATTTCGAGATTAGGATTTGTCACTCCAATTGTCGGAGAGGTATCTCTGGGCCCACTCGGTAATGCACATCACTATAAGCCTTGCAAGCATTGCAACTAATGAGTTAGTTGCGGGATGATGTGTTACGGAACGAGTAAAGAGACTTGCTGGTAACGAGATTGAACTAGGTATTGAGATACCGACGATCGAATCTCGGGCAAGTAACATACCGATGACAAAGGGAACAACGTATGTTGTTATGCGGTTTGACCGATAAAGATCTTCGTAGAATATGTAGGAGCAAATATGAGCATCCAGGTTCCGCTATTGGTTATTGACCGGAGATGTGTCTCGGTCATGTCTACATAGTTCTCGAACCCGTAGGGTCCGCACGCTTAAAGTTCGATGACAGTTATATTATGAGTTTATGTGTTTTGATGTACCGAAGGTGTTCGGAGTCCTGGATGAGATCGGGGACATGACGAGGAGTCTCGAAATGGTTGAGACGTAAAGATCGATATATTGGACGACTATATTCGGACATCGGAAAGGTTCCGAGTGATTCGGGTATTTTCGGGAGTACCGGGGAGTTACGGGAATTCGTATTGGGCCTTAATGGGCCATACGGGAAAGGAGAGAAAGGCCTCAAAGGGTGGCCGCACCCCTCCCCATGGGCTGATCCGAATTGGACTAGGGAGGGGGGCGCCCCCTTCTTTCCTTCTCCTTTTCCCTTCCCTTTCCTTCCCTCCTACTCCTACTACTTGGAAGGGCTCCTAGTTCTACTAGGAAAGGGGGAATCCAACTCCCGAGGACTCCCCTAGGGCGCGCCATAGAGAGGGCTGGCCCTCCCCCTCCTCCACTCCTTTATATACGGGGGCAGGGGGCACCCCAAAGACACACAATTGATCTGTTTGATCTTTTAGCCGTGTGCGGTGCCCCCCTCCACCATAGTCCACCTCGATAATACTGTAGCGGTGCTTAGGCGAAGCCCTGCGTAGGTAGAGCATCAACATCATCACCACGTTGTCGTGCTGACGAAACTCTCCCTCAACACTCGGCTGGATCGGAGTTCGAGGTACGTCATCGGTCTGAACGTGTGCTGAACTCGGAGGTGCCGTACGTTCGGTACTTGATCGGTCGGATCATGAAGACGTACGACTACATCAACCGCGTTGTGCTAACGCTTCCGCTTTCGGTCTACGAGGGTACGTAGACAACACTCTCCCCTCTCGTTGCTATGCATCACCATGATCTTGCGTGTGCGTAGGAAAATTTTGAAATTACTACGTTCCCTAACAGTGGCATCTGAGCTAGGTTTTATGCGTTGATGTAATATGCACGAGTAGAACACAAGTGAGTTGTGGGCGATATAAGGCATACTGCTTACCAGCATGTCACACTTCGGTTCGGCGGTATTATTGGATGAAGCGGCCCGGACCGACATTACGCGTACACTTACGCGAGACTGGTTTTACCGTCGTGCTATGCACACAGGTGACCAGCGGGTGTCAGTTTCTCCAACTTTAGTTAAACCGAGTGTGGCTACGCCCGGTCCTTGCGAAGGTTAAAACAACACCAACTTGACAAACTATCGTTGTGGTTTTGATGAGTAGGTAAGAACGGTTCTTGCTAAGCCCGTAGCAGCCACGTAAAACTTACAACAACAAAGTAGAGGACGTCTAACTTGTTTTTGCAGGGCATGTTGTGATGTGATATGGTCAAGACATGATGCTAAATTTTATTGTATGAGATGATCATGTTTTGTAACCAAGTTATCGGCAACTGGCAGAAGCCATATGGTTGTCGCTTTATTGTATGCGATGCAATTGCGCTGTAATGCTTTATTTTATCACTAAGCGGTAGCGATAGTCGTGGAAGCACAAGATTGGCGAGACGACAATGATGCTACGATGGTGATCAAGGTGTCGCGCCGGTGACGATGGTGATCATGACGGTGCTTCGGAGATGGAGATCACAAGCACAAGATGATGATGGCCATATCATATCACTTATATTGATTGCATGTGATGTTTATCTTTTATGCATCTTATCTTGCTTTGATTGATGGTAGCATTATAAGATGATCTCTCACTAAATTTCAAGATAAAAGTGTTCTCCCTGAGTATGCACCGTTGCCAAAGTTCGTCGTGCCCAGACACCACGTGATGATCGGGTGTGATAAGCTCTACGTCCATCTACAACGAGTGTAAGCCAGTTTTGCACACGCAGAATACTCAGGTTAAACTTGACGAGCCTAGCATATGCAGATATGGCCTCGGAACACTGAGACTGAAAGGTCGAGCATGAATCATATAGTAGATATGATCAACATAGTGATGTTCACCATTGAAAACTACTCCATTTCACGTGATGATTGGTTATGGTTTAGTTGATTTGGATCACGTGATCACTTAGAAGATTAGAGGGATGTCTTTCTAAGTGGGAGTTCTTAAGTAATATGATTAATTGAACTTAAATTTATCATGAACTTAGTCCTGGTAGTATTAGCATATCTATGTTGTAGATCAATAGCTCGCGTTTAGCTCCCCTGTTTTATTTTTGATATGTTCCTAGAGAAAACTAAGTTGAAAGATGTTAGTAGCAATGATGCGGATTGGATCCGTGATCTGAGGTTTATCCTCATTGCTTCACAGAGAATTATGTCCTTAATGCACCACTAGGTGACAGACCTATTGCAGGAGCAGATGCAAACGTCATGAATGTTTGGCTAGCTTAATATGATGACTACTTGATAGTTTAGTGCACCATGCTTAACAGCTTAGAATCGGGACTTCAAAGACGTTTTGAACGTCATGGATCATATGGATGTTCCAGGAGTTAAAGTTAATATTTCAAGCAAATACCCGAATTGAGAGATATGAAGTCTCCAACAAGTTCTATAGCTAAAAGATGGAGGAGAATAGCTCAAGCAGTGAGCATGTGTTCAGATTGTCTGGATACTACAATCGCTTGAATCAAGTGGGAGTTAATCTTCCAGATAAAATAGTGATTGACAGAATTCTCTAGTCACCATCACCAAGTTAGTAGAACTTCGTGATGAACTATAGTATGCAAGGGATGATGAAAACGATTCCCGAGCGATGATGAAATCGATGAAGGTAGAAATCAAGAAAGAGCATCAAGTGTTGATGATTAACAAGACCACTAGTTTCAACAAAAGGGCAAAGGGAAAGAAAGGGAACTTCAAGAAGAACAGCAAGCAAGTTGCTGCTCAAGTGAAGAAGCCCAAGTCTGCTCCTAAGCCTGAGACTAAGTGCTTCTACTGCAAAGGGACTGGTCACTGGAAGCGGAACTGTCCCAAGTATTTGGCGGATAAGAAGGATGGCAAAGTGAACAAAGGTATATTTGATATACAGATTATTGATGTGTATTTTACTAGTGTTCGTAGCAACCCCTCAGTATTTGATACTGGTTCAGTTGCTAAGAGTAGTAACTCGAAACGGGAGTTGCAGAATGAACAGAGACTAGTTAAGGGTGAAGTGACGATGTGTGTTGGAAGTGGTTCCAAGATTGATATGATCATCATCGCACACTCCCTATACTTTCGGGATTAGTGTTGAATCTAAATAAGTGTTATTTGGTGTTTGCGTTGAGCATGAATATGATTTGATCATGTTTATTGCAATACGGTTATTCATTTAAGTAAGAGAATAAATTGTTATTTTGTTTACATGAATAAAACCTTCTATGGTCATACACCCAATGAAAATGGTTTGTTGGATCTCGATTGTGGTGATACACATTCTCATAATATTGAAGCCAAAAGATGCAAAGTTAATAATGATAGTGCAACTTATTTGTGGCACCGCCGTTTAGGTCATATTGGTGTAAAGCGCATGAAGAAAATCCATGCTGATGGGCTTTTGGAATCACTTGATTATGAATCAGTTGATGCTTGCGAACCGTGCCTCATGGGCAAGATGACTAAGACTCCGTTCTCCGAAACAATGGAGCAAGCAACTGACTTATTGGAAATAATACATACTGATGTATGCAGTCCGATGAATGTTGAGGCTCGCGGCGGGTATCGTTATTTTCTGACCTTCACAGATGATTTGAGCAGATATGGGTATATCTACTTGATGAAACATAAGAGTGAAACATTTGAAAAGTTCAAAAACTTCGGAGTGAAGTGGAAAATCATCGTGACAAAGAAAATAAAGTTTCTACGATCTGATCGCAGAGACAAATATTTGAGTTACGAGTTTGGTCTTCAATTAAAACAATGTGGAATAGTTTCACAAAATCGTGCCACCTGGAACACCACAGCATAATGGTGTGTCCGAACGTCATAACCATACTATTATTGGATATAGTGCAATCTATGATGTTTCTTACCGATTAACCACTATAGTTTTGAGGTTATGAATTAGAGACAACTACATTCACGTTAAATAGGGCACCATCTAAATCCGTTGAGACGACACCGTATGAACTATGGTTTGGCAAGAAACCTAAGCTGTCGTTTCTTAAAGTTTGAGGTTGCAATGCTTATGTGAAAAAGTTTCAACCTGATAAGCTCAAACCCAAATCGGAGAAGTGCATCTTCATAGGATACCCAAAAGAAAATGTTGGGTACACCTTCTATCACAGATCCGAAGGCAAGTTATTCATTGCTGAGAATGGATCCTTTCTAGAGAAGGAGTTTCTCTCGAAAGAAGTGATTAGGAGGAAAGTAGAACTTGATGAGGTAACTATACCTGCTCCCTTATTGGGAAGTAGTTCATCATAGAAATCTGTTCATGTGACTACTACACCAATTAGTGAGGAAGCTAATGATGATGATCATGTAACTTCAGATCAAGTTACTACCGAACCTCGTAGGTAAACCAGAGTGAGAGCCGCACCAGAGTGGTACGGTAATCCTGTTCTGGAGGTCATGTTACTTGACCATGACGAGCCTACGAACTATGAGGAAGCGATGATGAGCCCATATTCCGCAAAGTGGCTAGAAGCCATGAAATCTGAGATGGGATCCATGTATGAGAACAAAGTGTGGACTTTGGTTGACTTGCCCGTTGATCGGCAAGCAATTGAGAATAAATGGATCTTCAAGAAGAAGACTGACGCTGACGGTAATGTTACTGTCTACAAAGCTTGACTTGTTGTGAAAGGTTTTCGACAAGTTCAAGGGATTGACTACGATGAGACCTTCTCACCCGTAGCGATGCTTAAGTCTGTCCGAATCATGTTAGCAATTGCCGCATTTTATGATTATGAAATTTGGCAAATGGATGTCAAAACTGCATTCCTGAATGGATTTCTAGAAGAAGAGTTGTATATGATGCAACCAGAAGGTTTTGCCGATCCAAAGGGAGCTAACAAAATATGCAAGCTCCAGCGATCCATCTATGGATTGGTGCAAGCATCTCGGAGTTGGAATATACCCTTTGATAAGTTGATCAAAGCATATAGTTTTATACAGACTTGCGATGAAGCCTGTATTTACAAGAAAGTGAGTGGGAGCACTACAATATTTCTGATAAGTATATGTATGACATATTGTTGATCGGAGATGATGTAGAATTATTCTGCAAAGCATAAAGGAATGTTTGAAAGGAGTTTTTTCAAAGAAAGACCTCAGTGAAGCTACTTACATATTGAGCATCAAGATCTATAGAGATAGATCAAGATGCTTGATAAGTTTTTCAATGAGTACATACCTTGACAAGATTTTGAAGTAGTTCAAAATGGAACAGTCAAAGAAGGAGTTCTTGCCTATGTTACAAGGTGTGAAGTTGAGTAAGACTCAAAACCCGACCACGACAGAAGATAGAGAGAGAATGAAAGTCATTCCCTATGCCTCAGCCATAGGTTCTATAAAATATTCCATGCTGTGTACTAGACCTATTGTATACCCTGCCCTAAGTTTGGCAAAGGAGTACAATAGTGATCTAGGAGTAGATCACTGGACATAGGTCAAAATTATCCTTAGTGGAATAAGGATATGTTTCTCGATGGAAGTGACAAAAGATTCGTCGTAAAGGGTTACGTCGATGCAAATTTTGACACTGATCCAGATGACTCTAAATCTCAATCTGGATACACATTGAAAGTGGGAGCAATTAGCTAGAGTAGCTCTGTGCAGAGCATTGTTGACATAGAAATTTGCAAAATACTTACGGATCTGAATGTGGCAGACCCGTTGACTAAACTTCTCTCACAAGCAAAACATGATCACACCTCAGTACTCTTTGGGTGTTAATCACATAGCGATGTGCACTAGATTATTGACTCTAGTAAGCCCTTTGGGTGTTGGTCACATGTTGATGTGAACTATGGGTGTTAATCACGTGGTGATGTGAACTATTGGTATTAGATCACATGACGATGTGAACTAGATTATTGACTCTAGTGCAAGTGGGAGACTGAAGGAAATATGCCCTAGAGGCAATAATAAAGTTATTATTTATTTCCTTATATCATGATAAATGCTTATTATTCATGCTAGAATTGTATCAACCGGAAACATAATACATGTGTGAATACATAGACAAACAGGGTGTCACTAGTATGCCTCTACTTGACTAGCTCGTTGATCAAAGATGGTTATGTTTTCTAACCATAGACATGAGTTGTCATTTGATTAACGGGATCACATAATTAGGAAAATCATGTGATTGACTTGACCCATTCCGTTAGCATAGCCCTTGATCGTTTAGTTTGTTGCTATTGCTTTCTTCATGACTTATACATGTTCCTATGACTATGAGATTATGCAACTCCCGTTTACCGGAGGAACACTTTGTGTGCTACCAAACGTCACAACGTAACTGGGTGATTATAAAGGTGCTCTACAGGTGTCTCCGAAGGTACTTGTTGGGTTGGCGTATTTCGAGATTAGGATTTGTCACTCCAATTGTCGGAGAGGTATCTCTGGGCCCACTCGGTAATGCACATCACTATAAGCCTTGCAAGCATTGCAACTAATGAGTTAGTTGCGGGATGATGTTTTACGGAATGAGTAAAGAAGCTTGCTGGTAACGAGATTGAACTAGGTATTGAGATATCGACAATCGAATCTCAGGCAAGTAACATACCGATGACAAAGGGAACAACGTATGTTGTTATGCGGTTTGACCGATAAAGATCTTCGTAGAATATGTAGCAGCCAATATGAGCATCTAGGTTCCGCTATTGGTTATTGACCGCAAACGTGTCTCGGTCGTGTCTACATAGTTCTCGAACCCGTAGGGTCCGCACGCTTAAAGTTCGATGACGGTTATATTATGAGTTTATGTGTTTTGATGTACCGAAGGAGTTCGGAGTCCTGGATGTCAGGACCCTGATTCCAGATCACATCGATCTAGCATATAACACCTCATATCGCTTTGCGGCCTCATGCACGGTATTCCCACGGGTGTCGCCTTACTATGGCTCGGGATCGTTTGCGTCTTTTGGCTCACGTATATGATAGTGTCGCTAGCATCCATATGACAGAGAACCCGGGCCGACATGACTAGTCGTGAACCCAAAGTGGCACTAACTTATAGGGACATGCATACATGAATCAACATCGAGCATGCCGGTCAGCAGCGTGCGAATCCGGGCTGTAGCACTGGGCTAACAGGACCCCGGTGAACCGGGCTGTAGCAGGCTAGGCAGGACTCCGGATGTCACCGCGTGACATTTCCCTGAAGGGACAGACACAGGGACGAAGTGAATCACATGTCGGCCAGTCAAGTGTTCTGGAGCAGTAGTGCTGGGCTAGCAGGACTCCGGTGAACCGGGCTGTAGCGGACTACTATGGCTCATGGAAGCACAAGACTACATTTCCCCATAAGAGAGGCTACCATGGATAAACAACTAGGTTGTCGGATCCCACACATACCAAGCATTCCAATCATACATACAATATGCTCAATATGTGCAATACAACATGGCATCACAACAAGACTCTACGACTCAAAGTATTTATTCATTAGGCTCCGAAGAGCGAGATATTACAAACATGGGTCTCATGACCCAACATTCAGAGCATACAAGTCAAAACACATGCGGAAGCTTAACATGTCTGAGTATAGACATCTACAACTGAAAAAGGCTGAGAAGCCTGACTATCTACAAGACCCTCCCAAGGGTACAAGAACGTAGCTGAGGTAACAAGCTAAACGTCGAAGTCCAAGTGGAACTACTAGCGAGACTGAAGTCTCTCTGCAAAAAACATAAAATAGGCAAACGTGAGTAAAAATGTACCCAGCAAGACTTACATCAGAACTATCTACATATGCATTGATATCAACAAAGGGGTGGTGGAGTTTAACTGCAGCAAGCCAGCTTTGACTCGGTGGCTATCCTGAACTACGACTGCAGGAAACTCTTTTGAGGTGGCGCACACGAGTCCACAAATTCACCATACCAATACACCACTATGGATCCGCTCCCGTCTCCCTGCGAGAACGCCATCCATAGCACTCACGATTATCTTGCGAGTTTTAGAGTAACCACTTTCACTTGTCTATGAACTATGCAAGGGGTCCAAGTTTCCATATCCGAGGAATCCGGCTATTCGAATAGATAATGATAACCCTGCAGGGGTGTACTTCTTCACACACGCTCTCGCCACTTATCGCCCTGTACACGTCATGTACCTCGGCAACCTTCAAGCGGAAGCCGGGCGAGGGAGTCGGCCATGACCTGACTAACCAACAAGTCTCTAGTCCAGGTTTATCGCCTATTCGGGTTCCATCCACAAGGAGATCCGGCCGGGGTGTCGCTCACGGCCCCAAACGATGTGAGCAGGGTTCCCAAGCCCACCATCCGGGTGCCACTTGGTACACCGTGCCACTGTGCCTAGTCTGTCCCAAGCCCACCTATACCGGGTGCCACTTGGTAGACTACTAACACTACCTACAAACACCAGAAACTAGTTGCAACTCCTGGACAGAGATCATGTTGATTAATAAGTCGAGAGGGGCACTTAAGCATTCCAATGCGTGGTAGTAGTTGTTCATGGATCACAAACACGGAACTCAGTTCCTGAGGACGGCTGCAATGAGACAACCCACCATGTACTCCTACATGGCCTCTCACCGCTACCTTTACCAAATCGTGTTCACACACTTAGCTCTCAACGGTAGGACATGTTCACCACATTCCAATTCATCCCCAATGAATCAGACCTGACTCAACTCTAAGCAGTAGCAGGCATGACATACAAGCACGAATGAGTAGGCACATCAGGGCTCAAACAACTCCTACTCATGCTAGTGGGTTTCATCTATTTACTGTGGCAATGACAGGTCATGCAGAGGAAAAGGGGTTCAACTACCGCAACATGTAACAGTTGAATCGTTGTTGTCCTAATGCAGTAAAAGAGAGCAGGAGCGAGAGAGTGGGATTGTATCAGAATGAACAAGGGGGTTTTCCTTGCCTGGCACTTCTGAAGATAGTATAGCTCTTCATCGGTGTCATCGAATTCATCGCTGGATCAACGTCTACTGAGGGGGGACAAACACCGGCAACTGAGAAAGAACACAATCAACACATGGCGATATGCAACAATATGATGCATGCTATGACATGGCAATATGAATGTGTTTTGGGCTAATGCAACAGAAAGTCATTTTAATTGAAGTGGAATTCAAAACTATATCAAATTCCAACTCCAAACCTATTATGAAATTTGCCCTAATCATGTTTCATCCTAAACAGTGAGGTTAACTTGCTCAAACATGCATGCAAATGGTACAGATGGATTCCTTGATTTTTTCTGATAATTTTTCATATATAATTTATTTCATTTGTAGCTATAGATTAATTTCTATGATTTTTCAAAGTTTTGGATATTTTCTAAAAATAATAAATCATTTAAGATTTATTTAAATTCCAGAAAGGAATTATTGCTTCAGCATGACCTCACAGTGACGTTAGCAGGTCAACGGCTCGGTCCAAGTCAAACCTGACGTGTGGGGTCCACACATCAGTGTCACAGGGTTAAACAGGGGTGTGTTTAGCCTAATTACAAAATTAGTGGGCGCTGGGGCCCATCTGTCAGCGTATGTGGGTGATCTAGCTGGCGGTGGCTAGCACTAATGATGCGCCACGTCGGCACTCACCGGAGCACGGCCGGCAACAACCATAACACGCGGCGGAGGCTCACCGGAGTGGCTCGGGACGGTGTTACAAAGGGTGGTTTGCGACGGGGTTTGGCTCTACGGGGAGCTGGAGGAGTGGCGCATCCACTGGTGGCAGCGACTGGAGCTGGGGTGGCCTGTAGCGGTGGCGGCAGTGAGTTGGGCGGCGACCGGAGTTCGGCCGGCAATGGTTTGGGCGATGCCGAGCAAGGGAGGAGCCGTGGTTAGTCGTGTTCGACTCACGGAAGTGCGGTGAGTGCAACAGTGAGCTCGAACGCGAGGTTGCGCGCCCGTAGCTACGATGGCGACATGGCCGGCGGCGGGGAGCTTCGGGCTCGATCAGAAGACGGGGCTAGGGAACGAGAACGGAGGGGGAGAGCGAGGGGGAAACAACAGGAGCTCACAGGGAGGTCGAAGAGCAGTTCAGCGGCCTCGGGGACGCGTCGGAGACGGCGAATCGGTCGGTGAAGTCCGGCAAGCAGATGTGGCAGTGACGAGCTCGAAGACGACGGTGTGGCGATCCTTGGCTTGCGTGGCTCGGCGAAGAGGAAGAGGAAGTCGCGCCGGACCTTCCAGACACGGGGGAGGGGCGAGGAGGTGGTTGTGGCCGCGGTGAGCGGTGTCGGCGGCGACGACCTCCGCTCGGTGGTGCTCGGGAAGAGAGAGCAGAGGAGGGGAGAGAGGGCGACGAGTGAGGGAGAATAGAGAGAGGGAGCCAGGGGTGTCGTGGCGTCGTCTGGGCGCGTCGGTGCAGCGGTGGGAAGTAGGAGGTGGCGGGGCGCGTGCTCGCGCGCGGTGGCCACGCTCCTCTCATCCTCCTGGCAGGAGGTTGAGGGTGACTGGCACAGCACTGTGGGCTGGGCCGCACAGTAGCAGGCCGGCCAGGCTAGACAGGTAAGTGCCTGGTAGGTCTTCTGCTCTTTTTTTAATTTTTCTTCTGTTTTGTTTTATTTAATTGCCACTGAATTCAAATTCAAACAAATTTGAAAACAGTGCCAAAACTCCCCTGGATAATTTTATGTCACTTAAGGTCTACTCATCATATACATAAAATATCTCAGGGCATTTGAAAATATATTCATTATATATTATGAATATAACTCCAAATTCAAATAGAATATTGATTTAAAATCAGAGCCCAGATAATTCCTTAGAAATGTTCCAAAATTTTGGTTTGATTTATAACTCTTGCCAAAATTGTCATAGCTATTTCTAGGGCATTTTGGATTTACTGATTGCAATTTTAGGGTTTCTTGCCCTTTTATTAAAATGATTTTCGAGGCTTTCAATTTCCTCACTTCAACTTTCAGAATATAGACATGATGCACACATGAAGCTAGCCTAGAGCATTACCAGAAGCTAGGGATGTGATAGCTCACCCCTACTAAACAAGAATCTCGTCCCGAGATTCAAGCGTAGGTTAAGATGATGGGGGAACGCAACTAACGCAATCTTCACGATCCAAGTTGCACTTCAAATGAACGTTGATTCAATCACCATCTTTGTCTCAATATCTTGCCCCGAGAACTCCAACTAACATGACAATGAGAGGAGAAGGAAAACTCGAGAGGGATCGATCTTATCGAAGGTCGAACAACTCAGGATCAACTCACAGAGTGAGACATTGAAACATCTCTCGAGTTGAGACACAAAACCTACATCAGGAGGGATGGAGTGGAACAGAGAACGAGGATTCAAGTTGATAAGCACAATTCCACGCTGAATAAGATGGTGCATGGCTTCAAAGTAGCAAGGAGTTAATTGCCATGACTCCATAATGGGGCACCTTAGGGAAGGTGGCTCGTAGAATTATTCCCATAAGTGGCAAAAAGAATTACTTTTGACACATAGATCATTGAAAATCTTCATACCAGCCCAAGGAAATTTGCAATCGATTACTTGAAGGGGTTCGGAAGAATGGCATATTTGAAGGAAATATGCCCTAGAGGCAATAATAAAGTTATTATTTATTTCCTTATATCATGATAAATGTTTATTATTCATGCTAGAATTGTATTAACCGGAAACATAATACATGTGTGAATACATAGACAAACAGAGTGTCAGTAGTATGCCTCTACTTGACTAGCTCGTTAATCGAAGATGGTTATGTTTCCTAACCATGAACAAAAGAGTTTTTATTTGATTAACGGGATCACATCATTAGAAGAATGATGTGATTGACATGACCCATTCCATTAGCTTAGCACCCGATCGTTTAGTATGTTGCTATTGCTTTCTTCATGACTTATACATGTTCCTATGACTATGAGATTATGCAACTCCCGTTTGCCGGAGGAACACTTTGTGTGCTACCAAACGTCACAACGTAACTGGGTGATTATAAAGGAGCTCTACAGGTGTCTCCAAAGGTACATGTTGGGTTGGCGTATTTCGAGATTAGGATTTGTCACTCCGATTGTCGGAGAGGTATCTCTGGGCCCTCTCGGTAATGCACATCACATAAGCCTTGCAAGCATTGCAACTAATGAGTTAGTTGTGAGATGATGTATTACGGAACGAGTAAAGAGACTTGCCGGTAACGAGATTGAACTAGGTATTAAGATACCGACGATCGAATCTCGGGCAAGTAACATACCGATGACAAAGGGAACAACGTATGTTGTTATGCGGTCTGACCGATAAAGATATTCGTAGAATATGTGGGAGCTAATATGAGCATCCAGGTTCCGCTATTGGTTATTGACTGGAGATGTGTCTCGGTCATGTCTACATTGTTCTCGAACCCGTAGGGTCCGCACGCTTAAGGTTTCGATGACAGTTATATTATGAGTTTATGAGTTTTGATGTACCGAAGGAGTTCGAAGTCCCGGATGAGATCGGGGACATGACGAGGAGTCTCGAAATGGTCGAGACGTAAAGATCGATATATTGGACGACTATATTCGGACATCGGAAAGGTTCCGAGTGATTCGGGTATTTTTTGGAGTACCGGAGAGTTACGGGAATACGTATTGGGCCTTATTGGGCCATAAGGGAAAGAAGAAAAAGGGCCTCAAGGGTGGCTGCACCCCTCTCCTTGGTCTGGTCCGAATTGGACTAGGGAAGGGGGGCGCCCCCTTCCTTCCTTCTCCTTTTCCCTTCCTCTTTTCCTATTCCATATGGGAGGTGGAATCCTACTAGAACTAGGGACTCCTAGTAGGACTCCACACTTGGCGCGCCCCCTCCTAGGGCCGGCCTCCTCCTCCCTTGCTCCTTTATATACGGGGGCAGGGGGGCACCTCTAGACACAAGTTGATCCACGTGATCATATTCTTAGCCGTGTGCGGTGCTCCCTTCCACCATAATCCTCGATAATATTGTAGCGGTGCTTAGGCGAAGCCCTGCGACGGTAGTGTTGGAAATATGCCCTAGAGGCAATAATAAATTAGTTATTATTATATTTCCTTGTTCATGATAATCGTTTATTATCCATGCTAGAATTGTATTGATAGGAAACTCAGATACATGTGCGGATACATAGACAACACCATGTCCCTAGTAAGCCTCTAGTTGACTAGCTCGTTGATCAATAGATGGTTACGGTTTCCTGACCATGGACATTGGATGTCATTGATAATGGAATCACATCATTAGGAGAATGATGTGATGGACAAGACCCAATCCTAAGCCTAGCACAAGATCATGTAGTTCGTATGCTAAAAAATTTCTAATGTCAAGTATCATTTCCTTAGACCATGAGATTGTGCAACTCCCGGATACCGTAGGAATACTTTGGGTGTGCCAAACGTCAGAACGTTACTGGGTGGCTATAAAGGTACACTACAGGTATCTCCAAAAGTGTCTGTTGGGTTGGCACGAATCGAGACTGGGATTTGTCACTCCGTGTAAACGGAGAGGTATCTCTGGGCCCACTCGGTAGGACATCATCATAATGTGCACAATGTGATCAAGGAGTTGATCACGGGATGATGTGTTACGAAACAAGTAAAGAGACTTGCCGGTAACGAGATTGAACAAGGTATCGGGATACCGACGATCGAATCTCGGGCAAGTATCGTACCGCTAGACAAAGGGAATTGTATACGGGATTGATTAAGTCCTTGACATCGTGGTTCATCCGATGAGATCATTGTGGAACATGTGGGAGCCAACATGGGTATCCAGATCCCGCTGTTGGTTATTGACCGGAGAGTCATCTCGGTCATGTCTGCATGTCTCCCGAACCCGTAGGGTCTACACACTTAAGGTTCGGTGACGCTAGGGTTATAGAGATATTAGTATGCAGTAACCTGAAATTTGTACGGAGTCCCGGATCAGATCCCGAACGTCACGAGGAGTTCCGAAATGGTCCGGAGGTAAAGATTTATATATAGGAAGTGCTATTTCGGCCATCGGGACAAGTTTCGGGGTCACCGGTATTGTACCGGGACCACCGGAAGGGTCCCGGAGGTCCATCGGGTGGGGCCACCTGCCCCGGGAGGCCACATGGGTTGTAGGGGGTGCGCCTTGGCCTGTATGGGCCAAGGGCACCAGCCCCTAGAGGCCCATGCGCCAAAGGGACAAGAGGAGGGGAGAGTCCTAAAGGGGGAAGGCACCTCCGAGGTGCCTTGGGGAGGATGGACTCCTCCCCCCCTTGGCCGCACCCTTCCTTGGAGGAAGGGGAAAGGCTGCGCCCTCCCCCTCTCCCTTGGCCCTATATATAGTGGGGGGAAGGGAGGGCAACCTTACCTAAGCCCTGGCGCCTCCCTCTCCCTCCCATGACACATCTCCCTCCTCCCGCAGCGCTTGGCGAAGCCCTGTTGGAATCCCGCTACTTCCACCACCACACCGTCGTGCTGCTGGATCTCCATCAACCTCTCCTCCCCCCCTTGCTGGATCAAGAAGGAGGAGACGTCGCTGCTCCGTACGTGTGTTGAACGCGGAGGTGCCGTCCGTTCGGCGCTAGGATCATCGGTGATTTGGATCACGACGAGTACGACTCCATCAACCCCGTTCTCTTGAACGCTTCCGCGCGCGATCTACAAGGGTATGTAGATCCACTCCTCCCTCGTTGCTAGATGACTCCATAGATAGATCTTGGTGACACGTAGGAAAATTTTGAATTTATGCTACGTTCCCCAACAGTGGCATCATGAGCTAGGTCTATGTGTAGTTTCTATGCACGAGTAGAACACAAAGTAGTTGTGGGCGTTGATATTGTTCAATATGCTTACCATTACTAGTCCAATCTAGATTCGGTGGCATTGTGGGATGAAGCGGCCCGGACCAACCTTACACATACTCTTACGTGAGACTGGTTCCACCGACTGACATGCACTAGTTGCATAAGGTGGCTAGCGGGTGTCTGTCTCTCCCTCTTTAGTCGGATCAGATTCGATGAAAAGGGTCCTTATGAAGGGTAAATAGCAATTGGCATATCACGTTGTGGTTTTTGCGTAGGTAAGAAACGTTCTTGCTAGAAACCCATAGCAGCCACGTAAAACATGCAAACAACAATTAGAGGACGTCTAACTTGTTTTTGCAGGGTATGCTATGTGATGTGATATGGCCAAGAAGAATGTGATGAATGATATGTGATGTATGAGATTGATCATGTTCTTGTAATAGGAATCACGACTTGCATGTCGATGAGTATGACAACCGGCAGGAGCCATAGGAGTTGTCTTTATTTATTTATGACCTACGTGTCAACATAAACGTCATGTAATTACTTTACTTTATTGCTAACCGTTAGCTATAGTAGTAGAAGTAATAGTTGGCGAGACAACTTCATGAAGACACGATGATGGAGATCATGGTGTCATGCCGGTGACGATAATGATCATGGAGCCCCGAAGATGGAGATCAAAAGGAGCAATATGATATTGGCCATATCATGTCACTATTTGATTGCATGTGATGTTTATCATGTTTATACATCTTATTTGCTTAGAACGACGGTAGTAAATAAGATGATCCCTCGTTAAAATTTCAAGAAAGTGTTCCCCCTAACTGTGCACCGTTGCGAAAGTTCGTCGTTTCGAAGCACCACGTGATGATCGGGTGTGATAGATTCTTACGTTTGAATACAACGGGTGTTGACGAGCCTAGCATGTACAGACATGGCCTCGGAACACATGCAAAACACTTAGGTTGACTTGACGAGCCTAGCATGTACAGACATGGCCTCGGAACACATGCAAAACACTTAGGTTGACTTGACGAGCCTAGCATGTACAGACATGGCCTCGGAACACAAGAGACCGAAAGGTCGAGCATGAGTCGTATGGTAGATACGATCAACATGAAGATGTTCACCGATGATGACTAGTCCGTCTCACGTGATGATTGGACACGGCCTAGTTGACTCGGATCATGTAATCACTTAGATGACTAGAGGGATGTCTATCTGAGTGGGAGTTCATAAGATGAACTTAATTATCCTAAACATAGTCAAAAGGTCTTCACAAATTATGTGGTAGCTCGCGCTTCAGTTCTACTGTTTAGATATGTTCCTAGAGAAAATTTAGTTGAAAGTTGATAGTAGCAATTATGCGGACTAGGTCCGTAGACTGAGGATTGTCCTCATTGCTTCATAGAAGGCTTATGTCCTTAATGCACCGCTCAGTGTGCTGAACCTCGAACGTTGTCTATGGATGTTGCGAACATCTGACATACACATTTTGATAACTACGTGATAGTTCAGTTAAACGGCTTAGAGTTGAGGCACCGAACACGTTTTGAAACATCGCGAAACATATGAGATGTTTCGAGGGCTGAAATTGGGATTTCAGGCTCGTGCCCACGTCAAGAGGTATAAGACCTCCGACGATTTTCTTAGCCCACAAACTAAGGGAGAAAAGCTCAATTGTTGAGCTTGTGCTCAGATTGTCTGAGTACAACAATCATTTGAATCGAGTGGGAGTTGATCTTCCAGATGAGATAGTGATGTTTCTCCGAAGTCATTACCACCAAGCTGCTAGAGCTTCGTGATGAACTATAATATATCAGGGACATATATGATGATCCTTGAGATATTCGCGATGTTTGACACCACAAAAGTAGAAATCAAGAAGGAGCATCAATTGTTGATGGTTGGTGAAACCACTAGTTTCAAGAAGGGCAAGGGCAAGAAGGGATACTTCATGAAACGGCAAATCAGCTGCTGCTCTAGTGAAGAAACCCAAGGTTGAACCCAAACCCGAGACTAAGTGCTTCTGTAATAAGGGGAACAGCCACTGCAGCAGAATTACCCTAGATACTTGGTAGATGAGAAGGCTGGCAAGGTCAATAGGAGTATATTGGATATACATTGTGTTAATGTGTACTTTACTAGTACTCCTAGTAGCACCATGGTATTAGATACCGGTTCGGTAGCTAAATGTTAGTAAACTCGAAATAAAAGGCTGCGGAGTAAACGGAGACTAGCTAAAGGTGAGCTGGCAATATGTGTTGGAAGTTTTTCCAAGCTTGATGTGATCAAACATCGCACGCTCCCTCTACCATCGAGATTGGTGTTTGCGTTGAGCATAGACATGATTGGATTATGTCTATCGCAATACGGTTATTCATTTAAGGAGAATAATGGTTACTCTGTTTATTTGAATAATACCTTCAATGGTCTTACACCTAAAATGAATGGTTTATTGAATCTCGATCGTAGTGATACACATGTTCATGCCAAAAGATATAAGATAGTAATGATAGTACCACCTACTTGTGGCACTGCCACGTAAGTCATATCGGTATAAAATGCATGAAGAAGCTCCATGTTGATGGATCTTTGGGCTCACTCGTTTTTGAAAAGGATTGAGACATGCGAACCATGTCTATTGGTAGATATGCATGAAGAAACTCTATGCAAATGGATCGTTTGGACTCACTTGATTTTGAATCACTTGAGACATGCAAATCATACCACATGGGCAAGATGACTGAAAGCCTCGTTTTCAGTAAAATGGAACTAGAAAGCAACTTGTTGGAAGTAATACATTTTGATGTGTGCAGTCCAATGAGTGCTGAGGCGTGTAGTGGATATCGTTATGTTCTTACTTCACAGATGATTTGAGTAGATGTTGAGTATATTTACTTGATGAATCACGAGTCTGAATTATTGAAAGGTTCAAGTAATTTCAGGGTGAAGTTGAAAGATCGTCGTGACAAGAGGATAAAAGATCTATGATATGATCATAGAGATGAATATCTGAATTACGAGTTTGGCACAGAATTAAGACATTGTGGAAATTGTTTCACAACTAATACAGCCTGGAACACCATAGTGTGATGGTGTGTCCGAACATCATAACTGCACCCTATTGGATATGATGCATACCATGATGTCTCTTATCGAATTACCACGATAGTTTATGGGTTAGGCATTAGAGACAACCACATTCACTTTAAATAGGGCACCACGTAATTCCGATGAGATGACACCGTATGAACTATGGTTTAGAGAAACCTAAGCTGTCATTTCTTAAAAGTTTGGGGCTGCGACGCTTATGTGAAAAAGTTTCAGGCTGATAAGCTCGAACCCAAAGCGGATAAATGCATCTTCATAGGACACCCAAAACAGTTGGGTATACCTCCTGTCTCAGATCCGAAAGCAATAAGGGATTGTTTCTAGAATCGGGTCCTTTCTCGAGGAAAAGTTTCTCTCGAAAGAATTGAGTGGGAGGATGGTGGAGACTTGATGAGGTTATTGAACCGTCTCTTCAACTAGTGTGTGGCAGGGCACAGGAGTTGTTCCTGTGGCACCTACACCAATTGAAGTGGAAGCTTATGATAGTGATCATGAAACTTCAGATCAAGTCACTACCAAACCTCGTGGGATGACAAGGATGCGTACTACTTCAGAGTGGTACGTAATCCTGTCTTGGAAGTCATGTTGCTAGACAACAATGAACCTACGAGCTATGGAGAAGCGATGGTGGGCCTGGATTCCAAAATGGCTCGAGGCCATATAATCCGAGAGAGGATCCATTATGAAAACAAAGTGTAGACTTTGGGAGAACTACTTGATGGTCGTAAGGCTGTTAGGTACATATGGATTTTAAAAGGAAGACGGACAATGATGGTAAGTGTCACCATTAAGAAAGCTCGACTTGTCGTTAAGATGTTTTCCGACAAGTTCAAGGAGTTGACTACGATGAGACTTTCTCACTCGTAGCGATGCTAAGAGTCTGTTGGAATTATATTAGCGATTACTGCATTATTTATGAAATCTTGCAGATAGGATGTCAAAACATTGTTTCCTCGACGATTTTCTTGAGGAAAGGTTGTATGTGATACAACCGGAAGGTTTTGTCAATCCTGAAAGATGCTAATAAGTATGCAAAGCTCCAGCAATCCTTCTAAGGACTGGAGTAAGCATCTCGGAGTTGGAATGTACGCTTTGATGAGATGATCAAAGATTTTGGGTTTATACAAAGTTTATGAGAAACTTGTATTTCCAAAGAAGTGAGTGGGAGCACTATAGAATTTCTGATGAATATATGTTGTTGACATATTGTTGATCAGAAATGACGTAGAATTTCTGGAAAGCATATAGGGTTATTTGGAAAGTGTTTTTCAATGGAAAGCCTGGATTAAGCTACTTGAACATTGAGCATCAAGATCTATAAGGATAGATCAAAACGCTTAATGGTACTTTCAAATGAGCACATACCTTGACATGATCTTGAAGGTGTTCAAGATGGATCAGTCAAAGAAGGAGTTCTTGCCTGAGTTGTAAGGTATGAAGTTAAGACTTAAAGCTCGACCACGGCAGAATAAAGAGAAAGGACGAAGGTCGTCCCCTATGCTTAAGACATAGGCCCTACAGTATGCTATGCTGTGTACCGCACCTGAAATGTGCCTTGCCATGAGTCAGTCAAGGGGTACAAGAGTGATCCAAGAATGGATCACAAGACAGCGGTCAAAGTTATCCTTAGTAACTAGTGGACTAAGGAATTTTCTCGATTATGGAGGTGGTAAAAGAGTTCGTCGTAAAGGGTTACGCCGATGCAAACTTTGACACTAATCCAGATTATTCTGAGTAGTAAACTGGATTCGTATAGTAGAACAGTTATTTGGAATAGCTCCAAATGTAGCGTAGTAGTTGCATCTACAAGATGACATAGAGATTTGCGAAGTACATACGGATCTGAAAGATTCAGACCCGTTGACTATAACATCTCTCACAAGCATAACATGATCAAACCCAGAACTCATCGAGTGTTAATCACATGGTAATGTGAACTAGATTATTGACTCTAGTAAACTCTTTGGGTGTTAGTCACATGGGGATGTGACCTTGAGTGTTAATCACATATCGATGTGAACTGGATTATTGACTCTAGTGCAAGTGGGAGACTGTTGGAAATATGCCCTAGAGGCAATAATAAATTAGTTATTATTATATTTCCTTGTTCATGATAATCGTTTATTATCCATGCTAGAATTGTATTGATAGGAAACTCAGATACATGTGTGGATACATAGACAACACCATGTCCCTAGTAAGCCTCTAGTTGACTAGCTCGTTGATCAATAGATGGTTACGGTTTCCTGACCATGGACATTGGATGTCATTGATAACGGGATCACATCATTAGGAGAATGATGTGATGGACAAGACCCAATCCTAAGCCTAGCACAAGATCATGTAGTTCGTATGCTAAAGCTTTTCTAATGTCAAGTATCATTTCCTTAGACCATGAGATTGTGCAACTCCCGGATACCGTAGGAATACTTTGGGTGTGCCAAACGTCACAACGTAACTGGGTGGCTATAAAGGTACACTACAGGTATCTCCGAAAGTGTCTGTTGGGTTGGCACGAATCGAGACTGGGATTTGTCACTCCGTGTAAACGGAGAGGTATCTCTGGGCCCACTCGGTAGGACATCATCATAATGTGCACAATGTGATCAAGGAGTTGATCACGGGATGATGTGTTACGGAACGAGTAAAGAGACTTGCCGGTAACGAGATTGAACAAGGTATCGGGATACCGACGATCGAATCTCGGGCAAGTATCGTACCGCTAGACAAAGGGAATTGTATACGGGATTGATTAAGTCCTTGACATCGTGGTTCATCCGATGAGATCATCGTGGAACATGTGGGAGCCAACATGGGTATCCAGATCCCGCTGTTGGTTATTGACCGGAGAGTCATCTCGGTCATGTCTGCATGTCTCCCGAACCCGTAGGGTCTACACACTTAAGGTTCGGTGACGCTAGGGTTATAGAGATATTAGTATGCAGTAACCCGAAAGTTGTTCGGAGTCCCGGATGAGATCCCGGACGTCACGAGGAGTTCCGGAATGGTCCGGAGGTAAAGATTTATATATAGGAAGTGCTATTTCGGCCATCGGGACAAGTTTCGGGGTCACCGGTATTGTACCGGGACCACCGGAAGGGTCCCGGGGGTCCACCGGGTGGGGCCACCTGCCCCGGGGGGACACATGGGCTGTAGGGGGTGCGCCTTGGCCTGTATGGGCCAAGGGCACCTGCCCCTAGAGGCCCATGCGCCAAAGGGACAAGAGGAGGGGAGAGTCCTAAAGGGGGAAGGCACCTCCGAGGTGCCTTGGGGAGGATGGACTCCTCCCCCCCTTGGCCGCACCCTTCCTTGGCGGAAGGGGAAAGGCTGCGCCCTCCCCCTCTCCCTTGGCCCTATATATAGTGGGGGGAAGGGAGGGCAACCTTACCTAAGCCATGGCGCCTCCCTCTCCCTCCCATGACACATCTCCCTCCTCCCGCAGCGCTTGGCGAAGCCCTGTTGGAATCCCGCTACTTCCACCACCACGCCGTCGTGCTGCTGGATCTCCATCAACCTCTCCTCCCCCCCTTGCTGGATCAAGAAGGAGGAGACGTCGCTGCTCCGTACGTGTGTTGAACGCGGAGGTGCCGTCCGTTCGGCGCTAGGATCATCGGTGATTTGGATCAAGACGAGTACGACTCCATCAACCCTATTCTCTTGAACGCTTCCGCGTGCGATCTACAAGGGTATGTAGATCCACTCCTCCCTCGTTGCTAGATGACTCCATAGATAGATCTTGGTGCCATGTAGGAAAATTTTGAATTTATGCTACGTTCCCCAACAGGTAGTACATCAAGATTGTCACCACGCCGTCGTGCTGATGGAACTCTTCCCCGACACTTTGCTGGATCGGAGTCCGGGGATCATCATCGAGCTGAACGTGTGCTAGAACTCGGAGGTGCCGTAATTTCGGTGCTTGATCGGTCGGGCCGTGAAGACGTACGACTACATCAACCGTGTTGTGCTAACGCTTCCGCCGTCGGTCTACGAGGGTACGTAGACAACACTCTCCCCTCTCGTTGCTATGCATCACCATGATCTTGCGTGTGCGTAGGAAATTTTGAAATTACTACGTTCCCCAACAGTGGCATCAGAGCCTAGGTTTTATGTGTTGATGTTATTTGCACGAGTAGAACACAAGTGAGTTGTGGGTGATATAAGTCATACTGCTTACCAGCATGTCATACTTTGGTTCGGCGGTATTGTTGGACGAAGCGGCCCGGACCGACATTACGCATACGCTTACGCGAGACCAGTTCTCCCGACGTTCTTTGCACAAAGGTGGCTAGCGGGTGACAGTTTCTCCAAATTTAGTTGAACCTAGTGTGGCTACGCCCGGTCCTTGCGAAGGTTAAAACAACACCAACTTGACAAACTATCGTTGTGGTTTTGATGCGTAGGTAAGATTGGTTCTTGCTTAAGCCCGTAGCAGCCACGTAAAACTTGCAACAACAAAGTAGAGGACGTCTAACTTGTTTTTGCAGGGCATGTTGTGATGTGATATGGTCAAGACATGATGCTAAATTTTATTGTATGAGATGATCATGTTTTGTAACCAAGTTATCGGCAACTGGAAGGAGCCATATGATTGTCGCTTTATTGTATGCAATGCAATTGCGCTGTAATGCTTTACTTTATCACTAAGCGGTAGCGATAGTCGTGGAAGCATAAGATTGGCGAGACGACAACGATGCTACGATGGTGATCAAGGTGTCGCGCCGGTGACGATGGTGATCATGATGGTGCTTCGAAGATGGAGATCACAAGCACAAGATGATGATGGCCATATCATATCACTTATATTAATTGCATGTGATGTTTATCTTTTATGCATCTTATCTTGCTTTGATTGACGGTAGCATTTTAAGATGATCTCTCACTAATTATCAAGAAGTGTTCTTCCTGAGTATGCACCGTTGCGAAAGTTCTTCGTGCTGAGACACCACGTGATGATCGGGTGTGATAGGCTCTACGTTCAAATACAACGGGTGCAAAACAGTTGCACACGCAGAATACTCAGGTTATACTTGACGAGCCAAGCATATACAGATATGGCCTCGGAACACGGAGACCGAAAGGTCGAGCGTGAATCATATAGTAGATATGATCAACATAGTGATGTTCACCATGAAACTACTCCATCTCACGTGATGATCGGACATGGTTTAGTTGATTTGGATCACGTGATCACTTAGAGGATTAGAGGGATGTCTATCTAAGTGGGAGTTCTTAAGTAATATGATTAAATTGAACTTAAATTTATCATGAACTTAGTCCTGGTAGTATTTTGCAAATTATGTTGTAGATCAATAGCTCGCGTTGTTGCTTCCCTGTGTTTATTTTGATATGTTCCTAGAGAAAATTGTGTTGAAAGATGTTAGTAGCAATGATGCGGATTGGATCCGTGATCTGAGGTTTATCCTCATTGCTGCACAGAAGAATTATGTCCTTGATGCACCGCTAGGTGACGGACCTATTGCAGGAGCAGATGCAGACGTTATGAACGTTTGGCTAGCTCAATATGATGACTACTTGATAGTTTAGTGCACCATGCTTAATGGCTTAGAATCGGGACTTCAAAGACGTTTTGAACGTCATGGAGCATATGAGATGTTCCAGGAGTTGAAGTTAATATTTCAAGCAAATACCCGAGTTGAGAGATATGAAGTCTCCAACAAGTTCTATAGCTAAAAGATGGAGGAGAATCGCTCAACTAGTGAGCATGTGCTCAGATTGTCTGAGTACTACAATCGCTTGAATCAAGTGGGAGTTAATCTTCCAGATAAATAGTGATTGACAGAATTCTCTAGTCACCATCACCAAGTTAGTAGAACTTCGTGATGAACTATGATATGCAAGGGATAACGGAAACGATTCCCAAGCTCTTCGTAATGCGGAAATTGACGAAGGTAGAAATCGAGAAAAACATCAAGTGTTGATGGTAGACAAGACCACTAGTTTCAAGAAAAGGGCAGAGGGAAGAAGGGGAACTTCAAGAAGAACAGCAAGCAAGTTGCTGCTCAAGTGAAGAAGCCCAAGTCTGGTCCTAAGCCTGAGACTAAGTGCTTCTACTACAAAGGGACTGGTCACTGGAAGCGGAACTACCCCAAGTGATTGGCGGATAAGAAGGATGGCAAAGTGAACATAAGTATATTTGATATACATGTTATTGATGTGTACTTTACTAGTGTTTATAGCAACCCCTCAGTATTTGATACTAGTTCAGTTGCTAAGATTAGTAACTCGAAATGGGAGTTGCAGAATAAACAGAGACTAGTTAAGGGTGAAGTGACGATGTGTGTTGGAAGTGGTTCCAAGATTGATATGATCATCATCGCACACTCCCTATAATTTCGGGATTAGTGTTGAACCTAAATAAGTGTTATTTGGTGTTTGCGTTGAGCATGAATATGATTTGATCATGTTTATTGTAATACAGTTATTCATTTAAGTAAGAGAATAAATTGTTGTTCTGTTTATAGGAATAAAACCTTATATGGTTGCACACCCAATGAAAATAGTTCATTGGATCTTGATCATAGTGATACACATAATCATAATATTGAAACCAAAAGATTTAAAGTTAATAATGATAGTGCAACTTATTTGTGGCACTGCCGTTTAGGTCATATTGGTGCAAAGCGCATGAAGAAACTCCATGTTGATGGGCTTTAGGAATCACTTGATTATGAATCAGTTGATGCTTGCGAAGCATGCCTCATGGGCAAGATGACTAAGACTCTGTTCTTCGGAACAATGGAGCGAGCAACAGATTTGTTGGAAATCATACATACTGATGTATGTGGTCCGATGAATATTGAGGCTCGCGGCAGGTATCATTATTTTCTGTTCTTCACAGATAATTTTAGAAGATGTGAGTATATCTACTTGATGAAACATAAGTCTGAAACATTTGAAAAGTTCAAAGAATTTCAGAGTGAAGTGGAAAATCATCGTAACAAGAAAATAAAGTTTCTACGATCTGATTGTGGAGAAGAGTATTTGAATTACGAGTTTGGTCTTCAGTTAAAACAATGTGAAATAGTTTCACTACTCACGCCACCTAGAACACCACAGTGTAATGGTGTGTTCGAATGTCGTAATCGTACTTTATTTGATATGGTGCGATCTATGATGTCTCTTACAGATTTACTGCTATTGTTTTGGGGTTATGCATTAGAGACAGCTACATTCACGTTAAATAGGGCACCATCTAAATCCGTTTGAGATGACACCGTATGAACTATGGTTTAGCAAGAAACCTAAGCTGTCATTTCTTAAAGTTTGAGGTTGCAATGCTTATGTGAAAAAGTTTCAACTTGATAAGCTCAAACCTAAATCGGAGAAGTGCGTCTTCATCGGATATCCAAAGGAAACTATTGGATACACCTTCTATCACAGATCCGAAGGCAAGACTTTTTGTTGCTAAATTCGGAAACTTTCTAGAGAAGGAGTTTCTCTCGAAAGAAGTGAGTAGGAGGAAAGTAGAAAACTTGATAAGGTAATTGTACCTTCTCCCTTATTGGAAAGTAGTTCATCACAGAAATCTGTTCTTGTGACTACTACACCAATTAGTGAGGAAGCTAATGATGATGATCATGTAACTTCAGATCAAGTTACTACCGAATCTCATAGGTAAACCAGAGTGAGATCCGCACCAGAGTGGTACGGTAATCCTGTTCTGGAAGTCATGTTACTAGATCATAACGAACTTGCGAACTATGAGGAAGCGATGATGAGCCTAGATTCAGCGAAATGGTTTGAGGCCATGAAATCTGAGATATGATCCATGTATGAGAACAAAGTATGGACTTTGATGGATTTTCCCGATGATCGGCAAGCCATAGAAAATAAATGGATCTTCAAGAGGAAGATGGACGCTGATAGTAGTGTTACTATCTACAAAGCTAGACTTGTCGAAAAAGGTTTTGACAAAGTTCAAGGTGTTGACTACGATGAAATTTTCTCACTCGTAGCGATGCTTAAGTCTGTCCAAATCATGTTAGCAATTGCCGCATTTTTATGAAATCTGGCAAATGGATAAACAAAACTACATTCCTTAATGGATTTAAAGAAGAGTTGTATATGATGCAACCAGAAGGTTTTGTCAATCCTAAAGGTGCTAACAAAATATGCAAGCTCCAGCGATCCATCTATGGACTGGTGCAAGCATCTCGGAGTTGGAATATACGCTTTGATAAGTTGATCAAAGCATATAGTTTTATACAGACTTGCGGTGAAGCCTGTATTTACAAGAAAGTGAGTGGGAGCACTACAGCATTTCTGATAAGTATATGTGTATGACATATTCTTGATCGGAAATAATGTAGAATTATTCTGCAAAGCATAAAGGAGTGTTTAAAAGGATTTTTTTCAAAGAAAACCTTGGTGAAGCTGCTTACATATTAAGCATCAAAATCTATAGAGATAGATCAAGACGCTTGATAAGTTTTTTCAATGAGTACATACATTGACAATATTTTGAAGTAGTTCAAAAATGGAATAGTCAAAGAAAGAGTTCTTGGCTGTGTTACAAGGTATGAAATTGAGTAAGACTCAAAGCCCGACCACGGCAGAAGATAGAAAGAGAATGAAAGTCATTCCCTATGCCTCAGACATGGGTTCTATAAAGTATGCCATGCTGTGTACCAGATCTATTGTATACCCTACATTGTGTTAAGCAAGGGAGTACAATAGTGATCTAAGAGTAGATTACTGGACATCGGTCAAAATTATCCTTAGTGGAATAAGGAAATATTTCTCAATTATGGAGGTGACAAAAAGGTTCATCGTAAAAAGTTACATCGATGCAAGTTTTGACACAGATCTGGATGACTTTAAGTCTCGATCTAGATACATATTGAAAGTGGGAGCAATTAGCTAGAGTAGCTCCATGCAGAGCATTGTAGACATAGAATTCACAAAATACTTATGGATCTGTATGTGACAGACCCGTTGACTAATATTATCTCACAAGCAAAACATGATCACACCTTAGTACTCTTTGGGTATTAATCACATAAACGATGTGAACTAGATTGTTGACTCTAGTAAACCCTTTGGGTATAGGTCACATGACGATGTGAACTATGGGTGTTAATCACATGGTGATGTGAACTATTAGTGTTGAATCACATGGCGATGTGAACTAGATTATTGACTCTAGTGCAAGTGGTAGACTGAAGGAAATATGCCCTAGTGGCAATAATAAAGTTATTATTTATTTCCTTATATCATGATAAATGTTTATTATTCATGCTAGAATTGTATTAACCGGAAACATAATACATGTGTGAATACATAGACAAACAAAGTGTCACTAGTATGCCTCTACTTGACTAGCTCGTTAATCGAAGATGGTTATGTTTCCTAACCATGAACAAAAGAGTTGTTATTTGATTAACGGGATCACATCATTAGAAGAATGATGTGATTGACATGACCCATTCCATTAGCTTAGCACCCGATCGTTTAGTATGTTGCTATTGCTTTCTTCATGACTTATACATGTTCCTATGACTATGAGATTATGCAACTCCCGTTTGCTGGAGGAACACTTTGTGTGCTACCAAACGTCACAATGTAACTGGGTGATTATAAAGGAGCTCTATAGGTGTCTCCAAAGGTACATGTTGGGTTGGCGTATTTCGAGATTAGGATTTGTCACTCCGATTGTCGGAGAGGTATCTCTGGGCCCTCTCGGTAATGCACATCACATAAGCCTTGCAAGCATTGCAACTAATGAGTTAGTTGTGAGATGATGTATTACGGAACGAGTAAAGAGACTTGCCGGTAACGAGATTGAACTAGGTATTAAGATACCGATGATCGAATCTCGGGCAAGTAACATACCGATGACAAAGGGAACAACGTATGTTGTTATGCGGTCTGACCGATAAAGATCTTCGTAGAATATGTGGGAGCCAATATGAGCATCCAGGTTCCGCTATTGGTTATTGACTGGAGATGTGTCTCGGTCATGTCTACATTGTTCTCGAACCCGTAGGGTCCGCACGCTTAAGGTTTCGATGATAGTTATATTATGAGTTTATGAGTTTTGATGTACCGAAGGAGTTCGGAGTCCCGGATGAGATCGGGGACATGACGAAGAGTCTCGAAATGGTCGAGACATAAAAATCGATATATTGGACGACTATATTCGGACATCGGAAAGGTTCCGAGTGATTCGGGTATTTTTCGGAGTACCGGAGAGTTACGGGAATACGTATTGGGCCTTATTGGGCCATACGGGAAAGAAGAAAAGGGCCTCAAGGGTGGCCGCACCCCTCCCCTTGGTCTGGTCCGAATTGGACTAGGGAAGGGGGCGCCCCCTTCCTTCCTTCTCCTTTTCCCTTCCTCTTTTCCTATTCCATATGGGAGGTGGAATCCTACTAGGACTAGGGAGTCCTAGTAGGACTCCACACTCGACGCGCACCCTCCTAGGGCCGGCCTCCTCCTCCCTTGCTCCTTTATATACGGGGGCAGGGGGCACCTCTAGACACAAGTTGATCCACTGATCATATTCTTAGCCGTGTGCGGTGCCCCGTTCCACCATAATCCTCGATAATATTGTAGTGGTGCTTAGGCGAAGCCCTGCGACGGTAGTACATCAAGATCATCACCACGCCGTCGTGCTGACGGAACTCTTCCCCGACACTTTGCTGGATCGGAGTCCGGGGATCTTCATCGAGCTAGACGTGTGCTAGAACTCGGAGGTGTCGTAGTTTCGGTGCTTGATCGGTCGGGCCGTGAAGACGTACGACTACATCAACCGTGTTGTGCTAACGCTTCCGCTGTCGGTCTATGAGGGTACATAGACAACACTCTCCCCTCTCGTTGCTATGCATCACCATGATCTTGCATGTGCGTAGGAAATTTTGAAATTACTACGTTCCCCAACAATATTCTGACTAGAATGGATGATGTGGACTACCTGGTTGAAGACAACGCAATGGATGATTTTGCTTGCGCGTGCTCTCAAGAACTTGAGCATTTCCATATTCATCAAGGTTCTACCAACATCCGTGCCGAGGATCCTAGCAACACATCCTACTACCATGATGAATAGTGATGGTCAATGCAGATACAAAGGAGGACAACACTTTCTTAGATTTCACCTTAGCGATGCCAAGGAAACGAAATCTGGATGTTCGACCGAGAGACATTTAGCACTCCGCTTCTAATGTTCTCCTTGATGTGGTAGCGTAACCCATTTATAGATATGGTTTGGTATCTAGAACATCAAGTAAAAGGTCGGACTTCGGGAGCACAAGAATCCATAAGGAATAACTACTGGAGTAAATCCTACGAAATCCTTATGGGGAGGTGGCCAACTTCCTCAATCAAGATACTACAATGATAGGTCTTCTGGCTGGGTGTGTTGGCCACGACATCCACCTTACCGGTTTAGAAAGACCAACATTATAATTCATGGGAAAAGGTCCAACCATCATATCTGCCTGAGATTCAGATCGGGTTGGTGTCAAGATATTCCAGACTCATCAAGTCCAGAGAGAAAAATGAAAGTTTGCAACACAAGTCGACGAGATGACGTTGCAGGATTCTCGGGAAATGGACTACGGTGGTAAGCTCCAAAACATGAGCTGGTTCTGCTACAAACATGTGAACACGCTGTCCCAGACAAGCATGACCACGTAGTAGTCTTACAATGAAACACTACCGAGTTCAGGTGGGGAACCATCATTGCGGATAACGAAGTCCTTGATTAAGCCCGGGTTAGCTCTTAAAAAGGAACTTCTTCTCCTTGAACAAATCAATTAGTGGCTTGGTGTGCTAGGAACACATATGGAGTGGAGGTAATTAATCTACCAAACCATAGAATACTTCGCATGTATGCATGACTGATTTGGGATGATTCCAAGGGAAACAAAACAATCCTTTCTCAAATTCATGGCGGCAACTTACACCTAATGGACGTGAACTTAGAGAAAGTCACTTCTTTCATCCGGATATATGCTTCATGAATGGATCACGAAAGCATTGCTCACAAATTTCCAACACTAGCTGGATGTTCAACATAATCATGGAGACAATAAGGATGTTGTCGATGGGCTCAACAACAATTCATCCAGATTGCCATATAGATGGAATTCCGTAATTAGGTGAACACGGTGATAGCATTGGTCAGACCAAAGGATGTAATAGTGTATGCCCGAGGGATCAAACACGAGTAAGACAACATTACGAACATCGTTGGTTCTGATTTGATTTGAGGATAGCCCACACTCAAATCAAAGTTTGGACAAGACAATAGATCCAACAACTGATCACGAGGACCAATTGATGAAGATATCATCCTTCTTCGACACACACACACACACACACACACACACACAAAGATATCCCTTAACATGAACTAGGTCAGACAAGCTCTTATCTTCCAACTCTCCAAGTTGTTGTTTAGCTTAACCAACTAGCTCAGGGGTATCCAACACAGGTTCTTGGAGAAAACGTGTGGCTACAAGGAACCAAATTGATCACGAACTCAACATAGCGGTCAGGTGACAACCTGGTAACACTTCCAAGAAGATATTCGAAAAATCACGAACCACCGATATGTTACTAAGCTCAAGAACAATCTTGCTTTTCAGGGCAAGATGATATGGTCAAATAAGCAAGGGATTCAATCCTAGCTCAAGATCGAAGGGTACACCAGGAAAATGGTCTAGGTAGCACAATCTTAGAATGGTAGTTCAATAACCAACACGCTAAGAATGAGAATATTGTCCATTTAGTACCAAGCAACGAGTTGCTCAGAGTATTGATTTCACACATCACGATTCACTTGTCGGCATTCCGGTTACAACAACACGGGACTGAGAAATGAATAATGATGGAGAGAAGTATCACTGTGTCAAGAGTTCATAGGAGGCGGTGCAATTCTCATGACATTTCTGACATAAAGATGGTAACACTCCAAGGTAGAACAGAGCAAAAGCTGGATTGGCATTTTGATCTGCGAAATACAACTACTTTGGCCCAATCCTGGATATGGATGAGGTACTGGAGTTTGTTTCTCCTAGTCATTCTGAAATAGAACGGCTCGACGGACCACAAGAATAATAGGCACCGATGAACGAATGCTCACATACTCTTGACAATCAATTGATAGATGAAAGGTCGGAATATAACTGAAGGGGGACAACTCAAAGGAACATATAACTTTTTGAGTTGTGGATGCATATATTAGTATGTCGAACGAGTTCAACATATTTCTTCCGGATAACCCATGCAGAAAGGTAGAGCTGGCAGAATCACAATTATGAATGGAGAACTCCTCAGGAGTACTCTAATGGTGATCTTTTGGTTCAAAGAACTTCTGCCTTAATGGTTCATGGTATTTGGAAGAAGGAAATACCATGGACCTCGAGGACTATTGCAAAGGTTACTAATATCCTAAAGGAACTAGCAACAATATCAACATGAAGTGAACAGAGTGATTCTTGGGTCAAGAACACAGGAGTAGGATACCTACTACTAAATGGCATCACATGATGCTTTCAAGAATGATGGCCAGAATCATCACACGGGGAACACAAAATATAGCTAGATTACTAGGTAGTCTTCTGAGACACCTAGGATCATAATAATAACTCCAACATATATGTCGAGGCAATAAATTACCTCAATGCATCGGATAGTATGGTTAGACTGGCCCAAAAGACATCGAACACAGGAGAAAGGGATTTGCAAATACATCAGATTGTTTAGAAACCTGGGATGACTCGGACAACATAACGGCTGTAAATGCTAAAAAAGATTTGAGACATCCTGCAAAATGGTGGCATAACCACTCAATATCACAATATCAAGGTTCTGAGGCCAGCTATGAACATATGGAAGTAGTAGGAGCTGAACTGAGGCTTAAACCCAACAATCCTAGGCAACTACGGTTTAGTAACACGTCATCCTGAGAGATAGAAGAGAAGCCTAGTTCTTAACCCCGTAGAAAAGAAGAGGTTGACTCAGATCAGAAGGGCATAAGGTAAAGGAGTAAAAACAGCCTTACGTTCCCTCCCACAATCAATTCCCTTATATAACTAAAGCATTTCTAGACTCAACTTCGACCAGTATGGCTTGGTAATCCTACAGGCAGTCAGGCTCTGATACCAAAGCTGTCAGGACCCCGATTCCAGATCACATCGATCTAGCATGTAACACCTCATATCGCTTTGCGGCCTCACGCACGGTATTCCCACGGGTGTCACCTTACTATGGCCCGGGACCGTTTGCGTCTTTTGGCTCACGTATATGATAGTGTCGCTAGCATCCATATGAAAGAGAACCCGGGTCGACATGACTAGTCGTGAACCCAAAGTGGCACTAACTTACAGGGACAGGCATACATGAATCAACATCGAGCATGTCGGTCAGCAGCGTGCGAATCTGGGCTATAGCACTGGGCTAACAGGACTCCGGTGAACCGGGCTGTAGCAGGCTAGGCAGGACTTAGGATCTCACCGCGTGACATTTCCCCGAAGGGACAGACACAAGAACGAAGTGAATCACATGTCGGTCAGTCAAGTGTTCCGGAGCAATAGTGATGGGCTAGCAAGACTCCGGTGAACCGGGCTGTAGCGGACTACTATGGCTCATGGAAGCGCAAGACTACATTTCCCCATAAGAGAAGCTACCAAGGATAAACAACTAGGTTGTCGGATCCCACACATACCAAGCATTCCAATCATACACACAATATGCTCAATATGTGCAATACAACATGGCATCACAACAAGACTCTACGACTCAAAGTATTTATTCATTAGGCTCCGAAGAGCAAGATATTACAAACATGGGTCTCATGACCCAACATTCAGAGCATACAAGTCAAAACACATGCGGAAACTTAACATGTCTGAGTATAGACATCTACAACTGAAAAAGGCTGAGAAGCCTGACTATCTACAAGACCCTCCCAAGGGTACAAGAACGTAGCTGAGGTAACAAGCTAAACGTCGAAGTCCACGCGAAACTACTAGCAAGACTGAAGTCTCTCTGCAAAAAACATAAAATAGGCAAACGTGAGTACAAATGTACCCAGCAAGACTTACATCAGAACTATCTACATATGCATCGATATCAACAAAGGGGTGGTGGAGTTTAATTGCAGCAAGCCAGCTTTGACTCGGTGGCTATCCTCAACTACAACTGCAAGTAACTCTTTTGAGGTGGCGCACACGAGTCCACAAATTCACCATACCAATACACCACTATGGATCCGCTCCTGTCTCCCTGCGAGAACGCCATCCATAGCACTCACGCTTATCTTGCGAGTTTTAGAGTAACCACTTTCACTTCTCTATGAACTATGCAAGGGGTCCAAGTTTCCATATCTGAGGAATCCGGCTATTCGAATAGATAATGATAACCCTGCAGGGGTGTACTTCTTCACACACGCTCTCGACACTCATCGCCCTGTACACGTCATGTACCTCGGCAACCTTCAAGCGGAAGCCGGGCGAGGGAGTCGGCCATGACCTGACTAACCAACAAGTCTCTAGTCCAGGTTTATCGCCTATTCGGGTTCCATCCGCAAGGAGATCCGGCCGGGGTGTCGCTCACGGCCCCAAACGATGTGAGCAGGGTTCCCAAGCCCACCATCCGGGTGCCACTTAGTACACTATGCCACTGTGCCTAGTCTGTCCCAAGCCCACCTGTACCGGGTGCCACTTGGTAAACTACTAACACTACCTACAAACACCAGAAACTAGTTGCAACTCCTGGACAGAGATCATGTTGATTAATAAGTCGAGAGGGGCACTTAAGCATTCCAATGCATGGTAGTAGTTGTTCATGGATCACAAACACGGAACTCGGTTCCTGAGGATGGCTGCAATGAGACAACCCACCATGTACTCCTACATGGCCTCTCACCACTACCTTTACCAAATCGTGTTCACACACTTAGCTCTCAACGGTAGGACATGTTCACCACATTCCAATTCATCCCTGATGAATCAGACCTGACTCAACTCTAAGCAGTAGCAGGCATGACATACAAGCACGAAGGAGTAGGCACATCAGGCCTCAAACAACTCCTACTCATGCTAGTGGGTTTCATCTATTTACTGTGGCAATGACAGGTCATGCAGAGGAAAAGGGGTTCAACTACCACATCATGTAACAGTTGAATCACTGTTGTCCTAATGCGGTAAAAGAGAGCAGGAGCGAGAGAGTGGGATTGTATCAGAATGAACAAGGGGGTTTTTCTTGCCTGGCACTTCTGAAGATAGTATAGCTCTTCATCGGTGTCATCGAATTCATCGCTGGATCAACGTCTACTGAGGGGGGACAAACACCGGCAACTGAGAAAGAACACAATCAACACATGGCGATATGCAACAATATGATGCATGCTATGACATGGCAATATGAATGTGTTTTGGGCTAATGCTATAGAAAGTCATTTTAATTGAAGTGGAATTCAAAACTATATCAAATTCCAACTCCAAACCTATTATGAAATTTGCCCTAATCATGTTTCATCCTAAACAGTGAGGTTAACTTGCTGAAACATGCATAAAAATGGTACAGATGGATTCCTTGAATTTTTCTGATAATTTTTCATATATAATTTATTTCATTTGGAGCTATAGATTAATTTCTATGATTTTTCAAAGTTTTGGATATTTTCTGAAAATAATAAATCATTTAAGATTTATTTAAATTCTAGAAAGGAATTATTGCGTCAGCATGACCTCACAGTGACGTCAGCAGGTCAACGGCTCGGTCCAGGTCAAACCTGACGTGTGGGGTCCACACGTCAGTGTCACAGGGTTAAACAGGGGTGTGTTTAGCCTAATTACAAAATTAGTGGGCGCTGGGGCCCATCTGTCAGCGTATGTGGGTGATCTAGTTGGCGGTGGTTAGCGCTAATGACGCGCCATGTCGGCACTCGCCGGAGCACGGCCGGCGACGACCATAACACGCGGTGGAGGCTCACCGGAGTGGCTCGGGATGGTGCTACAAAGGGTGGTTTGCGACGGGGTTTGGCTCTACGGGGAGCTGGAGGAGTGGCGCATCCATTGGTGGCAGCGACTGGAGCTGGGGTGGCCTGTAGCAGCGGCGGCGGTGAGTTGGGCGGCGGCCGGAGTTCGGCCGACAATGGTTTGGGCGATGCCGAGCAAGGGAGGAGCCGTGGTTAGTCGTGTTCGACTCATGGAAGTGTGGTGAGTGCAACAGTGAGCTCGAACGCGAGGTTGCGCGGCCGTAGCTACGATGGCGACATGGCCGGCGGCGGGGAGCTTCAGGCTCGATCGGAAGACGGGGCTAGGGAACGGGAACGGAGGGGGAGAGCGAGGGGAAACAACGGGAGCTCACAGGGAGGTCGAAGAGCAGTTCAGCGGCCTCGGGGACGCGTCGGAGACGGCGAATCGGTCGATGAAGTCCGGCAAGAAGATGCGGCGATGACGAGCTCGAAGACAATGGCGTGGCGATCCTTGGCTTGCGTGGCTCGGCAAAGAGGAAGAGGAAGTCGCGCCGGACCTTCCAGACACGGGGGAGGGGCGAGGAGGTGGTTGTGGCCGCGGTGAGCGGTGTCGGCGGCGACGACCTCCGCTCGGTGGTGCTCGGGAAGAGAGAGCAGAGGAGGGGAGAGAGGGCGACGAGTGAGGGAGAAGAGAGAGAGGGGGAGCCAGGGGTGTCGTGGCGTCGTCTAGGCGCATCGGGGCAGCGGTGGGAAGCAGGAGGTGGCGGGGCGCGTGCTCGTGCGCGGTGGCCACACTCCTCTCATCCTCCTGGCAGGAGGTTGAGGGTGACTGGCACGGTGCTGTGGGCTGGGCCGCACAGTAGCAGGCCGGCCAGGCTGGACAGGTAAGCGCCTGGTAGGTCTTCTGCTCTTTTTTTAATTTTTCTTCTGTTTTCTTTTATTTAATTGCCACTGAATTCAAATTCAAACAAATTCGAAAACAGTGCCAGAACTCCCCTGGATAAATTTATGTCACTTAAGGTCTACTCCTCATATACATAAAATATCTCAGGGCATTTGAAAATATATTCATTATATATTATGAATATAACTCCAAATTCAAATAGAATGTTGATTTAAAATCAGAGCCCAAATAATTCCTTAGAAATGTTCCAAAATTTTGGTTTGATTTATAACTCTTGCCAAAATTGTCAGAGCTGTTTCGAGGGCATTTTGGATTTACTGATTGCAATTTTAGGGTTTCTTGCCCTTTTATTAAAATGATTTCTGAGGCTTTAAATTTCCTCATTTCAACTTTCGGAATATAGACATGATGCACACACGAAGCTAGCCTAGAGCATTACCAGAAGCTAGGGATGTGACACTGGATGAGATCAGGGACATGACGAGGAGTCTCGAAATGGTCGAGATGTAAAGATCGATATATTGGACGACTATATTCGGCTGAAGTAGCTCGGTGGAAGCCACGCTGCTTCTCCGCTGAGATGGCGGGGTAGCTTCTGAAGGAAATATGCCCTAGAGGCAATAATAAAGTTACTATTTATTTCCTTATATCATGATAAATGTTTATTATTCATGCTAGAATTGTATTAACCGGAAACATAATAAATGTGTGAATACATAGACAAATAGTATGTCACTAGTATGCCTCTACTTGACTAGCTCATTGATCAGAGATGGTTAAGTTTCCTAACCATAGACAAAGAGTTGTCATTTGATTAATGAGATCACATCATTAGGAGAATGATGTGATTGACTTGACCCATTCCGTTAGCTTAGCCCACGATCGTTTAGTATGTTGCTATTGCTTTCTTCATAACTTATACATGTTCCTATGGCTATGAGATTATGCAACTCCCGTTTACCGGAGGAACACTTTGTGTGCTACCAAACGTCACAACGTAACCGGGTGATTATAAAGGTGCTCTACAGGTGTCTCCGAAGGTACTTGTTGGGTTGGCGTATTTCGAGATTAGGATTTGTCACTCCGATTGTCGGAGAGGTATCTCTGGGCCCTCTCGGTAATGCACATCACTTAAGCCTTGCAAGCATTGCAACTAATGAGTTAGTTGCGGGATGATGTATTACGGAATGAGTAAAGAGACTTGCCGGTAACGAGATTGAAACTAGGTATTGAGATACCGACGATCGAATCTCGGGCAAGTAACATACCGATGAGAAAGGGAACAACGTATGCTGTTATGCGGTCTGACCGATAAAGATCTTCGTAGAATATGTGGGAACCAATATGAGCATCCAGGTTCCGCTATTGGTGACCGGAGATGTGTCTCGGTCATGTCTACATAGTTATCGAACCCGTAGGGTCCGCACGCTTAACGTTTCGATGACAGTTATATTATGAGTTTATATGTTTTGATGTACCGAAGGTTGTTCGGAGTCCCGGATGTGATCACGGACATGACGAGGAGTCTTGAAATGGTCGAGACATGAATATTGATATATTGGAAGCCTATGTTTGGATATCGGAAGTGTTCCGGGTGAAATTGGGATTTTACCGGAGTACCGGGAGGTTACTGGAACCCCCCGGGAGGTTAATGGGCCTTTACGGAGAAGAGGAGAGGCGGCCAGGGCTGGGCCGTGCGCCCCTCCCCTAGTCTGAATAGGACAAGGAGAAGGGGGCGGCGCCCCCCCTTCCTTCCTCTCTCCCTCCTCTTTCCCCCTCCTCTTTCCCCCTCCCAAGTCCTAATCCAACTAGGAAAGGGGGGACTCCTACACCCGGTGGGAGTAGGACTCCTCCTGGCGCACCCTCTCTCCTGGCCGTCCGCACCCCCCCCCTTGCTCCTTTATATACAGGGGCAGGGGCACCCTAGAGACACAACAATTGATCTTTTGATCTTTTAGCCGTGTGCGGTGCCCCCTCCACCATAATCCACGTCGATAATACTGTAGCAGTGCTTAGGCGAAGCCCTGCGTCGGTAGAACATCATCATCATCACCACGCCGTCGTGCTGACGAAACTCTCCCTCAACACTCGGTTGGATCGGAGTTCGAGGGACGTTATCAGGCTGAACGTGTGCTGAACTCGGAGGTGCCGTACGTTCGGTACTTGATCGGTCGGATCATGAAGACGTACGACTACATCAACCGCATTGTGCTAACGCTTCGCTTTTGGTCTACGAGGGTACGTGGACAACACTCTCCCCTCTCATTGCTATGCATCACCATGATCTTGCGTGTGCATAGGATTTTTTTTTGAAATTACTACGTTCCCCAACAGTGGCATCCGAGCTAGGTTTTATGCGTAGATGTCATATGCACGAGTAGAACACAAGTGAGTTGTGGGCGATATAAGTCATACTGCTTACCAGCATGTCATACTTTGGTTCGGCGGTATTGTTGGATGAAGCAGCCCGGACCGACATTACGCGTACGCTTACGCGAGACTGGTTCTACCGACGTGCTTTGCACACAGGTGGCTGGCGGGTGTCGGTTTCTCCAACTTTAGTTAAACCGAGTGTGGCTACGCCCGGTCCTTGCGAAGGTTAAAACAGCACCAACTTGACAAACTATCGTTGTGGTTTTGATGCGTAGGTAAGAACGGTTCTTGCTAAGCCCGTAGCAGCCATGTAAAATTTGCAACAACAAAGTAGAGGACATCTAACTTGTTTTTGCAGGGCATGTTGTGATGTGATATGGTCAAGACATGATGCTAAAATTTTATTGTATGAGATGATCATGTTTTGTAACCAAGTTATCGGCAACTGGCAGGAGCCATATGGTTGTCGCTTTATTGTATGCAATGCAATCGCCCTGTAATGCTTTACTTTATCACTAAGCGGTAGCGATAGTCGTAGAAGCATAAGATTGGCGAGACGACAATGATGCTACGATGGAGATCAAGGTGTCGCGCCGGTGACGATGGTGATCATGACGGTGCTTCGGAGATGGAGATCACAAGCATAAGATGATGATGGCCATATCATATCACTTATATTGATTGCATGTGATGTTTATCTTTTATGCATCTTATCTTGCTTTGATTGATGGTAGCATTATAAGATGATCCCTCACTAAATTATCAAAGTATAATGTGTTCTCCCTGAGTATGCACCGTTGCGAAAGTTCTACGTGCTGAGACACCACATGATGATTGGGTGTGATAGGCTCTACATTCAAATACAACGGGTGCAAAACAGTTGCACACGCGGAATACTCAGGTTAAACTTGACGAGCCTAGCATATAACAGATATGGCCTCGGAACACGGAGACCGAAAGGTGGAGCGTGAATCATATAGTAGATATGATCAACATAGTGATGTTCACCGTTGAAACTACTCCATCTCACATGATGATCGGACATGGTTTAGTTGATATGGATCACGTGATCACTTAGAGGATTAGAGAGATGTCTATCTAAATGGGAGTTCTTAAGTAATATGATTAATTGAACTTAAATTTACCATGAACTTAGTACCTGATAGTATCTTGCTTGTCTATGTTGATTGTAGATAGATGGCCTGTGTTGTTGTTCCGTTGAATTTTAATGTGTTCCTTGAGAAAGCAAAGTTGAAAGATGATGGTAGCAATTACACGGACTGGGTCCGTAACTTGAGGATTATCCTCATTGCTGCACAGAAAAGTTACGTCCTGGAAGCACCGCTAAGTGCCAGGCCTGCTGCTGATGCAACTAACGATGTTAAGAACGTCTGGCAGAGCAAAGCTGATGACTACTCAATAGTTCAATGTGCCATGCTTTACGGCTTAGAACCGGGACTTCAACGACATTTCTAACGTCATGGAGCATATGAGATGTTCCAAGAGTTGAAGTTAATATTTCAAGCAAATGCCCGGATTGAGAGATATGAAGTCTCCAATAAGTTCTACAGCTGCAAGATTGAGGAGAATAGTTATGTCAGTGAGCATATACTCAAGATGTCTGGGTACTGTAATCACTTGATTCAACTGGGAGTTAATCTTTCGAATGATAGCGTCATTGACAGAATTCTCCAATCACTGCCACCAAGCTACATGAGCTTCGTGATGAACTATAATATGCAAGGGATGGATAAGACAATTCCCGAGCTCTTCGCAATGCTAAAGGCAGTGGAGGTACAAATCAAGAAGGAGCATCAAGTGTTGATGGTCAATAAGACCACCAGTTTCAAGAAAAAGGCCAAAGGGAAGAAGAAGGGGAACTTCAAAAAGAACAGCAAGCAAGTTGCTGCTCAGGAGAAGAAACCCAAGTCTGGACCTAAGCCTGAGACTGAGTGCTTCTACTGCAAGCAGACTGGTCACTGGAAGCGGAACTGCCCCAAGTATTTGGCGGATAAGAAGGATGGCAAGGTGAACAAAGGTATATGTGATATACATGTTATTGATGTGTACCTTAGTAATGCTCACAATAGCACTTGGGTATTTGATACTATTTCTGTTGCTAATATTTGCAACTCGAAACAGGGGCTACGGATTAAGCGAAGATTGGCTAAGGACGAGGTGACGATGCGCGTGGGAAATGGTTCCAAAGTCGATGTGACCGCGGTCGGCACACTACCTCTACATCTACTTTCGGGATTAGTATTAGACCTAAATAATTGTTATTTGGTACCAGCGTTGAGCATGAACATTATATCTGGATCTTGTTTGATGCGAGACGGTTATTCATTTAAATCAGAGAATAATGGTTGTTCTATTTATATGAGTAATATCTTTTATGGTCATGCACCCTTGAAGAGTGGTCTATTTTTGTTGAATCTCGATAGTAGTGATACACATATTCATAATATTGAAGCCAAAAGATGCAGAATTGATAATGATAGTGCAACTTATTTGTGGCACTGCCGTTTAGGTCATATCGGTGTAAAACGCATGAAGAAACTCCATACTGATGGACTGTTGGAACCACTTGATTATGAATCACTTGGTACTTGCGAACCGTGCCTCATGGGCAAGATGACTATAACGCCGTTCCCGGTACTATGGAGAGAACAACAAATTTGTTGGAGATCATACATACAGATGTATGTGGTCCGATGAATGTTGAGGCTCGTGGCGGGTATCATTATTTTCTCACCTTCACAGATGATTTAAGCAGATATGGGTATATCTACTTAATGAAACATAAGTCTGAAACGTTTGAAAAGTTCAAAGAATTTTAGAGTGAGGTTGAAAATCATCGTAACAAGAAAATAAAGTTCCTACGATCTGATCGTGGAGGAGAATATTTGAGTTATGAGTTTGGTCTTCATTTGAAACAATGCGGAATAGTTTTGCAACTCACGCCACCCGGAACACCACAGCGTAATGGTGTGTCCGAACGTCGTAATCGTACTTTACTAGGTATGGTGCGATCTATGATGTCTCTTACTGATTTGCCGCTATCGTTTTGAGGTTATGCTTTAGAGACGGCCGCATTCACGTCAAATAGGGCACCATCGAAATCCGTTGAGACGACGCCTTATGAACTGTGGTTTGGTAAGAAACCAAAGTTGTCGTTTCTGAAAGTTTGGGGCTGCGATGCTTATGTGAAAAAGCTTCAACCTGATAAGCTCGAACCCAAATCGAAGAAATGTGTCTTCATAGGATACCCAAAGGAGACTGTTGGGTACACCTTCTATCACAGATCCGAAGGCAAGACTTTTGTTGCTAAATTCGGAGTTTTCTAGAGAAGGAGTTTCTCTCGAAAGAAGTGAGTGGGAGGAAAGTAGAACTTGATGAGGTAACTATACATGCTCCCTTATTGGGAAGTAGTTCATCACAGAAACCGGTTTTTGCGACACCTACACCGATTAGTGAGGAAGTTAATGATGATGATCATGAAACTTTAGATCAAGTTGTTACTGAACCTTGTAGGTCAACCAGAGTAAGATCTGCACCAGAGTGGTACGGTAATCCTGTTCTGGAAGTTATGTTACTAGACCATGACGAACCTACAAACTATTTAAAAGCGATGGTGAGCCCAGATTCCGCAAAATGGCTTGAGGCCATGAAATCTGAGATGGGATCCATGTATGAGAACAAAGTGTGGACTTTGGTTGACTTGCCCGGTGATCGGCAAGCAATTGAGAATAAATGGATCTTCAAGAAGAAGACTGACGCTGACGGTAATGTTACTGGCTATAAAGCTCGACTTGTTGCAAAAGGTTTTCGACAAGTTCAAGGGATTGACTATGATGAGACCTTCTCACCCGTAGCGATGCTTAAGTCTGTCCGAATCATGTTAGCAATTGCCGCATTTTATGATTATGAAATTTGGCAAATGGATGTCAAAACTGCATTCCTGAATGGATTTCTGGAAGAAGAGTTGTATATGATGCAACCGGAAGGTTTTGTCGATCCGAAGGGAGCTAACAAAGTGTGCAAGCTCCAGCGATCCATTTATGGACTGGTGCAAGCCTCTCGGAGTTGGAATAAACGCTTTGATAGTGTGATCAAAGCATTTGGTTTTGTACAGACTTTTGGAGAAGTCTATATTTACAAGAAAGTGAGTGGGAGCTCTGTGGCATTTCTAATATTATATGTGGATGACATATTGTTGATTGGAAATGATATAGAATTTCTGGATAGCATAAAGGGATACTTGAATAAGAGTTTTTCAATGAAAGACCTCGGTGAAGCTGCTTATATATTGGGCATCAAGATCTATAGAGATAGATCAAGACGCTTAATTGGACTTTCACAAAGCACATACCTTGACAAAGTTTTGAAGAAGTTCAAAATGGATCAAGCAAAGAAAGGGTTCTTGCCTGTGTTACAAGCTGTAAAGTTGAGTAAGACTCAATGCCCGACCAATGCAGAAGATAGAGAGAAAATGAAAGATGTTCCCTATGCTTCAGCCATAGGCTCTATCATGTATGCAATGTTGTGTACCAGACCTGATGTGTGCCTTGCTATAAGTCTAGCAGGGAGGTACCAAAGTAATCCAGGAGTGGATCACTGGACAACGGTCAAGAACATCCTGAAATACCTGAAAAGGACTAAGGATATGTTTCTCGTTTATGGAGGTGACAAAGAGCTCATCGTAAATGGTTACGTTGATGCAAGCTTTGACACTGATCCGGACGATTCTAATCGCAAACCGGATACGTGTTTACATTGAACGGTGGAGCTGTCAGTTGGTGCAGTTCTAAACAAAGCGTCGTGGCGGGATCTACGTGTGAAGCGGAGTACATAGCTGCTTCAGAAGCAGCAAATGAAGGAGTCTGGATGAAGGAGTTCATATCCGATCTAGGTGTCATACCTAGTGCATCGGGTCCAATGAAAATCTTTTGTGACAATACTGGTGCAATTGCCTTGGCGAAGGAATCCAGATTTCACAAGAGAACCAAGCACATCAAGAGACGCTTCAATTCCATCCGGGATTTAGTCCAGGTGGGAGACATAGAAATTTGCAAGATACATATGGATCTGAATGTTGCAGACCCGTTGACTAAGCCTCTTTCACGAGCAAAACATGATCAACACCAAGGCTCCATGGGTGTTAGAATCATTACTGTGTAATCTAGATTATTGACTCTAGTGCAAGTGGGAGACTGAAGGAAATATGCCCTAGAGGCAATAATAAAGTTATTATTTATTTCCTTATACCATGATAAATGTTTATTATTCATGCTAGAATTGTATTAACCGGAAACATAATACATGTGTGAATACATAGACAAACAGTATGACAGTAGTATGCCTCTACTTGACTAGCTCATTGATCAGAGATGGTTAAGTTTCCTAACCTAGACAAAGAGTTGTCATTTGATTAATGAGATCACATCATTAGGAGAATGATGTGATTGACTTTACCCATTCCGTTAGCTTAGCACACGATCGTTTAGTATGTTGCTATTGCTTTCTTCATGACTTATACATGTTCCTATGACTATGAGATTATGCAACTCCCGTTTACCACAGGAACACTTTGTGTGCTACCAAACGTCACAACGTAACTGGGTGATTATAAAGGTGCTCTACAGGTGTCTCCGAAGGTACTTGTTGGGTTGGCGTATTTCGAGATTAGGATTTGTCACTCCGATTGTCGGAGAGGTATCTCTAGGCCCTCTTGGTAATGCACATCACTTAAGCCTTCCAAGCATTGCAACTAATGAGTTAGTTGCGGGATGATGTATTATGGAACGAGTAAAGAGACTTGCCGGTAACGAGATTGAAACTAGGTATTGAGATACCGACGATCGAATCTCGGGCAAGTAACATACCGATGACAAAGGGAACAACGTATGCTGTTATGTGGTCTGACCGATAAAGATCTTCGTAGAATATGTGGGAACCAATATGAGCATCCAGGTTCCGCTATTGGTTATTGACCGGAGACGTGTCTCGGTCATGTCTACATAGTTCTCGAACCCGTAGGGTCCGCACACTTAACGTTTCGATGACAGTTATATTATGAGTTTATATGTTTTGATGTACTGAAGGTTGTTCGGAGTCCCGGATGTGATCATGGACATGACGAGGAGTCTCGAAATGGTCGAGACATGAAGATTGATATATTGGAATCCTATGTTTGGATATTGGAAGTGTTCCGGGTGAAATTGGGATTTTACCGGAGTACCGGGAGGTTACCGGAACCCCCCGGGAGGTTAATGGGCCTTAGTGTGCCTTTACGGAGAAGAGGAGAGGTGGCCAGGGCTGGGCCGCGTGCCCCTTCCCCCTAGTCCGAATAGGACAAGGAGAAGGGGGCGGCGCCCCCCTTCCTTCCTCTCTCCCTCCTCTTTCCCCCTCCTCTTTCCCCCTCCCAAGTCCTAATCCAACTAGGAAAGTGGGGGGGTCCTACTCCCGGTGGGAGTAGGACTCCTCCTGGCACGCCCTCTCTCCTGGCCGGCCGCACTCCCTTGCTCCTTTATATACAGGGGCAGGGGGCACCCTAGAGACACAACAATTGACCGTTTGATCTTTTAGCCGTGTGCGGTGCCCCCCTCCACCATAATCCACCTCGATAATACTGTAGCGGTGCTTAGGCGAAGCCCTGCGTCGGTAGAACATCATCATCGTCACCACGCCATCGTGCTGACGAAACTCTCCCTCAACACTCGACTGGATCGGAGTTCGAGGGATGTCATCGGGCTGAACGTGTGCTGAACTCGGAGGTGTCGTACGTTCGGTACTTGATCGGTCGGATCGTGAAGACGTGCGACTACATCAACTGCGTTGTGCTAACACTTCCGCTTTCGGTCTACGAGGGTACGTGGACAACACTCTCCCCTCTCGTTGCTATGCATCACCATGATCTTGCGTGTGCGTAGGGATTTTTTTGAAATTACTACGTTCCCCAACACCCTACAGCGGTAATCCCACACGTGTGCGCACAAAGAGGGCACCAAAGGCCAACAACAAAATAAAACATGTAACTCAAGCCAATCATGATCACCAACCAACCCATAGGACAAAACGAATATACTCAAACACCATAGAGATGCAACACACCATTGGATAATAGTATATAGCATAGAGCATCATGTTCAAGTAGAGATTACAACGGGAAAAGAAGGGTCACACCATTGCATAGAGGGAGAGAAAGTTGGTGTTGATGGCGGCGAAGTTGTTAGTGTAGATCACCGTCACGATGATTTCCCAAGCGGCGCTCCGACGCCATCGGGAGAGAAGGGGAGAGAGCCCCCTCCTTCTTCTTCTTCTTTCTTGGCCTTCCCCCTAGATGGGAGAAGGATTTCCCTCTAGTACTTGGCCTCCACGACCCACGTGGGGCGGGAGCCCCTCCGAGATTGGATCTCTCTCTCTCTCTCTCTCTCTCTCTCTCTCTCTCTCTCTCTCTCTCTAGGTTTCCTTCTTTGTTTTTCGGGACTATTTTCCTAGCCGAGCACCGTTTCTTAAATATCAGAAGATCCGTAACTCCAATCAGGTTGAAATTTTAACACGACCCCCCCCCCGATATTATCTTCCTTGCACTATAAGGAGAACTTCAACCGACTTACGGGGTGCCCACAAGCCACCCCAGAGCACCCTAGGGAGGGTGGGCATGCCCCCTGCCTTGTGGAGCCCGTGGGCCCCCTTTTGCGTTGATTCCTGCGCCAAAAATTAAGATATATTCCATAAAAATCGACGTAAAATTTCAGGCCATTCCGGCTCTGTGATTTTTTCACCTAAAACCCCCCAAATGGCAGAAAACAAGAATTGACCTTTGGCACTGGGTTAATATGTTAGTCCAAATATTTTTTTTCAAAAAGTATGTGGAAGTAGTAAGATAATGGCATGAAACAGCAAAAATATATAGATATCGGAGACGTATCAACAATCTGAAGCTTAATTCTTGCTCGTCCCTGAGTAGGTAAATGATAACACAAAGATAATTTTTAATGTGAAATGCTACCTAGCACAATCTTGACCATGTAATCATTTGATGTATGAATAATGGGAAGAGATTGAATTAAAGCATTATTTCATTGATTTGATATCAAAATTATAATATGCAAGAATACAAGAAAATAATCATTGCTTTTCAAAATAGAAAATGCTAAAGAACATTATTCCTAAACATTTAATATTGTATGCATGGCATAGCTCGGTCTTCCTAATATAAATTATAAATCATGAACTCCCCGGTGGCAAACCAAGCAATTGGATCATATTTTTTCTTGCTTAAGCCTTTTCAACTTCACTCAATAAATGAGCGTGAGCCATGGACTTAGCACTTGGATGGCAAGAGAATGATGATTGGGGTTTATAAGGGAGGACAAAAATAGAGAAAATCTCACATCGACGCGGCTGATCGTTAGGTAATGGAGAAGCCTTACGATCGATGTCAATGCGAGGAGTAGAGATTGTCATGCAACGAATGCACTAGAGCTATAAGTGTATAAAAAGCTCTTTATATGAAACTAAGTGAATGTGCATCCAACTTGCTTGCTCATGAAGACCTCGAGCATTTGAGAAAGCTCATCATCGAAATATACAAGTCAAGCTCTATAATGTAAAAATCCCACTAGTATAAGAAAGTGACATATCATGGAGACCCTCATATGAAAAACATGGTGCTACTTTGAAGCACAAGTGTGAAAAATGAATAGTAGTGTTGCTCTTCTCTTTTCTCTCTCTCATTTTTTAGAACAGTCTCATAGACCTCATCCCCACTTTCTCGAGGATTCATTAGTTTCCACCATTCTCTTCCTCACTAATAGGGAACACTCTAATAATAATGACCATCATGTTGATATGTCTCCAACATTCATTATGATACGGTATCATGATATGATACTCAACCCTTTTTTTTCATTTAATTTGTGACACCTCATCAAAATTGCCTAGTTGACATGCATCATAGAAACTATGATGCTCCCATTAGACTAGCCACAGTAGGGAGTAATTTAGATTAATAACATGCATGTGTTATCAGTTTATGTTACTATCTCTATAGTGGGGAGTAACATATGTGTGATGTCATGCAACACTTAATTTATTAGATTATAGATATCTTGCCTTCATAAGTGTGATGTTCCTCATACTACTAGTACTAACTACTACCACCGTTTCGGTGTATAAGTTATTCACGTAGTTCTAGGTCATCGATTTGAGAAATTAAATATGTGTTATATGTCATGAAAAATATATCACTACATTTCTACACGGATGTAGTTTCCAAATATATATTTTTTGTCACATATAATTCTCCCTCCGTAAACAAATATAAGAGCGTTAGATCACTACTTTAGTGATCTAAAGCTCTTATATTTTTTTACGGTGGTACATATTTAGGTAGTTAAACTGTCGGCCTAGAACTACGCGAATGACTTATACACAAAGACAGAGGTAGTAGCTATGTTACCACATGTCTTCCTTACTCCGTTAATTGCTTAGTACATCATCTATTTTGTCTAGATATGTGTAATGTTTATCATCTATGTTACTCCCAGTGTGGATAGTCTTACAACCCGAAATCTGAAAGTGCCACCAAAAAAAAAATACTCCTGCTTATTTTAAATCCTTCGGCTTCCTAAATTCCACGCCCTGCCCTACTTCAATCTTCCTTTTCCGTACGCCTCTGTTGCGCGGAGATGGCGGGCGCGAAGGACGAGGGGCCGGCGATCGGCATCGACCTCGGGACGACCTACTCCTGCGTGGCCGTGTGGCGGCCGTCGCACAACCGTGTCGAGGTCATCCCCAACGACCAGGGCAACCTCACCACGCCGTCCTGCGTTGCCTTCACCGACACCTGCCGTCTCATCGGCGACGCGGCCATGAACCAGGCCGCAATGAACTCCGTCAACACCGTCTTCGGTAAGAACTAAGAACCCCTGACGCTGATCTGATCCTGCACCAGTTCAATTGAGCTACACCCGGCCTTGTGTAGTTGTGTGTTTGTGTTACATATACATAGACTTGGTGCCCTCAAGATGGTCGGTCATATGTCTACACGCCACCGGCTAAAGCGGAGGGACGTCCAGAGCTGTCTTCGTGCTAGCTAGTGCTTGAATTCTTGGCAGCACTTCGATCTGCTGTTCTATACTCGTTAGGTTTCTCAGGTCCACGGGATTGTGCCACGGCGTTACATGTATAGACCGCAGTAGAGTCCCCAAGATGCTGAGCCTAGTCCGCCGTTCAGATCCCCGCCGTCTTCTCTGAGCCTAGTCCGCCGTTCAGATCCCTCCGTCTTTCCCCTTTTTGCCTTGCCCTTTTCGTTGTTTGTGATGAAAGGATTATCTCATCAACTGTTAAGTACTCCTATTCACCAAAATTATTTAGTGTCACTGAAAACCAACAAATTATTATCTCACTGCATAATATTACAGGACAACGGACAACCTCTATATTATAATCTGAATATATCCAGGAAAGATTGCAGGTTTTTGACGAGCAAACATTGAATGGCTTATTACTTTTGCTATGTCATTTGAATTCTCATTGGAATGAGTGGTTTTGAAAGCTCGATGCAAATTCCGTAAAACTATAAGAACCAATTTTAGAGAACTGCACGCTTAGCCATCAACCATATCATAAAACAACATCGAGTATGACATACAGGATCCTGTTTCATGGAAATGCATTGCACAGCTGTAGTTTAATGATAGTTCGCAAATCTATAGTTCTGCGAACTGGACTTAAAATATGTTCGTTGTGATGCAACTGATACCTAAATTTGTACTAGTTCTGTAAGATCATCCTTGTGATATTTATTCATGAAATTAACCACTACTATTTTCTTCAGACGCAAAGCGACTTATTGGCCGGCGATTCAGTGACACGTCCGTACAAAGTGATATCAAGCTATGGCCTTTCAAAGTCATTCAAGGTCCTGGTGACCGGCCGGTGATCGTAGTGCAGTACAGGGGGTTGGAGAAGCAGTTCGTTGCTGCAGAGATCTCCTCCATGTTGCTGATGAAGATGCGTGAGGTGGCCGAGGCCTACCTAGGCACAGCGGTGAAGAACGCCGTCATCACTGTCCCGGTCTACTTCAATGACTCCCAGCGCCAGGCTACCCTTGACGCCGGCACCATTGCTGGCCTCAACGTCATGCGCATCATCAACGAGCCCTCAGCTGCAGTCATCGCTTATGGTCTTGACAGGACGTCCAGCAGCAGTGAAGTGAAGATGGTGCTCATATTTGATCTTGGCGGCGGTACCTTGGATATCTCGGTTATCAATATTGACAAGGGAATCTGTACGGTCAAGGCCACTGCTGGTGACACTCACCTTGGTGGGGAGGATCTTAACAGCCAGATGGTGCAGCACTTCGTGCAGGATATTCTTAGGAGACACAAGAGTGACATCAGAAGCAACCCGAGGGCGCTCATGCGGCTGAGGATGGCTTGCGAGAGGGCAAAGAGGATGCTAACTTCCACAGTGCAGGCCAAAATTGAGATTGACTCGCTCCACGATGGCATTGACTTCTATGGGACCATCACTCGTGCCCGGTTTGAGGAGCTTAACATGGGCCTCTTTCGCAAGTGCATTGAGCACGTCGAGAAGTGCCTCAGCGATGCCAAGGTGGAGAAGTCTCAAATCCACGATGTCGTGCTTGTGGGAGGCTCCACCAGGATCCCCAAGATTCAGCAGCTGCTTAATGATTTCTTCAACGGGAAGAAATTATGCAAGAGCATCAACCCTGACGAGGCTGTCGCCATTGGCGCTGCTGTACAGGCCGCCACCCTCAGCGGTGAGGGCAACCAGAAGGTGCAGGATTTGATCCTTCTTGACGTCACACCACTCTCGCTCGGGGTAGAGATAGTAAGTGGTATCATGGGTGACCCTGGTATCATGAGCGTGCTGATACCCAGGAACACCACCATCCCCGTTAAGAGAGATGGGCCTTACACAACCATATACGACTACCAGACCAGCGTGACCTTCCCGTTGTACGAAGGTGAAGGGGAGTTTACCAAGGACAACAACCTCCTGGGACAGGTCACGGTCTCTGGTATTCCCCCAGAGCTTAAGGGCATGGCACGACTCAGAGTGACATATGAAGTCGAAGCGAACGGTATCATGAGGGTGTCGGCGGAGGACCTGACGACTGGAAACAAGAGCAGCGTCACCATCGACAAGGGTGGGCTGAGGAAGGAGGAGATAAATCGCATGATGCGGATGCTGGGAAGTACAAGTCCGAGGACAAGAAACAAATAAAGAAAATAAAGATGGAAAACGACAAGGACAAGAAACAAATGAAGAAGGAAAATGGCGAGGGTTGGCTGAGCAAGAAGGAGATCGAGGGCATGGTAAAGAAGAGGCGCATGTTGCAGGATGCTGAGAAGTACAAGTCCGAGGACAAGAAGCAAGTAAAGAAGGAAAACGAGGAAGGTTGGTTGAGCAAGGAGGAGTTCGAGCGCGTGGTGAAGAAGAAACGCATGGTGAAGGATGCCGAGAAGCACAAGTCCGAAGACAGGAAGCAAATAAAGAACGAGAGCAAAGGCTTGTAACTTGTAAGGCTTCAATGCACTCCCTTTGCTACCATGGATGCTTAGAGTAGTTACTAACAGTACTTCGCTGCAACTTCTGGAATGGGCATATGCTTCTCGCATGATTTGCTTCATGTGATTTCGTAACCATGGTCCAGTTGGGTCATTATACATATTGGTTAGATATATCTACGTATATGTTTTGTAAAATGCACGTTGTTGAGTGTAAGCTCATCAAAGGTGGAAATATCCAGGAACAGGCTGGAATTCATCAGTAAAACAAAATCGAACATCAACTCAAAGCCGGTGGTACAAGAAATCATACATATGGCCAGAAAATTGGTGGAGCTTGTGCATCGATAGCATTCACACTGAAGCGTGTAATCCCATTTACTGCTGTACATTTTGTTGCAGAGAGAATGAAGTAAGATATCCAGCTGCTACACTTCTGCTTGGTTATATCACGAGAAGAAAACCATATCTATTGCGCTTACGCCTTTACAGGTATGACATTAAGAATTTAAGATTGTTTCAAACTTCACCATCGTGTAAACTGTAAAGATCACTGCCCATTCAGCAAAGCTACTTGAAGTAAAATTATTGATGTATAGAGATCAAGACAATAAAATGTAAAGGAAACAGCCGTTTTCGTCAAAAATCACTGGAACTAGTGGAACTTGTCTCGCCCGAGCCTCTGAAGATGCTAGTTGATGGTCTTGGCTGCATTCTTGGCTGTTAAGCGCGGTGCGGAGCTGCTGAAGGAGAACGATTCTCATATGGTGTTGTTGTGTGGCCCTCCTTTGCCTGGAGCTGATACCCGCGAGGAGTGAAGCCGTAGATTTGCTGGGATGTTAGTTGTAGCCTGCATCGCCCTTAGTCGTTTTGGTCTGTTCTTTTTTCACGAGCTTTGTTGCCTGTTATGCTATTTTGAGACTGGTTGTTCGCTGGTCTAGGTTGTAGCTTTGCGATGAAGGGTGGTATCAGGTATTATGGTTCATGTCTTGATTGTAGGCATGAGCAGTGGTTTCCTGATGCCCGAACTCGCTACTCTTTCTTTCCCGTCTCCTTTATCTCTATGGTCGCTCGTGAACTATATGTGTTAGTAAAATTTAATGGAAAGGAGTAGCCCGGTTAGTAAAAAAAAATGTGTATTCCGAATTAATATTTGAAATTTCTTACCAGGCGGCAGGCCTGGCTAGCAATTTCAAACTTTGAATATGCAAAAAAAATATTTGAAATTTCTTGTAATTTTAGACACATGTCTCATGAATATTCACTTGAAAAGCAATTCTTTTTGAAATAATTAAATTTCTTTCTTGAAAGATGGTAGCATGGTACTGGCATTTTAGAGGTGGGACCACAGGATATGCACACTCATGTCGTCCCGAGCGTTTGTGCATGACCAATATGGTCCATGGCCTCTCCACTTCTTGAAGACATGCATAGCTCAGATGGTTAGGTTTCTTGTGGTCTGGATGGAGAGGTCGTGTGCTTGGCTCTGCAACGAGCAGCGAATCAAGGGTCGTGGCTCATTCTCTCGGCTATGGGGGTAGCAAGGGGAGGGGTAGCGGGTGATCCTAGCTTCGTCATTTTGATAGTGAAAAGCTCAATGGAGATACCTGCCTATTGTGATTACAAATGGTTAGTTCCTCGAGCTGATAGTAATTTACGAATTTTACATTTAAAAAAAAGTAATTTATGCATTTTAGTTGATTCAAGACTCATAGTGAATACAAGAACCATACTATCTAGAGGGGCACATGCGGATAGTTAGGGATGAACCATATCTCAAGATCCATAATCAAATTCCCAAGTTTTTCACTCTATCCACTTCACTTCTCAAGTTTTACGGGTTTCTCGCTATCTTCGAGTATTTCCTACTCCCTACGTCCGGAAAAGCTTGTCTCAAGCTTGTTCCTCAAATGAATGTATCTAGCACTAACTTGAAGCTAGATACATCCATTTGAGCGACAAGCTTTTTCAGACGGAGGTAGTACATGGTAAGAGCAATCCAACGCAGCAACACGGGTCACCAAATCTGTCTCAAATGTCCCTATCAAACTTGTCCTGACACTTTTAGTCATCCAACGGCGGTCGTCAAAAGTCTCATGGTAATTTATAGTTGAAACAACCATTTTCCGAGTTTAAGGTAGAAAAGAAACCCTAGAGAGCAGAGAAGCAAATGTCAGTAAACAGATTGTGTTTTCTTTGGATTATGGATTTCTGTAATCTGTATATGCACATCCATGAAAAGATGGGACATGAAGTGTGTACATGTCTGATTTCAGTCACTCTTCGAGCTTCCAGTTGCAAGTATACAAAAGCACGCCGTGTAACTGTACCTGCCGCCAGAACAATGATAACCAACCACCTCAGGAACACTTTTGCCCCCGCACAGCGCACACTACCAAAATACTACTCCGTAAAAGCTGGCTACATGTAACAAGAGCGTTATATACACTGTTTAGGCCTGAAGTTGTCAGGTTCCAAAAGTTTCAACAACAACTTCTCTAGCTTCCCCGAACCTTTAATCGGCCTGAGAACAAATGACCTTCCGAAAACAGTACAAGGGTCTTTGCCGCCCACCGGGCTACCCAGGCACCATCCACCTGTTGTGAAGCGGTCGGGCGCTCGCTTCAACAGCTCAGTGTCAATCATATCCAGGACCGGATCGTCACGCGTGAAAGAGTGCGCAAATGGCAGCCCGCTGTTCGCCATTGCGTCGAAGTACTCGGCTGTCAGGTTGAGAGGGTGCGTCCGAGGGGGGTTGTCCCACGCCATGAAACGGAGATCATTGTTGATGGTGGTGTTCTGGTAGTACTTTGAGTTGCAGATCACCGTGTGGAAGTATCCCTCCGAGGACGACAGGAAATTGGTGAAGTACATGAGCAGCGTGCGAGGAAGGTTGTCCCATCCCAATATGCAGAACTCCAGGAATGATCGGCTCAATATTACCCACGACGAACCTGCATCGGGAGAATAAGGTCATCGGTTAGAGCTCAAAATTTACACGACAACAAAGAGTAGCATTTGGCTGTTGGCAGTCAACACAGGCACGTGTCAGTTCCATCTTCAAGAGAATAGTGGCTTCATCAAGGAAAATTTCCCAGATAACACAAAATTCGGTCATCTTCGACAGCCCGCAGCCTCACATTGCTAGCCTGCTTGACACTATTAGGGCTGAGGCCCGACTGTGGGTGAAAGCAGGGGCAGTGGGTCTAGCAACACTTCTTCCAACTTAGGGGTGTTGTGTTGTAACTCCCGGGTGTGGCCCTTCTCTGGGCTTGTACACAAACTCTCTTTATCCATCAATGCAAACAAGACACAAAATCCTTTGCGTTTTCTTGAAGGAAAACAACATGTTATTATGGTTCTACAGCGATATACTAATTTATTCCACAGTAATGTATGGGAATCTATCAGTATTGCACTCAAGAGATTATTCTTAACAGAAATAGAAGGTGAGAGGCAACAGCAAAGTATTATTTTGAATTAGTGCAGAATATTTCGACCGTGTTAAGTACAAAACAAGCATGAGACAATACCTACAAATATTTTGAAAGCTGAAGGCAAGCTTCTTTTCTCCTTTGTTGTCACAACCTCAGTTTTGTTTGAGATCTGCAATGCTGGATCCACGATGATTGGTCTAGCCCTTTGATGCCTGCACATGCAACCAAAGAATCATGATAAAGAACATATCAGATCGCTAAGAAACACACCGAAATAAATATCCTTACTCCTTCCAACCAATATTGCTTGTGTGGTCGATAAAGTTCAGATCTCTTGGAAGATATGAGAAGATATGAAGGAGGTCTGTCAAGGGCAAGAACAGGTATGTTAGTTTCAGAAGTGACACCAACTATTTTGGTACAGCACTGCAATCATAAATGTGATCAACATACAGGTCTACATCAGCAATTTGCTGTAACAACCAGGTAAAAATTGTGAACTCAAGCGATAAAGCTCCGGATCTCAAGGCTTAGTCAAGACCTGGGGGAGCTCTTGGGCCAAAAACCAGCAAGTGGACATGCGCCGTGGCTGGCGCTGTATTGATAACTAGGGCAGAAAGATACTCCCTCCGCTCACAAATATAAGATGTTTTGGATATTTCAATATGGACTACATACAGACTGAAATGAGTGAACAAATACACTAAAACGTGTTTATATACATCCGATTTAGAAAAAAGTTAGAACATTTTATATTTGTGAACGGAGGGAATAGAAGATAGCTAGGAAAATACTCCTACTTCTTATCGTTTGGTTGGCTATCACGAGTACATAGCATAGCAATCGCCAGTCTATATAGGAGACCCACGGCTAACTCAATCCTCATGGTCTCATCTAATTCAAACTCTGAGACCTATCATTTCCTAACATAACTCTTTACTCATAGAAACCTTAGCAATTACTAAAAGATACGCTTCATGTCCTAAACTGCTGCATCTACTTCCTGTCTTGCAGCTGGGTTGACTTTCTTAGTGTACAACTGTACGTAAAATCCCAACATAACATCAAGAAGTGCAAATGAGGCCAGATGCACACGCTATATTTGGCTCTTTGCTCTGACACTCATTCCTTAAAATCGTAATGATATTATAAATAGACATACAGCACCACCACTCGAGTTGATGTAACATCAGTAATATTCCAGTAGAATTTACACAAATTGATGAAGTTCACTACTAGTACTTTTTACCACATCACAACATTTTCTGTGAAAGGAACACCAATAATGTCTAGCCCAATAACCTAACTCATTAAATTCTTAGTATTTATTGCAGTATTTTCTACGAAAGGAAAACCAATACTGCAATATTTTCAACGAAAGGAACACCAATACTGCAGTATTTATTGCAATTTAATTGAGACAATGGCAACAGCTGAAATACTACTTGGTGCAGTTTGAGTGTCGTTGCAGAGTTACGGAGACACACCAAGTTTCCGAAAAAATGTCAAGATATAACTGGATCGCCAGTGTGTTGAACATGGTAATGTATCTCAAGTTCTAAACTCAGTCTGAACTTATCTTTTAGCAATAGTGGACTACACCGAAGGGCAAAATAGCACTATTTTAAAACATAACAGAATAACTGGCTGTAAGGAGTTCTGCAAATGAAAACCTTACAGAGCAGCATCATAAGGGCAACTACCACTTGGAGAACTAGATGTCAGACGGCAGAGAACTAGATAGGAGACCCAAGCTTGGTGAAACGGATAGGTCACACAAAGAAATCCATAATCCAAAGCTCCTAAATGAAGAGAAGCTACAACAAGCTAGCACTAAGGAGCACAATCTGTAGTTTTGGTAGCTACACGTGTACTAGATACTCTAAAATTAACAAGCAAAGGCGCGCTTAAAATTGCAAGCCAATCGGGGGCAATCCATCCAGGAAGGAGCTGAAATTACCATCTTGGGGCATGAGCGGGTAGTCGGAGGCGCTGAGATTGATGAACCAGCTCCACCCGTCGAACTCCCTGAGCAGCAGGGCGGCGCCGTGGAGCGTGGCGGCCAGCTCGGTCGGGCCCCGGCGCGAGACCACGGGCCACTCCCCCGGCGCCGCGACCCTGACGTTGCCGTACCTCCGGGGCGCCTCCTCGCCGCGCACGAAGGCCTCGAGATCCGCGCGCTCCTCCTCCCCCGAGACCCCGACGAGGTAGTAGTTCCAGGGGTGGTAGAGCGCCCGCAGGAGGCGGCGGATCCGCGGGCCGTCGCCGGGGCCGCCCGAGATGAGGTACGCCAGCCTGGGCGGCGGCAGGGGCTGCTGCTGCTGCTGCCTCCCCCCGAGCCGCGGCGGGGAGGGCGGCTGCTGCGTGCGCGCCGGCCCGAGCGCGGCGTAGAGGATCGGGAGCGAGAGGAGCGGCAGCGCGAGCAGCAGCGAGCGCATCCACCTGTGGCGGCCCGGCTGCGGCAGGTGCTTCCTCATGGCCGCCCGCCCGCCCGTCGTCGGCGATACGCGGAGCGCTAGAGCCCCGGCATTCGCTCGCTCGCCGGCGGCGTCGAGGCGCACGGACGGGGCAACTATCGGTTAGTAGAGCAGAATAGAGCCGGACGGGGGGCTCGGTCGCTGGCTGCTGGTGGGGGTGGAGGGGGGCGAGCGGAGCAGAAGCTGCTGCTGAGTGCTGAGCTGGTGTGACTGCGAGGTGGATGGAGATGGCGAGGCCGCACCGTTTCGTGCAAGCAACTCGGGAGCCGGGACGGGTGCGTACGGTACGACGCGGCGTGCGCCGTGCCCTGATTCTGATTATTACTGCAGCGACCGACGCGCGCAGCTTCTGCTCTTGTAGGAGCGATGCGACGACATTTACGATGCCGAGGCGAGGCCATGATTACAAAATTAACCCCAGACGACAAGATCAGCATGAAATGACCCCGGAAAGTGCATCTGGTGGCTGAGGTCCATGGAACCCTTCGTTTTCTTTTCATCGAAAATGCATTTTCTGCGCTTCAAAATAATCTAAGAAATGTACACGCGGCCATAACCAAAATAAATTGGAAATGGTGTACGCATGAAATTTCATGAAGCGTTGTTTGGAAAATTACTCTCTGATGTCTTACTTATTGAGGTTGTTCAAATTACTCTCTGAGGGTGTCGTTTTGACAAACCCTGATGCACTTTGGGCTGGTCTAATGGATCTTTTCCGCTTCGGATCCTTCGCGGTAACATGACGGGTCGAAGATTCGTTTCTGGAAGGACAACTGGCTAGGCGATGCCAACTTTCGAGAATAATATCCAGCTTTGTACCGCATTGTTCATGATAAGAGTGATACTCTTGCGACGGTGCTCACTTCATCCCCGCCGGGCATTTATTTCACGCAAGATTTGATCTGACAAAAAATTTATCCCGATTGATTTCGGTTAACCTGGCACAAGGGCAAGATGTGTTTAATTGGAACCTCACTACATATGATCCTTCACAGTTGACTCTATGTACCATGCGCTCATGAATTTAAAGGTCCCAGTGGATAATAACAAGAAAATTTGGAAGTTAGAGATTTCACTAAAAAATAAAATCATCATGTGATATCTTCAGAGGGGAGTTGTAGTGACCAAAGATAACCTCGTCCGTCGCAATTGGCAAGGAAGCAAGAAGTGCATCTTTTGTGCTCACGACGAGACAATCTAACTCCTCTTTTTCATGTGTGTGTTTTGTGCGTTCTGTGTGGTCAGTCATTCAAATAGCATTCAATTTATCATATATATTTAATTTATCATATATATTTATGTATTAAGTTCATGTCTTGCGGTTCCTTATACTCCCTCCAATTCAAAATATAGTGCGTCTGCGCTTTCCGAGGTCCAACTTTGACCATAAATTTAACCAGCGAGACCGACTGCGACGGGAGAAAAATGTTGGGGAACGTAGCAGAATTTTAAAATTTTCTACCCATCATCAAGATCAATCTATGGAGTCATCTAGCAACGAGGGAGAGGGGAGTGTATCTACATACCCTTGTAGATCGCGAGCGGAAGCGTTCAAGTGAACGGGTTTGATGGAGTCGTACTCGTCGTGATCCAAATCACCGATGACCTAGCGCCGAACGAACGACACCTCCGTGTTCAACACACGTACGGTTGGGAAGACGTCTCCTCCAACTTGATCCAGCAAGGGGGAAGGAAAGGTTGATGGAGATTCAGCAGCACGACGGCGTGGTGGTGGAAGCAACGGTGATCTCGGCAAGGCTTCGCCAAGCTCAGGGAGAGGGAGAAGTGTCACGGGAGGGAGAGGGAGGCGCCAGGGGCTAGGGTGAGGCTTCCCTCCCTCCCCCCACTATATATAGGACCCCTAGGGGGCGCCGGCCCTAGGAGATGGGATCTCCAAGGGGGGCGGCGGCCAAGGAGGGTGGAGTGCCCCCCAAGCCAAGTGGGGCGCCCCCACCCCTAGGGTTTCCAACCCTAGGCGCAGAGGGAGGCCCATGGGGGGCGCACCAGCCCACTAGGGGCTGGTTCCCCTCCCACTTCAGCCCATGGGGCCCTCCGGAATAGGTGGCCCCACCCGGTGGACCCCCGAGACCCTTCCGGTGGTCCTGGTACAATACCGATTACCCCCGAAACTTTCCCGATGGCCGAAACTTGACTTCATATATATAAATCTTCACCTCCGGACCATTCTGGAACTCCTCGTGACGTCCGAGATCTCATCCGGGACTCCGAACAACTTTCGGGTTACCGTATACTAATATCTCAACAGCCCTAGCGTCACCGAACCTTAAGTGTGTAGACCCTACGGGTTCGGGAGACACGCAGACATGACCGAGACGACTCTCCGGTCAATAACCAACAGCGGGATCTGGATACCCATGTTGGCTCCCACATGCTCCTCGATGATCTCATCGGATGAACCACGATGTCGAGGATTGAATCAATCCCGTATACAATTCCCTTTGTCAATCGGTACGTTACTTGCCCGAGACTCGATCGTCGGTATCCCAATACCTCATTCAATCTCGTTGCCGGCAAGTCACTTTACTCGTACCGTAATGCATGATCTCGTGATCAACCACTTGGTCACATTGAGCTCATTATGATGATGCATTACCGAGTGGGCCCAGAGATACCTCTCCGTCATTCGGAGTGACAAATCCCAGTCTCGATTCGTGCCAACCCAATAGACACTTTCGGAGATACCCGTAGTGCACCTTTATAGTCACCCAGTTAAGTTGTGACGTTTGGCACACCCAAAGCACTCCTACGGTATCCGGGAGTTGCACAATCTCATGCTCGAAGGAAATGATACTTGACATTCGGAAAAGTTATAGCAAACGAACTACACGATCTTTGAGCTATACTTAGGATTGGGTCTTGTCCATCACATCATTCTCCTAATGATGTGATCCCGTTATCAATGACATCTAATGTCCATAGTCAGGAAACCATGACTATCTTTTGATCAACGAGCTAGTCAACTAGAGTCTCACTAGGGACGTGTTGTGGTCTATGTATTCACACATGTATTACGATTTTCGAATAACACAATTATAGCATGAACAATAGACAATTATCATGAACAAGGAAATATAATAATAACCATTTTATTATTGCCTCTAGGGCATATTTCCAATAGTCTCCCACTTGCACTAGAGCCAATAATCTAGTTACATTGTGATGAATCGAACACCCATACAGTTCTGGTGTTGATCATGTTTTGCTCTAGGGAGAGGTTTAGTCAATGAATCTGCCACATTCAGGTCCGTATGTACTTTACAAATATCCATGTCTCCATTTTGAACACTTTCATGAATAGAGTTGAAGCGACGCTTGATATGCCTGGTCTTCCTGTGAAACCTGGGCTCCTTGGCAAGGGCAATAGCTCCAGTATTGTCACAGAAGAGAGTCATCGGGCCTGACGCATTGGGTATGACTCCTAGGTCGGTAATGAACTCCTTCACCCAGATTGCTTCTTGTGCTGCCTCCGAGGCTGCCATGTACTCCGCTTCACATGTAGATCCCGCCACAATGCTTTGCTTGCAACTGCACCAGCTTACTGCCCAACCATTCAAAATATACACGTATCCGGTTTGTGACTTAGAGTCATCCAAATCTGTGTCGAAGCTAGCATTGACGTAACCCTTTACGACGAGCTCTTCGTCACCTCCATAAACGAGAAACATATCCTTAGTCCTCTTTAGGTACTTCAGGATATTCTTGACTGCTGTCCAGTGTTCCATGCCGGGATTACTTTGGTACCTTCCTACCAAACTTACGGCAAGGTTTACATCAGGTCTGGTACACAACATAGCATACATGATAGACCCTATGGCCGAGGCATAGGGGACGACACTCATCTTTTCTCTATCTTCTGCCGTGGTCGGGCATTGAGCCGTGCTCAATCTTGTACCTTGCAATACAGGCAAGAACCCCTTCTTTGACTGATCCATATTGAACTTCTTCAATATCTTGTCAAGGTACTTACTCTGTGAAAGACCAATGAGGCGTCTCGATCTATCTCTATAGATCTTGATGCCTAATATGTAAGCAGCTTCTCCAAGATCCTTCATTGAAAAACACTTGTTCAAATAGGCCTTTATGCTTTCCAAGAATTCTATTCATTTCCTATCAACAGTATGTCATCCACATACAATATGAGAAATGCTACAGAGCTCCCACTCACTTTCTTGTAAATGCAGATTTCTCCATAAGTCTGCGTAAACCCAAACGCTTTGATCATCTCATTAAAACGAATGTTCCAACTCCGAGATGCTTGCACCAGCCCATAGATCGAGCGTTGGAGCTTGCACACCTTGTCAGCATTCTTAGGATCGACAAAACCTTCCGGCTGCATCATATACAATTCTTCCTTAAGGAAACCATTAAGGAATGCCGTTTTGACATCCATTTGCCATATCTCATAATCATAGAATGCGGCAATTGCTAACATGATTCTGACGGACTTCAGCTTCGCTACGGGTGAGAAAGTCTCATCGTAGTCAACCCCTTGAACTTGTCGATAACCCTTAGCGCCAAGCCGAGCTTTATAGATGGTTACATTACCATCCGTGTCGGTCTTCTTCTTAAAGATCCATTTATTTTCTATGGCTCGCCGATCATCGGGCAAGTAAGTCAAAGTCCATACTTCGTTTTCATACATGGATTCTATCTCGTATTTCATGGCTTCCAGCCATTTGTCGGAATCTAGGCCCGCCATCGCTTCCTTATAGTTCGAAGGTTCACCGTTGTCTAACAACATAATTTCCAAGACAGGGTTGCCGTACCACTCTGTTGCGGAATGTGTCCTTGTGGACCTACGAAGTTTAGTAGCAACTTGATATGAAGTTCCATGATCATCATCATTAACTTCCTCCCTAGTCGGTGCAGGCACCTCAGGAACATTTTCTTGAGCTGCGCCACTCTCCGGTTCAAGAGGCAACACTTCATCTAGTTCTACTTTCCTCCCAGTTACTTCTTTCGAGAGAAACTCTTTCTCTAGAAAGGATCCATTCTTGGCAACAAAGATCTTGCCTTCGGATCTGAGGTAGAAGGTATACCCAATAGTTTCTTTAGGGTATCCTATGAAGACGCATTTTTCCGATTTGGGTTCGAGCTTTTCAGGTTGAAGTTTCTTGACATAAGCATCGCATCCCCAAACTTTTAGAAACGACAGCTTAGGTTTCTTCCCAAACCATAATTCATACGGTGTCGTCTCAACGGATTTCGACGGAGCCCTATTTAAAGTGAATGCGGCAGACTCTAAAGCATAGCCCCAAAATGACAGTGGTAGATCGGTAAGAGACATCATAGATCGCACCATATCCAATAGAGTGCGATTACGACGTTCGGACACACCATTACGCTGAGGTGTTCCAAGCGGCGTGAGTTGTGACACTATTTCACATTTCCTTAAGTGTGTGCCAAATTCGTGACTCAAGTATTCTCCCCCACGATCTGATCGCAAGAACTTGATTTTTCTGTCACGTTGATTTTCAACCTCACTAGGAAATTCCTTGAATTTTTCAAAGGTCTCAGACTTGTGTTTCATTAAGTAGACATACCCATATCTACTCAAGTCATCAGTGAGGGTGAGAACATAACGATAGCCACCGCGAGCCTCAACACTCATTGGACCGCACACATCAGTATGTATGATTTCCAATAAGTTGGTTGCTCGCTCCATTGTTCCTGAGAACAGAGTCTTGGTCATTTTACCCATGAGGCATGGTTCGCACGTGTCAAATGATTTGTAATCAAGAGATTCTAAAAGTCCATCTGCATGGAGCTTCTTCATGCGTTTGACACCTATGTGACCAAGGCGGCAGTGCCACACGTATGTGGGACTATCATTATCAACCTTACATCTTTTGGTATTCACACTATGAATATGTGTAACATTACGCTCGAGATTCATTAAGAATAAACCATTCACCAGCGGAGCATGACCATAAAACATATCTCTCATATAAATAGAACAACCATTATTCTCGGATTTAAATGAGTAGCCATCTCAAATTAAACGAGATCCTAATACAATGTTCATGCTCAAAGTTGGTACTAAATAACAATTATTGAGGTTTAAAACTAATCCCGTAGGTAGCATGCCGACGGCGATCACATCGACCTTGGAACCATTCCCGACGCGCATCGTCACCTCGTCCTTCGCCAGTCTCCGCTTATTCCGCAGCTCCTGCTTTGAGTTACAAATGTGAGCAACCGCACCAGTATCAAATACCCAAGAGCTACTATGAGTACTGGTAAGGTACACATCAATTACATGTATATCACATATACCTTTAGTGTTGCCGGCCTTCTTGTCCGCTAAGTATTTGGGGTAGTTCCGCTTCCAGTGACCACTTCCCTTGCAATAAAAACACCCAGTCTCAGACTTGGGTCCATTCTTTGACTTCTTCCCGGCAGCTTGCTTACTTGGCGCGGCAACTCCCTTGCCGTCCTTCTTGAATTTATTCTTACCCTTGCCTTTCTTAAACTTAGTGGTTTTATTAACCATCAACACTTGATGTCCCTTTTTGATCACCACCTCTGCTGATTTCGGCATTGAATATACCTCAGGAATGGTCTTTTCCATCCCCTGCATATTGAAGTTCATCACAAAGCTCTTGTAGCTCGGTGGAAGCGACTGAAGGATTCTGTCAATGACCGCGTCATCCGGGAGATTAACTCCCAGCTGAGTCAAGCGGTTATGCAACCCAGACATTTTGAGTATGTGCTCACTGACAGAACTATTTTCCTCCATCTTACAACTGAAGAACTTGTCGGAGACTTCATATCTCTCGACCTGAGCATGAGTTTGGAAAACTATTTTCAGCTCTTCGAACATCTCATATGCTCCGTGTTGCTCAAAACGCTTTTGGAGCCCCGGTTCTAAGCTGTAAAGCATGCCACACTGAACGAGGGAGCAATCATCAGCACGTGGCTGCCAAGCGTTCATAACGTCTTGGTTCTCTGGGATGGATGTGTCACCTAGCGGTGCTTGTAGGACATAATCTTTCTTGGCATCTATGAGGATGATCCTCGGGTTCCGGACCCAGTCCGTATAGTTGTTGCCATCATCTTTCAGCTTGGTTTTCTCTAGGAACGCGTTGAAGTTGAGGGCAACATTAGCGTGGGCCATTTGATCTACAAGACATAGTGTAAAGATTTTAGACTAAGTTCATGATAATTAAGTTCATCTAATCAAATTATTCAATGGAATCCCACTTAGATAGACATCCCTCTAGTCATCTAAGTGAAACATGATCTGAGTCAACTAGGCCGTGTCCGATCATCACATGAGACAGACTAGTCAACATCGGTGAACATCTTCATGTTGATCGTATCTTCTATACGACTCATGCTCGACCTTTCGGTCTTCCGTGTTCTGAGGCCATGTCTGTACATGCTAGGCTCGTCAAGTCAACCTAAGTGTATTGCGTGTGTAAATCTGGCTTACACCCGTTGTATTCGAATGTTAGAATCTATCACACCCAATCATCACATGGTGCTTTGAAACAACGAACCTTCGCAACGGTGCACAGTTAGGGGGAACACTTTCTTGAAATTATTACAAGGGATCATCTTATTTAAGCTACCGTCGTTCTAAGCAAATAAGATGTAAAACATGATAAACATCACATGCAATCAAATAGTGACATGATATGGCCAATATCATTTGCTCCCTTTGATCTCCATCTTCGGGGCTCCATGATCATCGTTGTCACCGGCATGACACCATGATCTTCATCATCATGATCTCCATCATCGTGTCTTCTTGAAGTCGTCTCATCATCTATTACTTCTACTACTATGACTAACGCTTTAGCAATAAAGTAAAGTAATTACATGACGTTTATGTTGACACGCAGGTCATAAATACATTAAGACAACTCCTATGGCTCCTGCCGGTTGTCATACTCATCGTCATGCAAGTCGTGATTCCTATTACAAGAACATGATCAATCTCATACATCACATATATCATTCATCACATCCTTTTGGCCATATCACATCACACAACACATCCTGCAAAAACAAGTTAGACGTTCTCTAATTGTTGTTGCAAGTTTTTACGTGGCTGCTATAGGTTTCTAGCAAGAACGTTTCTTATCTACACCAAAACCACAACGTGATATGTCAATTTCTATTTACCCTTTATAAGGACCCTTTTCATCGAATCCGATCCGACAAAAGTGGGAGAGACAGACACCCGCCAGCCACCTTATGCAACTAGTGCATGTCAATCGGTGGAACCAGTCTCACGTAAGTGTACGTGTAAGGTCGGTCCGGGCCTCTTCATCCCACGATGCCGCCGAATCAAGATAAGACTAGTAACACCAAGTAAATTGACAATATCGACGCCCACAACTGCTTTGTGTTCTACTCGTGCATAGAAACTACGCATAAACTTGGCTCTGATACCACTGTTGGGGAACGTAGTAGAATTTTAAAATTTATCACCAAGATCAATCTATGGAGTCATCTAGCAACGAGGGAGAGGGGAGTGTGTCTACATACCCTTGTAGATCGCGAGCGGAAGCGTTCAAGAGAACGGGTTTGATGGAGTCATACTCGTCGTGATCCAAATCACCGATGACCTAGTGCCGAACGGACGGCACCTCCGCGTCCAACACACGTACGGTTGGGAAGACGTCTCCTCCAACTTGATCCAGCAAGGGGGAAGGAGAGGTTGATGGAGATCCAGTAGCACGACGGCATGGTGGTGGAAGCAACGGTGATCTCGGCAGGGCTTCGCCAAGCTCAGGGAGAGGGAGAAGTGTCACGGGAGGGAGAGGGAGGCGCCAGGGGCTAGGGTGCGGCTGCCCTCCCTTCCCCCACTATATATAGGACCCCTAGGGGGGCGCCGGCCCTAGGAGATGGGATCTCCAAGGGGGGCGGCGGCCAAGGGGGGTGGAGTGCCCCCCAAGCCAAGTGGGGCGCCCCCACCCCTAGGGTTTCCAACCCTAGGTGCAGGGGGAGGCCCATGGGGGGCGCACCAGCCCACTAGGGGCTGGTTCCCCTCCCACTTCAGCCCATGGGGCCCTCCGGGATAGGTGGCCCCACCCGGTGGACCCCCGGGACCCTTCCGTGGTCCCGGTACAATACCGATTACCCCCGAAACTTTTCCGATGGCCGAAACTTGACTTCCTATATATAAATCTTCACCTTCGGACCATTCTGGAACTCCTCGTGACGTCCGGGATCTCATCCGGGACTTCGGACAACTTTCGGGTTACCGTATACTAATATCTCAACAACCCTAGCGTCACCGAACCTTAAGTGTGTAGACCCTACGGGTTCGGGAGACACGCAGACATGACCGAGACGACTCTCCGGTCAATAACCAACAGCGGGATCTGGATACCCATGTTGGCTCCCACATGCTCCTCGATGATCTCATCGGATGAACCACAATGTCGAGGATTCAATCAATCCCGTATACAATTCCCTTTGTCAATCGGTATGTTACTTGCCCGAGACTCGATCGTCGGTATCCCAATACCTCGTTCAATCTCGTTGCCGGCAAGTCACTTTACTCGTACTATAATGCATGATCCCGTGATCAACCACTTGGTCACATTAAGCTCATTATGATGATGCATTACCGAGTGGGCCCAGAGATACCTCTCCGTCATACGGAGTGACAAATCCCAGTCTCGATTCGTGCCAACCCAACAGACACTTTCGGAGATACCCGTAGTGCACCTTTATAGTCACCCAGTTACGTTGTGACGTTTGGCACACCCAAAGCACTCTTACGGTATCCGAGAGTTGCACAATCTCATGGTCTAAGGAAATGATACTTGACATTCAGAAAAGCTATAGCAAACGAACTACACGATCTTTGAGCTATGCTTAGGATTGGGTCTTGTCCATCACATCATTCTCCTAATAATGTGATCCTGTTATCAATGACATCTAATGTCCATAGTCAGGAAACCATGACTATCTTTTGATCAACGAGCTAGTCAACTAGAGGCTCGCTAGGGACGTGTTGTGGTCTATGTATTCACACATGTATTACAATTTCCGGATAACACAATTATAGCATGAAGAATAGACAATTATCATGAACAAGGAAATATAATAATAATCATTTAATTATTGCCTATAGGGCATATTTCCAACAAAAAATTATATAATTGTAAACTTCTTTTGAATATGAATTCAATGGTATAAATTTTTCTCCCGTCGCAGTCGGTCTCGTTGGTTATCTTTATGGTCAAAGCTGAAGCACGAGAATCGAGTAAGCACTACATTTTCAAACGGATGGAGTATTTAAATGCTGGCATGTATGTATCTATAAATTTTTACTTCTAAATTTTATAAAATAATTGATGTCAATGTTTTTTTTGGAAGATGTCAATGTTTGATTGTGTTAGGGCATCTCCAAGGTGGATCCGTAAACCTCCCGCGACAGTTCGGACCGCGTTGTCCGGACCACGAAAGACATCCAAGCCGGTCCTGTATCGGTCCGCGGCGCAGTCCGGACGTGATTTCTCTCGCAAATTGAAGACAAATGTGGGGAAGATTTGCAGGAGTTCGGACCGATCCCACGTCCGTTTCTGACCACTCTGGCCCATCAAAACCCCTCCTCTCTCGCTCGCGCGTGTTCCCGTCCGGCGTCAGCTGCCCGCATTCATGCCGCTGTAGAGCGCGCCGCTCAACATTGAAGACGACTCAGGACGGACGCGACCTCTCACTGCCTCCGCCATTGAAGCAGCCACTGGCCAAGGGCGTCGCCCGCACGTGTCTCAGGTGTCCGCGTTCGTTTAATGCCGGAGACGCGTGACTGGAGGGACGGAACAGATATCTACCAGGCCCGTTCAATGTTGTTGTCCATCCGTATGCCGCCATTAAGCAGGCTCGCCGGCCGAGAAACCCACTCCGCCCCGCGCATTGACGCACCTGGGCGCCCCACCTCCCCGGAATCCGCTATATAAAGGCGGCCACACCCGGCTAACTCCACATCACAACACACAACCCCTCCACATCCTCCTTTCTTGCACTACATCCGCCATGAACGCCGACGGGAAAGCATTGGGGACAGTCTATCGCCGGAGATGAAGCATGCGGTGGCCGCCTTTGCCGCCGCCTGGCATAGCCGTCATGCCAACCGGATCAAGGCCGGCTTGCCGGCCAACTCGCCCGAGGTCTTTAAGGACGAGGACGACACCACGATGGAGACGGGCTCCGACGACTCTGCCCCGGCTCCCGCACCTCCTGTGCAAGCCGGCTTCACCATGGAGCACAGGCGCACTACAACGCCGCCATGGAGCAGGTATAGCCTGCGTCGACTCCTTTGACGGTGTTCCAGCAGGTGCAGGAGGAACAGTGGTACAACATGTTCCTCCTGGACCAGCACCGGCTGACGGAGGGCCAGATGTACAACGAGCACGCGAGCGAGGAGGCCGTGGCGGCCATGGCCGCGACGAACCCAAATTTCGTCGAGGAGCAACGTGCCATCTACGATGCCGTCCGCGCTCAAGCCGCCGCTTGCCAGGAAGCGGAAACGGCGGAGGCGCAGCTGCAGGCGATTGTGGAGGAGAACAACACCAGCTGCGCCTCCTACGCGCTGACGACGAACCATCAGCCGGCCCGGTGGGACGACTACAACGCCGGCGCCACCATTTCTCTCGTGGACCTCACGTCCACCAGCAACGGGCAAGGCGCGTACTCCTCCGAGGAGGAGGAGGCCAAGGGAGGCGGTGGGGCCTGGTGTCCCACGTGGGCCGCTTCGTCTCCCGCCTTCTACTCTTCCTTACCGGAGACTGCACCTTCACTTCATCGGTCTTATTGCCGGTGTTCATGAAGATGGCGGAAGGAGGACGACATGAGCTTGAACGCCGGGCGCCGCTGCCGTAGGATAGGTTTAGGGGCGGGTCTTTTTTTGTTCCAAATGTAATTAAATCTGCCGTGTTTGCATGAATTTCATCCGGTTTGCAAAAAAGAGTTTGAAATGTATGTGGCTAGCGTTGGATGACATTCTCCTGCATTCTTGTATATGGACTGTCCACGGACGGATGTAGGAGGAAATTTGCAGATTGTCGTTGGAGATGCCCATACGAAGGATAGCGAATGAGGCTTGGCATTATGGTCGTATAAGAACGTGTACGACACCTATCATTGTGTGTGGTTTATCAAGAACGGGGAGGTAATTACCAAAACATGGCAATTCTTTCTTTTGTTTTTGCAATCGTGATCAAAAATTGTATATCCTACCCCTATATGCGTATGAGGGACCACAAAAAGCCTCTGAGTCGTACGACGTGCGGTTCGATGCCCGTAGAGTTGATTTTCGTCAGGGCACGTTTGAATCGCACGAAGAGAAATGTTAGTACTGTATTTCTTTAACGATGGGCCGCACTTAGGCACATGTCTACGCATCTCTCGAGATCCCGATACGATCTGTGTATGCGTTGCGGCGGACAGAAGCCTACAAAACCGACGATGGTGCATATGTTGCATGTCACCTTGATGCTGCCACCAAGAGGAGGGCGACATCGTGCACGACAAACGCGACCCCGATGGCCCTCAGAAGCTCAGCGGCGCGTACTCGCTGACCAGCATGATGGTGAAAGAGTTGTTAAAGTCCGGACGGACGGACGGACGGACGGTTTCTCGCTTCTACCAGCCCCACGCCAAAAAGGAAAACTGTAAACAAAAGTTGCTCGCTTCTACGGACGGACTATCGGTGCCTGCAGCTTTGCTTCATGGGTAGTACCGGCTAGGGCGTTCATTTCGAGCTTACTCCAGCCAGTATACGTCCCGTGCAAGCAAAAAAGTTGTACTACTACTATCCTCCAGCTCGGCAGCTGGCCAGGTCATGCACCACAAGTACGAGCACTACTCCAGTGAAAATAGTTTCGGCACTCAGGCTACCACAACACGTGAACGACAGTCGTAGTACAATAGTTCATCGAAATTGCTGTGCACGTGATCTTTCATGCACGATTTGCACACAATATACGACTTTAAAGCCACACAAATTTAAAAAAAAAATGGATATCCGATGGTGTCGGTGACTTGTCTTGTGTGAATTCATCGTCTACATAACAGTGCTCTTAGTTCATGTCACACCCTAATTTGAGAAATTGGGGAGGATTCGATATAGATCACACGAACAGGAGGGGAAAGTAGGCACCCGCTAAGGTTTTCTGTATTGCTATAAGATATATGTTTGAGTAATGAAATGGTCTCATGAATAAACGATGCCTTACAAGACGTTGGGTGCGAGCTTTATAACCCAGCTGGCACAGGGTGATGGCTACAATGGCGTGGATGAAACGCTACAGGAAACAGCTGAAATGGTACAGTGAGACGGTGAGCATCACGAGCCGTTCGATCGTCGGGTCGGGGGTGAATTTGGTCCGGACGTTAACTGAAGAAGAGATACACTTGTTAACTGAAGATGCAGGGCTGACAATGCTCCGTTGCAAAACCGAACTTGTCCTCAAGGAGGTGATCTGTTGAACCAGCGATCAATGGTCGCTTTGAAGAATGCTGAAAATGTCTTCTTCATGAACGTCGCATCTTCCCAAGAGGCTTCATCAGGTGGCAAGTTTGCCCATTGGACGAGCCACTGAACCACCGGCAGGTTGTTGCGCGGTACCTGGCGAGTCTCCAGCACCAGGACTGGTTTAGTCAGTATCATTCCGTCTGCTCGAACCAGAGGAAGGTCGGCGCAAGGAATAGCCGATGGCCCGACGTGCTTCTTCAGCTGGCTGACGTGAAACACCGGATGGATGTTGGTGCTGTCAGGTAAGAGGAGCTTGTAAGCGACTCGCCCCACTTTAGCTGTGACACGGAAGGGCCCGTAGTACTTGCTTTGTAGCTTAATGTGAGAGCGCGCGCCGAAGGCATTCAGGCGGTAGGGTTGCATCTTAAGATACACCATGTCACCCACTTCCAGAACTCTTTCAGTTCGTTTACGATCTGCGTACTTCTTCATGCGTGCTTGAGCTGCAGTTAAGTTGGTTTTCAGGTGTTGGAGTAGTGCATCTCTGTCAGTGAAAAACTGCTGAGCTTCGGTTGTCAGGTTATCCGGCAGAATGTTCTCGCAAATATTGGGAGGTGGGTATCCATAGGCTGCTTCAAACAGTGTTTTCTGAAGAGAGGAATGGTATGAGGTGTTGTACTAGTATTTTGCCATGGATAGATGGTGGGCCCACTTCTTGGGTTGCGTTGATGCCAGGCATCGCAGGTAGTTCTCAGTGCACTGGTTCACGCGTTCTGTTTGGCCATCCGACTGTGGGTGGTATGCAGAACTGTAGCGCAGTTCGGTGCCCATGCCCTTGAACATGTCTTGCCAGACTTGACTAATAAAAATGCAGTCTCGGTCAAAGACAATGGACAGTGGAGGGCCATGTAGTTTCAGTACATGTCGATGAATGCAGTGGCCACCGTGTGAGCAGTATAGGGATGAGATAGTGGGATAAAGTGGGCAAACTTGGATAATATGTCAACTACCACAAATATGACATCCTTTCCCTGAGATTTAGGCAGTCCCTCGATGAAATCCATACTGATGTGTGTCCAAACCATATCAGGGAGTGGAAGTGGATCCAAATATCCATGGTAAGGGCAATTTTCTCCCTTGTTCTTCTGACAGACAGAGCATTCAGAGACAAACTTGTCCACGTCTTGCTTGAGACCTGGCCAGTAGAAGATTTGCTTGATTCTATGATATGTAGATTTCATGCCTGAGTGACCTCCTAAATCAGAGGCATGAAGTGCAGCCAGAAGTTTCTTTCTCAAGGATAGATCCTTGCCCACATAAATTCTCCCCTTGTGTCTGATAATTCCAGAGTGTAGAGTGTTTTGGTTTACTGAGTGGTCAGGGGACAGCAAGAGCTTTTCAAGAAGAGCTTTGCAAGTGCTGTCATTGGCATAGGAATCTTCTACTGCAACAATCCACTGTGGAGTGACCAGGGAAATAGCCATAAGTAAAATTTTCTGTTGACACCTGATTTTGGCACAATGCGGAATGCAATGGAGATGGCATCAAATGACAAAATATTCTAAATGAGAAATTTCACATTGCCGAGTGGAACAACTTTGATGTTTGGACCATAATCATTCGACATCATATCAAAGACCAAAACTACACTCAGATTGTCATGTTTAGGTGTTCTGAGTGCTTTTTGGTCAAGTACGCCTCCAGGACAATCTCGGATGAAGGAATGCTCTACATGAATTGTCTTCTTCTCGTCGAATCGGTCGATTTTTATATAAAAATCATCTCAATCCGAGTTCGTATGCAAAAGTTAGAGCTATCTGGATGCAGCCCTGTCAAGAGGCGAAATATGACGCGGAAGACCAGACATGTCTTGACAAATGTCTGATGTAATGCGTGAGTATTTTGGCCCAGAAGATGGCCTCGAATCGGAAAACGTTCAACACGAAAGTTTTTCGTCTCGTCAAAACGGTCAAATTTGATTTTGGACACATTTTCATCCGAGGTCGTTTACTGCCTCAAAAACCTTGCCGGGGAAAGCTTGCCGCCGTGAACAGTAACCTTGCCGGGGGAAAGCTTGCCGCCGTGAACAGTAACCTTGCTGGGGAAAGCTTGCCGCCATGAACAGTAACCTTGCCGGGGGAGAGCTTGCCGCCGTGAACAGTAACCTGCCGGGGAAAGCTTGCCGCCGTGAACAGTAACCTTGCCGGGAAAGCTTGCTGCCGTGAATAGTAGAAACTGTCGAGGCCAATCCGACCAGATGCTGAAGATGGGCTCAAATACTTATCTAGATGGCTTCGGATGAAGAAGTGTTCAACATAGGAGTTGTTCGTAACGTCGAAACGGTCAACTTTGCTTTTGGAGTCATCATCATCCGACGTAGTATACGACCTGCAGAGACGCTGCAAGAGTCGGACGGTCCAGTCAGCTACATGAACGAGTCCGACTCGAAATTAGAGATGACCCCGTGGAGTATTCAAGATGGCCTTATTTGGAAAAGTGATCAACATACGGATTGGTGGCCTCGTCGAAGCACACATAATTGATATTTGAACTGTCTCCATCGGAAGTCATATGCAGATTCCACAGCCCACGCAAGGAGCAAGACAGAAAATTGGACCAGATTCGGGCTGAATCCGAGTGGGACCAGAACTAGGATTCTAGGACGTGAATTGATGTAATTTTCTTGTAAGGAAAGCCTAGATAAATCCTTTGCTTGTACGGGAAGTCCAGCCGCCTCTTATATATGTTGGGGGTGACGGCCGATTGAACAACACACAATCGAAAAAAAATCAATATACTACTTTTTCATCTACGTTTTATCTCTCCACCGTTTTTCTATCTCGTTCTTCGCTGTTCTTCGTGTTTGAGAGCTGCAAATCCCGAGGCTCTAGGGGCGAGCGAATCGACCTAGGGCAGCCCATAGCCGCCACACTCCCTGACGGGGTCCCTCCCGGGGGTGTGGGGTTTTCGGGTCTGCAAAAGCGCCTGTCGACTGTCTTGCGTATCGCGCTGTCGGTCGGGTCTCCTTCGACGTGAGCTGCGGTGCATCACCCCCGGCGTCGAGGGTACACGTGACGTGTTCGTGTGTCAACATTTTCCTTGATAGGGCATCAGCTACAATGTTTTCCTTGCCCTTTTTGTACTGCAGAGTGAAGGTAAACTCAAGGAGCTTCAACATCAGTTTATGTTGTATGCTGGTGTTGACCTTTTGATCTGTCATGAATTGCAGACTCTGGTGATCTGTTTTTATGATGAGATCATTACCCAGGAAGTAGTGCCTCCATTTCTTTAAAGCGGCCAGAATTGCTAATGCTTCTTTCTCATAAGTGGACAGGGTAGCATTCTTTGGACAGAGGGAGGAGCTGTAATATGCTATTGGTTTCCCTTGCTGCATCATTACTGCTCCTATTCCAGTTCCAGAAGCATCTATTTCTAGCACAAAGGGCTCAGTAAAATTTGCGAGGGCCAGCACTGGGGCATTGGTCATGGCATGTTTCAAGTTTTGGAAGGCACTAGTTTGTTTGTCAGCCTAGGAAAAACTGTCTTTATTGAGCACCGACAAATCTTCTATAATATCCACAGAGGCCCAAGAATCCTTTGAGTTGTTTGGGTGTAGTGGGAGTGGGCCACTCAACTACTGCTGCCACTTTAGAGGGGTCAGTAGAAACTCCTTCTGCAGAAATAACATGGACCAAGTAATCTACCTGTGTAACTGCAAAAGCACACTTGGAGAGTTTGGCATATAGCTGATGTTCTTTGAGCAATTGTAACACTATCTGGAGGTGTTCAATGTGTTCTGACAGGGATTTACTGAATATCAGTATATCATCAAAGAAAACCAGTACAAACTTCCTCAAGTATGGGCCAAAGATGTTGTTCATGAGGGTTTGGAATGTACCAGGTGCATTAGCAAGCCCAAATGCCATAACTAGGAACTCATAGTGCCCAAAGTATGTTCTGAATGCAGTTTTGGGTATATCATTTTCATCCATTCCCACTTGATGGTAACCAGACCTGAGATCCAGCTTAGTGAAGTAAGTTGCTCCATGTAATTCGTCCAGTAGGTCTTCAATTACAGGGATGGGAAACTTGTTTTTCACTGTGGCCTCATTCAGTTTCCTATAGTCAATGCACAGCCTCCAAGTGCCATCTTTTTTCATGACTAGGATTGCTGGGGAGGAGTAGGGACTTTCACTAGCCCTGATTATTTTATCTCTGAGCATTGCATCAATCTGCCTTTCTAGTTCATTCTTCTGCATGTGAGGTACTCTATAGGGCCTAGAATTAGGAGGAGTTGCTTTTTTCTTTCAGTGGTATTTTGTGATCATGTGATCTTTTGGAGGCAGACCTTTGGGTTCTTGAAATATTTCAGGAAATTTCTGTAAAACTTCTTCCACAAGTTGTGGAACTGAGTGTTTCTCTGGTTTTGTCATAGTAGTGTCTCTGATAAGTTGTAACACATAACCAGGAGCTCCTGAGGACAGTAACTTGTCCACTTCTGCAGCTTCAATTGGGGTGGCGTCAGACAAAGTGTCACAAGCTCTAATTGTAACAGGAGTGCTCATGTTTTGCATAACTGTGATCTGTCTAGGGTTGTAGTGAAAAGCCATCGGGCTATGTTGTGCCATCCAGTCACTGCCTAACACCATATCATGTCCAGGTAGATCTAACACTCTGAATTTCTGATAGAACTTGGTATGACCTGCCGTGAAAGTGGTTGAAGGTATATAGGAACCAGACCACATTGTTCCACCCCCAGCAACTGTAACAGCACGGTTAGTGTCCTTGAGTATAGTGCAAGAGGTTGTTAGAGCAAATTTCAGGCTGATAAAAGTGGAGTTACTGCCTGAGTCCACTAAAGCAATGCCCTGTTTGCCCCCTATTTGCACCAGAATAGCAATGGTGTTTACATTATCTGATTGCATAGCTTGAGCAGAGATGGTCATACAGTGTTCTTCAGTTTGTGGCTGTTCTGCTACATCCTGTTCCTCCAGTTCATCTGGTTCCTTCTGTTGTTCAGTAGGCTCCTCACCTGTTAGAACATTTAGTGCAGGAGCAAGTTTGCACTTATGTCCATGAAACCAAGCATCACCACACCTCCAGCACTTGCCAGGTTCTCTAGCTCTTTGGTTCACTACAATTGTGTCTTTGCAGCTTTCTCTGTTGCTGGGCTATAGGTTTTGTGAAACCCAGTATAGCTTTTGCTGGAACTAGTGTGGGCTTGAAGAGCTTTCTTTTCTGCTGTGCCTTTCTCCATATCTACTGCCAACCAGCAGGCTTCTGTGAGGGATGTAGGTCTCAGTGATCTAAGCTGAAACTTGATCTGTGAACAGAGCCCATTGACATAGCATTTGATAAACCATTGTTCGTCCATTATTGGATTGTCAGTTTGAATTTCTGCCATCAACTCCTCAAACTGGTCAGTGTAGTCTGACACTGACGAAGTGCTTTGCTTCAGGTTGTTGAACCTTTCAGTGAGTTTGTAAGAGCTAGCAGATGAGAAACGGCGCATGATTTCTTTAGTGAATTGTGCCCATGTGGGTTGCTTCTTGAGGATGCCCGAATGGCGCAACCACACATCAGCTCTGCCCACGACATATAATTGCGCCAAGTTTACTCTGTACTCAACAGGGGCACCAACCATTTGGAAATACTTTTCACACTACCGTATCCAGCCTGCTAGATTGTCACCATCGAAGCGAGGGAAATCCATACGTGGCCCTTTTGTGATGCTTTTGAGGAACTGGGTGCGCATATCTTGCTCATACTGCTTCTGAAAGTCATCCCAACTCTGACGAACACCTGGTGGCTGAAATCCATGAAATCCAGGAGTACGGGCCGTTTTATATGCTGCTGTGGGTGTTTCATTGGCCGAGTGGATCTCTAGAACTGGGTTGGTTCCAAACCCTGGGGGAGGTGAGTGTCTGGGCACTTGAATGGGTGCCAAGTGGGGAGGGATTTGAGATGCTACCTGTCGGGTTTTCTCTTGTTCCAGGGCCAGTCTTTTTCTCAGTTCTTCTGTCAGTTGCCTGTCCTCTGGTGCAGCAGTTTCCTTGTTCGCTTGCTGGTGATCAGGAACTGGTTGGCCCGGGGGTGATGATGTCGAGGCCCTAGTGGCCGTCAATACTTTGAGTACATCAGCCATGGTTGTGAGCTGAGTGTTCAACGAGGATACAACTTGTTGGACCCCGTCCATCACTGAGACCATCACTAGTAGAAAATGGGTCATCTGTCCCGATTGGTAAGGGCCCTTTGTCCCGGTTTTTGAACCAGGACTAAAGGGTCGTTACTAATGCCCTAGACATTTAGTCCTGGTTCTTACACGAACCAGGACAGATGGGCCTCCATGTGGCCGGTGCGCCGAGCCCAGGCAGGAGGGCCTTTGGTCCCGGTTGGTGGCACCAATCGGGACCAATAGGCATCCACGCGTCAGCATTTCAGGGGCTGGGGTTTTTTTTGAAAGGGGGGGTGGGGGTTTAATTTAGGTGTTTCATATATTGTGTTAGCTAGCTAATTAATAGAGAGAAGTGTCCTCTCTTATGTCCGTGCTTGGTCGACGCTATATATACGTATAGAGAGGACTAGACACGCTAGCTAGTAAGAAAATGAAGGAAACAAAAGATCGTCATGAACATATGCATACAGAGAGAAGTGATATCGACCACCTCTCCTTCTCCGAGAGATTTGTCGAACAACAAGTTCTCGTATATCTATCTGACACTACCGGCTACATATATACAATAATTATCTCTTACAATATAATCTCCTAATTATATACGAACACCGGGTCCGCATAGTATTCTCCGTCTTTTGCGATCACGTGGTCAACAAAGAATGCCGCCAATTCCTCTTGAATTGCTCGCATACAATCTGGTGGTAGGAGTTCATCCCGCATCCGAAAGATCTAATTTGAACAAGGGGGTCAATACATATATATATGAATAAATGAAACTCAACACAAATGATGGTAATAAAATAAAATTGTGAATATTATTGCTTACAGACTTCATATTGTTCGTCAGAGTACCCCCGTTCATAGGTCGTGTGGCGGATGGACTCGCAAACGTAGAATCCACAGAAATCATTCAATTGTTCCTGCCACAACCACTTTACAAGAAATAGAGGTCAATCAAACTGATAAGCAAGCATGCCGAATGGTATTGATGAAACTAGCGCTTGAATCACTAGGAGATGCGCGGAACATGTTACTATAGTACTTACTTTTGGGTGTCTAAATTGCAGCTTCTTCGGCAGTCCTAGAGCTTTTTTGGTGAATTTTCTCCAAACCCTGCAGACAAAGAAAACAATTACTTGATATCAGGAAATGAACAAAGTTGCTGATATGGTGGATAATGATCGATTTAACTTACTTCTCGAGCATTTGAGTCATGTCCGCATAGTCCTGGGGATCTTTCCGTCTCGAGTCTAAGACGGTTACTAGTCCCTGCTCAAGCTTAATCTTTAGGAGAATATAGTGGAAGCTGCGCACGCATGCATAATGAAGGAAATATTCCCTAGAGGCAATAATAAAGTTATTATTTATTTCCTTATATCGTGATAAATGTTTATTATTCATGCTAGAATTGTATTAACCGGAAACATAATACATGTGTGAATACATAGACAAATAGAGTGTCACTAGTATGCCTCTACTTGACTAGCTCGTTGATCGAAGATGGTTATGTTTCCTAACCATAGACATGAGCTGTCATTTGATTAACGGGATCACATCATTAGGAGAATGTTGTGATTGACTTGACCCATTCCGTTAGCTTAGCACTTGATCGTTTAGTTTGTTGCTATTGCTTTCTTCATAAATTATACATGTTCCTATGACTATGAGATTATGCAACTCCCGTTTACCGGAGGAACACTTTGTATGCTAGCAAACGTCACAACGTAACTGGGTGATTATAAAGGTGCTCTACATGTGTCTCTAAAGGTACTTGTTGGGTTGGCGTATTTCGAGATTAGGATTTGTCACTCCGATTGTTGGAGAGGTATCTCTGGGCCCTCTCGGTAATGCACATCACTTAAGCCTTGCAAGCATTGCAACTAAATGAGTTAGTTGCGGAATGATGTATTATGGAACGAGTAAAGAGACTTTCGGGTAACGAGATTGAACTAGGTATTGAGATACCAACGATCGAATCTCGGGCAAGTAACATACCGATGACAAAGGGAACAACGTATGCTGTTATGCGGTCTGACCGATAAAGATCTTTGTAGAATATGTGGGAGCCAATATGAGCATCCAGGTTCCGCTATTAGCTATTGACCGGAGACATGTCTCGGTCATGTCTACATAGTTCTCGAACCCGTAGGGTCCGCACGCTTAACATTTCGATGTCGGTTATATTATGAGTTTTGATGTACCGAAGGTTATTCGGAGTCCCGGATGTGATCACAGACATGACGAGGAGTCTCGAAATGGTCGAGACATGAAGATTGATATATTGGACGACTATATTCGGACACCGGAATGGTTCCGGGGGTCATGGGATATATACCGGAGTACCGGGGGGTTACCGGAACCCCCCGGGGGTTATTGGGCCTCATGGGCCCAAAGTAGTGGAAGAGGAGAGGCAGCAGGAGGTGGCGCGCAGCCCCCCTTGCCCCAATCCGAATTGGGAAAGGGAAGGGGGCGCGGCCCCCCTTCTCCTTCCTTCTCTCCACCTCCTCCTCCCCCCTTATCCTAGTTGGAATAGGAAAGGGGGGCAAAACCTACTTGGAGTAGAATTGCCCCCCCCCTTGGGCGCGCCTCCTCCTCTTGGCCGGCCCCTCCTCCTCCACTCCTTTATATACGTGGCCAGGGGCACCCCATAGACACAACAATTGATCTCTTGATCTCTTAGCCGTGTGCGGTGCCCCCTTCCACCATAATCCACCTCGATCATATCATAGCAGTGCTTAGGCGAAGCCCCGCGATGGTAGAACATCATCATCGTCACCACGCCGTCGTGCTGACGGAACTCTCCCATGAAGCTCTACTGGATTGGAGTTCGCAGGACGTCATCGAGCTGAACGTGTGCTGAACTCGGAGGTGCCGTGCGTTCGGTACTTAGATCAGTCGGATCGTGAAGACGTACGACTACATCAACCGTGTTGTGCTAATGCTTCCACTTTCAGTCTACGGGGGTACGTAGGCAACACTCTCCCCTCTCGTTGCTATGCATCACCATGATCTTGCGTGTGCGTAGGAATTTTTTTGAAATTACTACGTTCCCCAACAGTGGCATCCGAGCCAGGTTTTATGCGTTGATGTTATATGCACGAGTAGAACACAAGTGAGTTGTGGGAGATATAAGTCATACTGCTTACCAGCATGTCATACTTTGGTTCGGCGGTATTATTGGATGAAGCGGCCCGGACCGACATTACGCGTACGCTTACGCGAGACTAGTTCTACCGACATGCTTTGCACACAAGTGGCCGGCGGGTGTCAGTTTCTCCAACTTTAGTTGAACCAAGTGTGGCTACGCCTGGTCCATGCAAAGGTTAAAATAACATCAACTTGACAAACTATCGTTGTGGTTTTGATGCATAGGTAAGAACGATTCTTGCTAAGCCCGTAGCAGCCACGTAAAACTTGCAACAACAAAGTAGAGGACGTCTAACTTGTTTTTGCAGGGCATGTTGTGATGTGATATGGTCAAGACATGATGCTAAATTTTATTGTATGAGATGATCATGTTTTGTAACCGAGTTATCGGCAACTGGCAGGAGCCATATGGTTGTCGCTTTATTGTATGCAATGCAATCGCCCTGTAATGCTTTACTCTATCACTAAGCGGTAGCGATAGTCGTGGAAGCATAAGATTGGCGAGACGATAACGATGCTACGATGGAGATCAAGGTGTCGCGCCGGTGACGATGGTGATCATGAAGGTGCTTCGGAGATGGAGATCACAAGCACAAGATGATGATGGCCATATCATATCACTTATATTGATTGCATGTGATGTTTATCTTTTATGCATCTTATCTTGCTTTGATTGACGGTAGCATTATAACATGATATCTCACTAAATTTCAAATAAAAGTGTTCTCCCTGAGTATGCACCGTTGCCAAAGTTCGTCGTGCCCAGACACCACATGATGATCGGGTGTGATAAGCTCTACGTCCATCTACAACGGGTGCAAGCCAGTTTTTGCACACGCAGAATACTCAGGTTAAACTTGATGAGCCTAGCATATGAAGATATGGCCTCGGAACACTGAGGCCGAAAGGTCGAGCGTGAATCATATAGTAGATATGATCAACATATTGATGTTCACCATTGAAAGCTACTCCATTTCACATGATGATCGGTTATGGTTTAGTTAATTTGGATCATGTGATCACTTAGAAGAATAGAGGGATGTCTTTCTAAGTGGGAGTTCTTAAGTAATATGATTAATTGAACTTAAATTTATCATGAACTTAGTACCTGATAGTATTTTGCTTGTCTGTGTTTGATTGTAGATAGATGGCCCATGCTGTTGTTCCGTTGAATTTTAATGCGTTCATTGAGAAAGCAAAGTTGAAAGATGATGGTAGCAATTACACGGACTGGGTCCGTAACTTGAGGATTATCCTCATTGCTGCACAGAAGAATTACGTCCTGGAAGCACCGCTGGGTGTCAGGCCTGCTGCAGGAGCAACACCAGATGTTATGAACATCTGGCAAAGCAAAGCTGATGAATACTCAATAGTTCAATGTGCCATGCTTTACGGCTTAGAATCGGGACTTCAACGATGTTTTGAACGTCATGGAGTATATGAGATGTTCCAGTAGTTGAAGTTAATATTTCAAGCAAATGCCCGAATTGAGAGATATGAAGTCACCAATAAGTTCTATAGCTACAAGATGGAGGAGAATAGTTCTGTCAGTGAACATATACTCAAAATGTCTGGGTATCATAATCACTTGACTCAACTGGGAGTTAATCTTCCTGTTGATAGTGTCATTGACAGAGTTCTTCAATCACTGCCACCAAGCTACAAGAGCTTCGTGATGAACTATAACATGCAAGGGATGGATAAGACAATTCCCGAGCTCTTCGCAATTCTAAAGGCTGCGGAGGTACAAATCAAGAAGGAGCATCAAGTGTTGATGGTCAATAAGACCGTTAGTTTCAAGAAAAAGGGCAAAGGGAAGATGAAGGGGAACTTCAAGAAGAACAGCAAGCAAGTTGCTGCTCAGGAGAAGAAACCCAAGTCTGGACCTAAGCCTGAAACTGAGTGCTTCTACTACAAGCAGATTGGTCACTGGAAGCGGAACTGCCCCAAGTATTTGGCGGATAAGAAGGATGGCAAGGTGAACAAAGGTATATGTGATATACATGTTATTGATGTGTACCTTACTAGAGCTCGCAGTAGCACCTAGGTATTTGGTACTGGTTCCATTGCTAATATTTGCAACTCGAAACAGGGACTACGGATTAAGTGAACACTGGCCAAGGACGAGGTGACGATGCGCGTGGGAAATGGTTCCAAAGTCGATGTGATCGCGGTCGGCACGATACCTCTACATCTACCTTCGGGATTAGTTTTAGACCTAAGTAATTGCTATTTGGTGCCAGCGTTGAGCATGAACATTATATTTGGATCTTGTTTGATGCGAGACGGTTATTCATTTTAAATCAGAAAATAATGGTTGTTCTATTTATATGAGTAATATCTTTTATGGTCATGCACCCTTGAAGAGTGGTCTATTTTCGATGAATCTCGATAGTAGTGATACACATATTCATAATGTTGAAGCCAAAAGATGCAGAGTTGATAATGATAGTGCAACTTATTTGTGGCACTGCCGTTTAGGTCATATCAGTGTAAAACGCATGAAGAAACTCCATACTGATGGACTTTTGGAACCACTTGATTATGAATCACTTGGTACTTGCGAACCGTACCTCATGGGCAAGATGACTAAAACGCCGTTCTCCGGTGCTATGGAGAGAGCAACAGATTTGTTGGAAATCATACATACAGATGTATGTGGTTCGATGAATGTTGAGGCTCATGGCGGATATCATTATTTTCTCACCTTCACAGATGATTTAAGAAGATATGGGTATATCTACTTGATGAAACATAAGTCAGAAACATTTGAAAAGTTCAAAGAATTTCAGAGTGAAGTTGAAAATCATCGTAACAAGAAAATAAAGTTTCTACGATCTGATCGTGGAGGAGAATGTTCGAGTTACGAGTTTGGTCTACATTTGAAACAAAGCGGAATAGTTTCGCAACTCACGCCACCCGGAACACCACAGCGTAATGGTGTGTCCGAACGTCATAATCGTACTTTACTAGATATGGTGCGATCTATGATGTCTCTTACTGATTTACCGCTATCGTTTTGGGGTTATGCTTTAGAGACGGCCGCATTCACATTAAATAGGGCACCATCGAAATCCGTTGAGACGACGCCTTATGAACTATGGTTTGGCAAGAAACCAAAGCTGTCGTTTCTTAAAGTTTGGGGCTGTGATGCTTATGTGAAAAAGCTTCAACCTGATAAGCTTGAACCCAAATCGGAGAAATGTGTCTTCATAGGATACCCAAAGGAGACTGTTGGGTACACCTTCTATCACAGATCCTAAGGCAAGACATTCGTTGCTAAGAATGGATCCTTTCTAGAGAAGGAGTTTCTCTCGAAAGAAGTGAGTGGGAGGAAAGTGGAACTTGATGAGGTAACCGTACCCGCTCCCTTATTGGAAAGTAGCTCATCACAGAAACCGGTTCTTGTGACAACTATACCAATTAGTGAGGAAGTTAATGTTGGGTTTCGTAGTAATTTCAAAAAATTTCCTACGCACACGCAAGATCATGGTGATGCATAGCAATGAGAGGGGGAGAGTTTGATCTACGTACCCTTGTAGATCGACAACGGAAGCGTTAACTTGGTTGATGTAGTCGTACGTCTCCACGGCCCGACCGATCAAGCACCGAAACTACGGCACCTCCGAGTTCTAGCACACGTTCAGCTCGATGACGATCCCCGGACTCCGATCCAGCAAAGTGTCGGGGAAGAGTTCCGTCAGCATGACGGCGTGGTGACGATCTTGATGATCTACCGTCGCAGGGCTTCGCCTAAGCACCGCTACAATATTATCGAGGACTATGGTGGAAGGAGGCACCGCACATGGCTAAGAATATGATCACGTGGATCAACTTGTGTCTCTAGGGGTGCCCCTTGCCTCCGTATATAAAGGCTCAAAGGGGGGGGGGGCTGGCCGGCCAAGAGGAGGCGCGCCAGGAGGAGTCCTACTCCCTCCGGGAGTAGAACTCCCCCCTTTCCTAGTTGGAATAGGATTCGCGGATGGGGGAAAAGAGGAGAGAGAGAGGAGGAAGGGGGGCCGGCCCCCTCTCCTTGTCCTATTCGGACCAAGGGGGGAGGGGCGCGCGGCCCATCTATGGCCACCTCTCCTCTCTTCCACTAAGGCCTACTAAGGCCCATATACCTCCCGGGGGGTTCCGGTAACCTCCCGGTACTCCGGTAAAATCCCGATTTCACCCGGAACACTTCCGATATCCAAACATAGGCTTCCAATATATCAATCATTATGTCTCGACCATTTCGAGACTCCTCGTCATGTCCGTGATCACATCCGGGACTCCGAACAAACTTCGGTACATCAAAATGTATAAACTCATAATATAACTGTCATCGTAACCTTAAGCGTGCGGACCCTACGGGTTCGAGAACAATGTAGACATGACCGAGACACGTCTCCGGTCAATAACCAATAGCGGAACCTGGATGCTCATATTGGCTCCTACATATTCTACGAAGATCTTTTATCGGTCAGACCGCATAACAACATACGTTGTTCCCTTTGTCACCGGTATGTTACTTGCCCGAGATTCGATCGTCGGTATCCCATACCTAGTTCAATCTCGTTACCGGCAAGTCTCTTTACTCGTTCCGTAATACATCATCCCGCAACTAACTCATTAGTTGCAATGCTTGCAAGGCTTCAGTGATGTGCATTACCGAGAGGGCCCAGAGATACCTCTCCGACAATCGGAGTGACAAATCCTAATCTCGAAATACGCCAACCCAACATGTACCTTTGGAGACACCTGTAGAGCACCTTTATAATCACCCAGTTACGTTGTGACGTTTGGTAGCACACAAAGTGTTCCTCCGGCAAACGGGAGTTGCATAATCTCATAGTCATAGGAACATGTATAAGTCATGAAGAAAGCAATAGCAACATACTAAACGATCGGGTGCTAAGCTAATGGAATGGGTCATGTCAATCAGATCATTCAACTAATGATGTGATCCCGTTAATCAAATGACAACTCTTTGTCCATGGTTAGGAAACATAACCATCTTTGATTAACGAACTAGTCAAGTAGAGGCATACTAGTGACACTCTGTTTGTCTATGTATTCACACATGTATTATGTTTCCGGTTAATACAATTCTAGTATGAATAATAAACTTTTATCATGATATAAGGAAATAAATAATAACTTTATTATTGCCTCTAGGGCATATTTCCTTCAGTCTCCCACTTGCACTAGAGTCAATAATCTAGATTATACAGTAATGATTCTAACACCCATGGAGCCTTGGTGCTGATCATGTTTTGCTCGTGGAAGAGGCTTAGTCAATGGGTCTGCTACATTCAGATCCGTATGTATCTTGCAAATCTCTATGTCTCCCACCTGGACTAGATCCCGGATGGAATTGAAGCATCTTTTGATGTGCTTGGTTCTTTTGTGAAATCTGGATTCCTTCGCCAAGGCAATTGCACCAGTATTGTCACAAAAGATTTTCATTGGACCCGATGCACTAGGTATGACACCTAGATCGGATATGAACTCCTTCATCCAGACTCCTTCGTTTGCTGCTTCCGAAGCAGCTATGTACTCCGCTTCACATGTAGATCCCGCCACGACGCTTTGTTTAGAACTGCACCAACTGACAGCTCCACCGTTTAATGTAAACACGTATCCGGTTTGCGATTTAGAATCGTCCGGATCAGTGTCAAAGCTTGCATCAACGTAACCGTTTACGATGAGCTCTTTGTCACCTCCATATACGAGAAACATATCCTTAGTCCTTTTAAGGTACTTCAGGATGTTCTTGACCGCTGTCCAGTGATCCACTCCTGGATTACTTTGGTACCTCCCTGCTAGACTTATAGCAAGGCACACATCAGGTCTGGTACACAACATTGCATACATGATAGAGCCTATGGCTGAAGCATAGGGAACATCTTTCATTTTCTCTCTATCTTCTGCAGTGGTCGGGCATTGAGTCTGACTCAACTTCACACCTTGTAACACAGGCAAGAACCCTTTCTTTGCTTGATCCATTTTGAACTTCTTCAAAACTTTGTCAAGGTATGTGCTTTGTGAAAGTCCAATTAAGCGTCTTGATCTATCTCTATAGATCTTAATGCCTAATATGTAAGCAGCTTCACCGAGGTCTTTCATTGAAAAACTCTTATTCAAGTATCCCTTTATGCTATCCAGAAATTCTATATCATTTCCAATCAGTAATATGTCATCCACATATAATATCAGAAATGCTACAGAGCTCCCACTCACTTTCTTGTAAATACAGGCTTCTCCGAAAGTCTGTATAAAACCAAATGCTTTGATCACACTATCAAAGCGTTTATTCCAACTCCGAGAGGCTTGCACCAGTCCATAAATGGATCGCTGGAGCTTGCACACTTTGTTAGCTCCCTTTGGATCGACAAAACCTTCTGGTTGCATCATATACAACTCTTCTTCCAGAAATCCATTCAGGAATGCAGTTTTGACATCCATCTGCCAAATTTCATAATCATAAAATGCGGCAATTGCTAACATGATTCGGACAGACTTAAGCATCGCTACCGGTGAGAAGGTCTCATCATAGGCAATCCCTTGAACTTGCCGAAACCCTTTTGCGACAAGTCGAGCTTTGTAGACAGTAATATTACCGTCGGCGTCAGTCTTCTTCTTGAAGATCCATTTATTCTCAATTGCTTGCCGATCATTGGGCAAGTCAACCAAAGTCCACACTTTGTTCTCATACATGGATCCCATCTCAGATTTCATGGCTTCAAGCCATTTTGCGGAATCTGGGCTCACCATCGCTTCTTCATAGTTCGTAGGTTCATCATGATCTAGCAGCATGACTTCCAGAACAGGATTACCATACCACTCTGGCGCGGATCTCACTCTGGTTGATCTACGAGGTTCGGTAGTATCTTGTCCTGAAGTTTCATGATCATTATCATTAGCTTCCTCACTAATTGGTGTAGGTGTCACAGAAACAGTTTTCTGTGATGCACTACTTTCCAATAAGGGAGCAGGTACAGTTACCTCGTCAAGTTCTACTTTCCTCCCACTCACTTCTTTCGAGAGAAACTCCTTCTCTAGAAAGCTTCCGAACTTAGCAATAAAAGTCTTGCCTTTGGATCTGTGATAGAAGGTGTATCCAATAGTCTCCTTTGGATATCCTATGAAGACACATTTCTCCGATTTGGGTTCGAGCTTATCAGGTTGAAGCTTTTTCACATAAGCATCGCAGCCCCAAACTTTCAGAAACGACAACTTTGGTTTCTTGCCAAACCATAGTTCATAAGGCGTCGTCTCAACGGATTTTGATGGTGCCCTATTTAACGTGAATGCGGCCGTCTCCAAAGCATAACCCCAAAACGATAGCGGTAAATCAGTAAGAGACATCATAGATCGCACCATATCTAGTAAAGTACGATTACGACGTTCGGACACACCATTACGCTGTGGTGTTCCGGGTGGCGTGAGTTGCGAAACTATTCCGCATTGTTTCAAATGTACACCAAACTCGTAACTCAAATATTCTCCTCCACGATCAGATCGTAGAAACTTTATTTTCTTGTTACGATGATTTTCAACTTCACTCTGAAATTCTTTGAACTTTTCAAACGTTTCAGACTTATGTTTCATTAAGTAGATATACCCATATCTGCTTAAGTCATCTGTGAAGGTGAGAAAATAACGATATCCGCCACGAGCCTCAATATTCATCGGACCACATACATCTGTATGTATGATTTCCAACAAATCTGTTGCTCTCTCCATAGTACCGGAGAACGGCGTTTTAGTCATCTTGCCCATGAGGCACGGTTCGCAAGTACCAAGTGATTCATAATCAAGTGGTTCCAAAAGTCCATCAGTATGGAGTTTCTTCATGCGCTTTACACCGATATGACCTAAACGGCAGTGCCACAAATAAGTTGCACTATCATTATCAACTCTGCATCTTTTGGCTTCAACATTATGAATATGTGTGTTACTACTATCGAGATTCAATAAGAATAGACCACTCTTCAAGGGTGCATGACCATAAAAGATATTACTCATATAAATAGAACAACCATTATTCTCTGATTTAAATGAATAACCGTCTCGCATCAAACAAGATCCAGATATAATGTTCATGCTTAACGTTGGCACCAAATAACAATTATTTAGGTCTATGATGTAGAGGTAGCGTGCCGACCGCGATCACATCGACTTTGGAACCGTTTCCCACACGCATCGTCACCTCGTCCTTAGCCAATCTTCGCTTAATCCGTAGTCCCTGTTTCGAGTTGCAAATATTAGCAACAGAACCAGTATCAAATACCCAGGTGCTACTGCGAGCATTAGTAAGGTACACATCAATAACATGTATATCACATATACCTTTGTTCACCTTGCCATCCTTCTTATCCGCCAAATATTTGGGGCAGTTCCGCTTCCAGTGACCAGTCTGCTTGCAGTAGAAGCACTCAGTTTCAGGCTTAGGTCCAGACTTGGGTTTCTTCTCTTGAGCAGCAACTTGCTTGCTGTTCTTCTTGAAGTTCCCCTTCTTTTTCCCTTTGCCCTTTTTCTTGAAACTAGTGGTCTTGTTGACCATCAACACTTGATGCTCCTTCTTGATTTCTACCTCCGCAGCTTTCAGCATTGCGAAGAGCTCGGGAATAGTCTTATTCATCCCTTGCATATTATAGTTCATCACGAAGCTCTTGTAGCTTGGTGGAAGTGATTGGAGAATTCTGTCAATGACGCTATCATCCGGAAGATTAACTCCCAGTTGAATCAAGTGATTACAATACCCAGACATCTTGAGTATATGCTCACTGACAGAACTGTTCTCCTCCATCTTGCAGCTATAGAACTTATTGGAGACTTCATATCTCTCAATCCGGGCATTTGCTTGAAATATTAACTTCAACTCCTGGAACATCTCATATGCCCCATGACGTTCAAAACGTCGTTGAAGTCCCGGTTCTAAGCCGTAAAGCATGGCACATTGAACTATCGAGTAGTCATCAGCTTTGCTCTGCCAGACGTTCATAACATCTGGTGTTGCTCCAGCAGCAGGCCTGGCACCCAGCGGTGCTTCCAGGACGTAATTCTTCTGTGCAGCAATGAGGATAATCCTCAAGTTACGGACCCAGTCCGTGTAATTGCTACCATCATCTTTCAACTTTGCTTTCTCAAGGAATGCATTAAAATTCAACGGAACAACAGCACGGGCCATCTATCTACAATCAAACATACATAAGCAAGATACTATCAGGTACTAAGTTCATGATAAATTTAGGTTCAATTAATCATATTACTTAAAGAACTCCCACTTAGATATACATCCCTCTAATCCTCTAAGTGATTACGTGATCCAAGTCAACTAAACCATGTCCGATCATCACGTGAGATGGAGTAGTTTCGTTGGTGAACATCACTATGTTGATCACATCTACTATATGATTCACGCTCGACCTTTCGGTCTCCGTATTCTGAGGCCATATCTGTATATTCTTGGCTCGTTAAGTATAACCTGAGTATTCCGCGTGTGCAACTGTTTTGCACCCGTTGTATTTGAACATAGAGCCTATCACACCCGATCATCACGTGGTGTCTCAGCACGAAGAACTTTCGCAACGGTGCATACTCAGGGAGAACACTTCTTGATAATTAGTGAGAGATCATCTTATAATGCTACCGTCAATCAAAGCAAGATAAGATGCATAAAAGGTAAACATCACATGCAATCAATATAAGTGATATGATATGGCCATCATCATCTTGTGCTTGTGATCTCCATCCTCGAAGCACCGTCGTGATCACCATCATCACCGGCGCGACACCTTGATCTCCATCGTAGCATCGTTGTCGTCTCGCCAATCTTATGCTTCCACGACTATCGCTACCGCTTAGTGATAAAGTAAAGCATTACAGCGCAATTGCATTGCATACAATAAAGCGACAATCATATGGCTCCTGCCTGTTGCCGATAACTTGGTTACAAAACATGATCATCTCATACAATAAAATTTAGCATCATGTCTTGACCATATCACATCACAACATGCCCTGCAAAAACAAGTTAGACGTCCTGTACTTTGTTGTTGCAAGTTTTCCGTGGCTGCTACGGGCTTAAGCAAGAACCAATCTTACCTACGCATCAAAACCACAACGATAGTTTGTCAAGTTGGTGTTGTTTTAACCTTCGCAAGGACCGGGCGTAGCCACACTTGGTTCAACTAAAGTTGGAGAAACTGTCACCCGCTAGCCACCTTTGTGCAAAGCACGTCGGGAGAACCTGTCTCGCGTAAGCGTACGCGTAATGTTGGTCCGAGCCGCTTCATCCAACAATACCGCCGAACCAAAGTATGACATGCTGGTAACCAGTATGACTTATATCGCCCACAACTCACTTGTGTTCTACTCATGCATATAACATCAACACATAAAACCTAGGCTCGGAAGCCACTTTTGGGTTTCGTAGTAATTTCAAAAAAATTCCTACGCACACGCAAGATCATGGTGATGCATAGCAACGAGAGGGGGAGAGTGTGATCTACGTACCCTTGTAGATCGACAACGGAAGTGTTAACTTGGTTGATGTAGTCGTACGTCTCCACGGCCCGACCGATCAAGCACCGAAACTACGGCACCTCCGGGTTCTAGCACACGTTCAGCTCGATGACGATCCCCGGACTCCGATCCAGCAAAGTGTCGGGGAAGAGTTCCGTCAGCATGACGGCGTGGTGACGATCTTGATGTTCTACCGTCGCAGGGCTTCGCCTAAGCACCACTACAATATTATCGAGGACTATGGTGGAAGGGGGCACCGCACACGACTAAGAATATGATCACGTGGATCAACTTGTGTCTCTAGGGGTGCCCCTTGCCTCCGTATATAAAGGCTCAAAGGGGGGGGGGGGGGCTGGCCGGCCAAGAGGAGGCGCGCCAGGAGGAGTCCTACTCCCTCCGGGAGTAGGACTCCCCCCCTTTCCTAGTTGGAATAGGATTCGCGGAGGGGGGAAAAGAGGAGAGAGAGGAGGAAGGGGGGCCGACCCCCTCTCCTTGTCCTATTCGGACCAAGGGGGGGAGGGGCGCGCGTCCCATCTATGGCCACCTCTCCTCTCTTCCACTAAGGCCCACTAAGGCCCATATCCCTCCCGGGGGGTTCCGGTAACCTCCTGGTACTCTGGTAAAATCCCGATTTCACCTGGAACACTTCCGATATTCAAACATAGGCTTCCAATATATCAATCTTTATGTCTCGACCATTTCGAGACTCCTCGTCATGTCCGTGATCACATCCGGGACTCCGAACAAACTTCGGTACATCAAAATGTATAAACTCATAATATAACTATCATCGTAACCTTAAGCGTGCGGACCCTACGGGTTCGAGAACAATGTAGACATGACCGAGACACGTCTCCGGTCAATAACCAATAGCGGAACCTGGATGCTCATATTGGCTCCTACATATTCTACGAAGATCTTTTATCGGTCAGACCGCATAACAACGTACGTTGTTCCCTTTGTCACCGGTATGTTACTTGCCCGAGATTCGATCGTCGGTATCCCATACCTAGTTCAATCTCGTTACCGGCAAGTCTCTTTACTCGTTCCGTAATACATCATCCCGCAACTAACTCATTAGTTGCAATACTTGCAAGGCTTCAATGATGTGCATTACTAAGAGGGCCCAGAGATACCTCTCCGACAATCGGAGTGACAAATCCTAATCTCGAAATACGCCAACCCAACATGTACCTTTGGAGACACCTGTAGAGCACCTTTATAATCACCCAGTTACGTTGTGATGTTTGGTAGCACACAAAGTGTTCCTCCAGCAAACGGGAGTTGCATAATCTCATTGTCATAGGAACATGTATAAGTCATGAAGAAAGCAATAGCAACATACTAAACAATCGGGTGCTAAGCTAATGGAATGGGTCATGTCAATCAGATCATTCAACTAATGATGTGATCCTGTTAATCAAATGACAACTCTTTGTCCATGGTTAGGAAACATAACCATCTTTGATTAACGAGCTAGTCAAGTAGAGGCATACTAGTGACACTCTGTTTGTCTATGTATTCACACATGTATTATGTTTCCGGTTAATACAATTCTAGCATGAATAATAAACATTTATCATGATATAAGGAAATAAATAATAACTTTATTATTGCCTCTAGGGCATATTTCCTTCAGTTAATGATGATGACCATGAAACTTCGGATCAAGTTATTACTAAACCTCGTAGATCAACCAGAGTAAGATCCGCGCCAGAGTGGTACGGTAATCCTGTTCTGGAAGTCATGCTACTGGATCATGATGAACCTAAGAACTATGAAGAAGCGATGGTGAGCCCAGATTCTGCAAAATGGCTTGAAGCCATGAAATCTGAGATGGGATCCATGTATGAGAACAAAGTGTGGACTTTGGTTGACTTGCCCATTGATCGGCAAGCAATTGAGAATAAATGGATCTTCAAGAAGAAGACTGATGCTGACGGTAATGTTACTGTCTACAAAGCTCGACTTGTTGCAAAAGGGTTTCGACAAGTTCAAGGGATTGACTACGATGAGACCTTCTCACCCGTAGCGATGCTTAAGTCTGTCCGAATCATGTTAGCGATTGCCGCATTTTATGATTACAAAATTTGGCAAATGGATGTCAAAATTGCATTCCTGAATGGATTTCTGGAAGAAGAGTTGTATATGATGCAATCGGAAGGTTTTGTCGATCCAAAGGGAGCTAACAAAGTGTGCAAGCTCCAGCGATCCATTTATGGACTGGTGCAAGCCTCTTGGAGTTGGAATAAATGCTTTGATAATGTGGTCAAAGCATTTGGTTTTATACAGACTTTTGGAGAAGCCTGTATTTACAAGAAAGTGAGTGGGAGCTCGGTAGCATTTCTGATATTATATGTGGATGACATATTACTGATTGGAAATGATATATAATTTCTGGATAGCATAAAGGGATACTTGAATAAAAGTTTTTCAATGAAAGACCTCGGTGAAGCTGCTTACATATTGGGCATTAAGATCTATAGAGATAGATCAAGATGCTTAATTGGACTTTCACAAAGCACATACCTTGACAAAGTTTTGAAGAAGTTTAAAATGAATCAAGAAAGAAAGGGTTCTTGCCTGTGTTACAAGGTGTGAAGTTGAGTAAGACTCAATGTCCGACCACTGCAGAAGATAGAGAGAAAATGAAAGATATTCCCTATGCTTCAGCCATAGGCTCTATCATGTATGCAATGCTGTGTATCAGACCTGATGTGTGCCTTGCTATAAGTCTAGCAGGGAGGTACCAAAGTAATCCAGGAGTGGATCACTGGACAGCGGTAAGAACATCCTGAAGTACCTGAGAAGGACTAAGGATATGTTTCTCGTTTATGCAGGTGACAAAGAGCTCATCGTAAATGGTTATGTTGATGCAAGCTTTGACACTAATCCGGACGATTCTAAATAGCAAACCGGATACATGCTTACATTGAACGGTGGAGCTGTCAGTTGGTGCAGTTCTAAACAAAGCGTCGTGGCGGGATCTACATGTGAAGCGGAGTACATAGCTGCTTCAAAAGCAGCAAATGAAGGAGTCTGGATGAAGGAGTTCATATCTGATCTTGGTGTCATACCTAGTGCATCGAGTCCAATGAAAATCTTTTGTGACAATACTGGAGCAATTACCTTAGCGAAGGAGTCCAGATTTCACAAGAGATTGAAGCACATCTAGAGACGCTTCAATTCCATCCGGGATTTAGTCCAGGTGGGAGACATAGAAATTTGCAAGATACATACGAATCTAAATGTTGCAGACCCGTTGACTAAGCCTCTTCCACGAGCAAAACATGATCAGCACCAAGGCTCCATGGGTGTTAGGATCATCACAGTGTAATCTAGATTATTGACTCTAGTGCAAGTGGGAGACTGAAGGAAATATGCCCTAGAGGCAATAATAAAGTTATTATTTATTTCCTTATATCATGATAAATGTTCATTATTCATGCTAGAATTGTATTAACCGAAAACATAATACATGTGTGAATACATAGACAAACAGAGTGTCACTAGTATGCCTCTACTTGACTAGCTCGTTGATCGAAGATGGTTATGTTTCCTAACCATAGACATGAGTTGTCATTTGATTAACGGGATCACATCATTAGGAGAATGATGTGATTGACTTGACCCATTCCATTAGCTTAGCACTTGATCGTTTAGTTTGTTGCTATTGCTTTCTTCATAACTTATACATGTTCCTATGACTATGAGATTATGCAACTCCCGTTTACTGGAGGAACATTTTGTATGCTACCAAACATCACAACGTAACTGGGTGATTATAAAGGTGCTCTATAGGTGTCTCCAAAGGTACTTGTTGGGTTGGCGTATTTCGAGATTAGGATTTGTCACTCCGATTGTCGGAGAGGTATCTCTGGGCCCTATCGGTAATGCACATCACCTAAGCCTTGCAAGCATAGCAACTAAATGAGTTAGTTGCGGAATGATGTATTACGGAACGAGTAAAGAGACTTTCCGGTAACGATATTGAACTAGGTATTGAGATACCAATGATCGAAACTCGGGAAAGTAACATACCGATGACAAAGGGAACAACGTATGTTGTTATGTGGTCTGACCGATAAAGATCTTCGTAGAATATGTGGGAGCCAATATGAGCATCCAGGTTCCGCTATTGGCTATTGACCGAAGACATGTCTCGGTCATGTCTACATAGTTCTTGAACCCGTAGGGTCCGCACGCTTAATGTTTCGATGTCGGTTATATTATGAATTTATGAGTTTTTATGTACCTAAGGTTGTTTGGAGTCCCGGATGTGATTACGGACATGACGAGGAGTCTCGAAATGGTCGAGACATGAAGATTGATATATTGGACGACTATATTCGGACACCGGAATGGTTCCAGGGGTCATGGGATATATACCGGAGTACCGGGGGTTATCGGAACCCCCCGGGGGTTATTGGGCCTCATGGGCCCAAAGTAGTGGAAGAGGAGAGGCAGCAGGAGGTGGCGCGCAGCCCCCCTTGCCCCAATCCGAATTGGGAAAGGGAAGGGGGTGCGGCCCCCCTTCTCCTTCCTTCTCTCCACCTCCTCCTTCCCCCTTCTCCTAGTTGGAATAGGAAAGGGGGGCAAAACCTACTTGGAGTAGGATTGCCCCCCCTTGGGCGCGCCTCCTCCTCTTGGCCGGCCCCACCTACTCCACTCCTTTATATACGTGGCCAGGGGGCACCCCATAGACACAACAATTGATCTCTTTATCTCTTAGCCGTGTGCTGTGCCCCCTTCCACCATAATCCACCTCGATCATATCGTAGCAGTGCTTAGGCGAACCCCTGCGACGGTAGAACATCATCATCGTCACCACGCCGTCGTGCTGACGGAACTCTCTCGTGAAGCTCTACTGGATTGGAGTTCGCGGGACGTCATCGAGCTGAACGTGTGCTGAACTCGGAGGTGCCGTGCGTTCGGTACTTGGGTCGGTCGGATCGTGAAGACGTACGACTACATCAACCATGTTGTACTAACGCTTCCGCTTTCGGTCTACGAGGGTACGTAGACAACACTCTCCCCTCTCGTTGCTATGCATCACCATGATCTTGCATGTGCGTAGGATTTTTTTTTGAAATTACTACGTTCCCCAACACATAACTCATCAATTACATTACTATAACCTGGACTAATAAGGGAAACCGAATATGCACAAGACAGTAACACTCACTTGAAGTTGTAAGGAAAGAGTATTATATCTTTGTTTTCATTTATTACCAACAATCGTAGCAAGTTGGCCTCGGTATCTTCGGCACGATATTTGACCTCAGTTGCATCTGTGAGATTTGTGTTAATGAACCCAATATCATCGATTTGTATTTTCTTCAATTTGGCAATCTTCAATCTGCATAATATAGTGAGGATAATTATAAATACATGCAATGAAAGAGCTGACCTATATAGAGAGACTTAATGATAGAAGTAGTACTACTTACAGATAGTAGCAAGTGACCATTGCTTTATCGAGGGCCTTTTGATTGAAAAACTGGAAGAACTCCTCAAATGGAACATTTAACAGTTCAATTCCAACGAGGTCATGCTCCTCTCTAACTCTCAGCGTCAAAGTATTCCTCCCCCCAGACTCTCTGCAGGTTTTCATGTACCAATCATGGAATCTTCGCATCATCGTTGTTAGAGATCTTTCATCTTTGACGAGAGGCTTCCCGTACTCGTATTTGTGTTCCTCCACCTCCAAGAAATCATAATGTACATCATCAGGCAGGTAATCTCCAAGATTGCTATAACTGGGCACCATCCTCGGATCATTAGCGACGATGTCGCTAGACACCTTGAGCGGGGGGCACGATTGGTTCGTTTGTTCGCCGAGCTGGGCAATTTTTTTCCTAGCTCGTCGTTCTTTTATCCTTTGATCACTGACAGTACTTCCCGACCGCTCCACTTCGACAAATGTCTTTGCAATAATGCGCTCATAGTTGCCTTTCGGCGGAGAGTTTGGTGGTTTTTTCAGGGCAGCCAGAGTGCGCTTCGCTTTCACCGGATCTACCTTCTCCTCCGGAGGTGGATGTTTCTTTGCTTTCACCCCTTGAAAGAAGTTTGTCACTTCGGCTCGCGCGATCTTCGCGTTCTCCTCCGGGTCCTCTCATATGATAACTTCTCTGGAGTCTTCAGAGAAGGATCGAATCTGTATTGCCTCCCACCTCTGGCTGTACTGCTAGACGCCGGCAGAGCAGATGGAGCGGCTGCGGTTGTCTTCTTTCCTTGCTTACGAGGAGGAGGACTATGACGCGCAGGAGCAGCCGGAGCAGCGGCGGGTCTCTTCCGCCCTTGCTGACAAGGCGGAGAAGGAGGAGACTGGCTGCTCGGGCACGCCGGCGCAGGCGGAGAAGGAGGCGGAGTGCCGCCACGCGCTGGAGAAGGAGGCGGAGTGCCCTGATCACTCGCCGGAGGAGGAGGCGGAGTGCCCTGACTCGCCAGAGGAGGAGGAGGAGGCGGAGGCGTCCAATTCAGAAGGTTGATGAGGTCCTTCTACCATAGGCATGGAGTCAGTAGACAAGAACCCAGCCGAGTCTCCCCTTCACCGGTAGGGTGGTCAATATGGAGGTCCTCAAATCCCTCCGTTATTTCGTCCACCGTCACCCTGGCATATCCTTCTGGAATCGGACGACAGTGAAAAGTTGCGCCGGGTTCAGGAGGTCGAACAGAGCCGACAGCCGCCTTGACTTTGAAGTTCTGCCATTGCGTCATAAGGTGGCAATGTTGAGCCTCCGTGATAGCATCCACGGGGTAGCTAGCAGGAGCCGTCAAGACATGCTCCGGCTGAAGTAGCTCGGTGGAAGCCATGCTGCTTCTCCGCTGAGATGGTGGGGTAGCTTCTGAAGGAAATATGCCCTAGAGGCAATAATAAAGTTACTATTTATTTCCTTATATCATGATAAATGTTTATTATTCATGCTAGAATTGTATTAACCGGAAACATAATACATGTGTGAATACATAGACAAACAGAGTGTCACTAGTATGCCTCTACTTGACTAGCTCGCTGATCAAAGATGGTTAAGTTTCCTAACCATAGACATGAGTTGTCATTTGATTAACAGGATCACATCATTAGGAGAATGATGTGATTGACTTGACCCATCCCGTTAGCTTAGCACTTGATCGTTTAGTTTGTTGCTATTGCTTTCTTTATGACTTATACATGTTCCTATGACTATGAGATTATGCAACTCCCGTTTACCGGAGGAACACTTTGTGTGCCATCAAATGTCACAACGTAACTGGGTGATTATAAAGGTGCTCTACAGGTGTCTCCAAAGGTACTTGTTGGGTTGGCGTATTTTGAGATTAGGATTTGTCACTCCGATTGTCGGAGAGGTATCTCTGGGCCCACTCGGTAATGCACATCACTATAAGCCTTGCAAGCATTGCAACTAATGAGTTAGTTGCGGGATGATGTATTACGGAACGAGTAAAGAGACTTGCCCTAACGAGATTGAACTAGGTATTGAGATACCGACGATCGAATCTCGGGCAAGTAACATACCGATGACAAAGGGAACAACGTATGTTGTTATGCGGTCTGACCGATAAAGATCTTCGTAGAATATGTAGGAGCCAATATGGCATCCAGGTCCCGCTATTGGTTATTGACCAGAGACGTGTCTCGGTCATGTCTACATAGTTCTCGAACCCGTAGGGTCCGCAGGCTTAACGTTCGTTGACGATATAGTATTATATGAGTTATGTATGTTGGTGACCGAATGTTGTTCGGAGTCCCGGATGAGATCACGGACATGACGAGGAGCTCCGGAATGGTCCGGAGGTAAAGATTCATATATTAGATGATATGGTTTGGCCAAGGGGTCAGGCCCATGGGGCTATAAGTCGGTGCAAAAGGAGTTTTGCGGAGGCCAGGGGGCCAAACGCCGGAGACCCTAGTGTCTGGCCTTGGGCCAGATGCCGAGGCTCATGGCGTCTGGGCCAGACGCCAATGATTGTGGCGTTTGGTCCTGGAGTCCGAGTGGGACTCTTGCCTTTCGAGCAAACCGACTTTGAGGAGGCTTTTGCTCCAATTTCGACCCCAGGGCTCAACATATAAATAGAGGGGCAGGGCTAGCACCAAAGACACATCAAGAAACACCAAGCCGTGTGCCGGCAACCCCCTCCCCTCTAGTTGATCCTCCGTCATAGTTTTCGTAGTGCTTAGGCGAAGCCCTGCGGAGATTGTTCTTCACCAACGCCGTCACCACGCTGTCGTGCTGCCGGAACTCATCTACTACTTCGCCCCTCTTGCTGGATCGAGAAGGCGAGGATGTCACCGAGCCGAACGTGTGCAGAACTCGGAGGTGCCGTGCTTTCGGTACTTGGATCAGTCGGATCGTGAAGACGTACGACTACATCAACCGTGTTGATATAACGCTTTCGCGAACGGTCTACGAGGGTACGTAGACAACACTCTCCCCTCTTGTTGCTATGCATCACCATGATCCTGCGTGTGTGTAGGAAATTTTTGAAATTACTACGTTCCCCAACAGCTTCGGGGGTAGTTTCGGCAGGTCGCTTGCTGCGAGCTACTTCTCGTTCCTCTAGCGCTTGAACCCTTTCGTGCAGCGTTTGAATTTGGGCATGCTCCACTTTTTTCCTCCTCTCCTAGCATTTGTAACCGCCTGCGTCCGGAAAACCAGTCTTCCACGGAATGGAGCCCGGCGTTCCTCGTGTCCGTCCAGGGTGCTCAAGATTCCCGAGGGCCATTGTGAGCTCGTCGTTCTCTCTGTGTGGAACGAACGTCCCTTGCTGCCCTGCATCGATATAGTGCTTAAGCCTGTTGACTGGTATTCTCATTTGCTCGTCCGTCCAAACGCACTTCCCTGATACAGGGTCCAAGGTTCCGCCAACCCCGAAGAACCAAGTCCGGCAATGGTCTGGCCAGTTCATTGTATCTGGTTCGATCCCTTTATCAAGCAGATCATTCTCAGCCTTGGCCCACTTAGGCCGGGCTTTGAGGTAGCCACCTGACCCCATGCGATGGTGAAGCTTCTTCTTCGCAGCATTTTTCTTGTTTGTCGCCGACATCTTCTTACTCTTTTCCGATGTCTTGTGGGCCACAAATGCGGGCCAGTGATCTCTGATCTTCTCATATTTGCCGATGAATTTTGGTGTCTCTTCTTTGTCGACAAACATTTTCAGCTCATTCTTCCACCTCCTAAATAGGTCTGCTATCTTCTTAAGAGCATGAGACTTGATTAATTGCTCTTTAACTGGCTTCTCCGGATCCTCCTCTGGCGGTAGGGTGAAATTTTCCTTTAGCTCAATCCAAAGATCATCTTTCTGCATATCATTGACATAAGACACCTCAGGGTCTTCGTTCTTAGGCTTATACCATTGGTGGATGCTGATCGGGATCTTGTCCCTAACAAGAACCCCGCACTAAGTAGCAAATGCTTCCTTTGTCCGGATGGGTTCAATTGGTTGGCCATCGCGCGCGATTGCTGTGATCTCAAGCCTTTCATCCGAGCGCAACTTTTTCTTCGGACCTCGTCTCTTTACCGAAGTTGTGCTCGATCCGGAGGGCTAGAAAAAAGAAGAAAGACGAGAGTTAATTAATATAATGAATGCATCAATTAGCTAGTCAGCACAAGCTTAACTAATATATTTACCTGGCCGGACTCTGTTCGGTCACCGGAGCCGTCACCACGGGCTCCTTCTTGCACCAGCATTGGGTCACCGAAGCCATCATAATCATGTTTTTCCTCCTCCATTATTTGATCACCGTAGCCTGCTTCTTCACCCTATTCTTCCATACCATCATTGTCGTTAAGATACGACAAGACATTACCTCCGGCTAAGATTATGTCCCCCAACACCTCTTCTGCTTCCTCATCTCATCCGTGCTCCATTGTTTCTGCAAATATTACAACATGGCAATTATTACACAAACATGACAGCATGTGGATATATTAGTGGCAAACATAGACCTAGCTTATTCCGGGTTTGGGGTGGCCTCGACAACGCTTCAAGGGTAGGGGCGCGGCGGGAGGGGGTAGGAGACCGACATTTTTCTAGGGTTTGGGTGTCCTCAAGAGTTTTGGTCGAGCGAGAGGGCCTGGGGGTGCTCCCGTGGTATAAGTTATCACTGTCGAAGTTATCCGGGAGGGGGTTATATCGACAACGACGACATACATACATGGGAAAATAATGTTATCGGGGAGGGGGTAGGTCGAACCCCCCCTCATGTTGAAGTTATTGGGACACGTGGTATATCGACAACGACATACCCGATAAAAAATAAGAAGAAGAAAAAGAAGAATAAAAAGAAGAAGAAAAAAGAGGAGAAGAAGAAAGGAACAGAGGAGAAGATTAAAGAAAAAAAGAAGAAAAAAGAGGAGAAGAAGAAAGGAATAGAGGAGAAGAAGAGAAAATAGAATATTCTTTTTCTTCTTTTTTCTTCTTCTTATTTATTTCTCCTCTTCTTCCTCTTCTCTTCTTCTCCTTTCTTCCTCTTCTTATTTTCCTTTTTCCTCTCATTCTTTTTCTTCTTCTTCCTTTCCTAGCTAGATATATAAAACTTTTCTAAAAATGTAACTTTTGCATATATATAAAAAAAAATTCTTCTTCCTTCTTGTTCCTTCTATTCCTTCTTCCTAAATATATAATTTTTTTCTAAAAATGAAACTAACCTAAAACTTACTAAATGAGAGAACATATATATATATATATAACTTTTATAAAAATACAACTTTTGCATATATGTATTTTTAAAACATCATTACAATTGAAAAAATACATACATACATACAAAGCATATATCCATACATCAACATATATGCAAAAAAAACATTACATCAACATATATGCAAAAAAACATCATACATACATCCATACATCAACATATATACATGAACATATATGAAAAAAGCATTACATCCATTGAAAAAACATCATACGGCGGCGGTGGCGGCAGGGGGCAGGGCGCAGGGGCTTACTATGGGTGGCATCGGCGACGGCGAGGTTGGGGCCGGCCTGAGGCAGAGGCGGTGGCACGCGGCGCAGGGGACAGTGTCGGGGCGACGCGGGGCAGTGGTGGCATCGAGGCGTCGAGGTCAGGGCAGCGGTGGCGTGGGGCGACGACGGCGTCGGGGAGCCGCGGGGCGGCGATGGCGTCAGGGTGACACGGGGCGGCGACGGCGTGGGCGCGGCGCGGGGAGGTGACCACGACGGCGCGGGGTGGCGCGCGGCAACGGCGTCGGGGCGGCGCGGGGTGGTGACGGCGTGGGGCGCGAGCGGCGACGGGGGCGGCGACGGCCTCGGCGGGGTGAGCTGAATCGGTCAGCCTGGCGGCGGCGGCGGCGCGGGGCAACTGCAGAGATGAAAATGAAAAACGCTAAGTGTTTGCTTATATAGCAAAGCCATTGGTACGGGTTCGTGACACCAACCGGAACCAATGGCCCCCTTTAGTCCCGGTTGGTGCCACCAACCGGGACCAAAGGTCAGTTTTTGGCAGCCCAAAGGGCGGGAAACAGAGGCCTTTGGTCTCGGTTGGTGGCACCAACCGGGACTAAAGGTGGGCATCGGTCCCGGTTGGTGCCAACCGGGACCAAAGGCCTTGCGCTGCCCGCTGATACGTCTCCAACGTATCTATAATTTTTGATTGCTCCATGCTATATTATCTACTGTTTTGGGCAATATTGGGCTTTATTTTCCACTTTTATATTATTTTTGGGACTAACCTATTAACCGGAGGCCCAACCCAGATTTGCTGTTTTATGCCTATTTCAGTGTTTCGAGAAAAAGGAATATCAAACGGAGTCGAAACGGAACGAAATCAACTGGAGAAGTTATTTTTGGAAGGAAAGCAACCCAGGGAACTTGGAGTGCACGTCAGGGGAGACACGGGCTGCCCACGAGGGTGGGGGCACGCCCTAGGGGGGGGGGGCGCCCCCTGCCTCGTGGGGCCCCCGTGGCTCCTCCAACGTACTTCCTACACCCATATATATCGTCGTACCCTAAAACTTCTAGAGAAGAATAGACCGGGAGTTCCGCCGCCAGAAGCCTCCGTAGCCACCAAAAACCAATCTAGACCCGTTCCGGCACCCTGTCGGAGGGGGCAATCCTTCTCCGGTGGCCATCTTCATCATCCCGGTGCTCTCCATGACGAGGAGGGAGTAGTTCTCCCTCGAGGCTGAGGGTATGTACCAGTAGCTATGTGTTTGATCTCTCTCTATCTCTCTCGTGTTCTTGATTTGGCATGATCTTGATGTATCGCGAGCTTTGCTATTATAGTTGGATCTTATGTTTCTCCTCCCCCTCTACTCTCTTGTAATGAATTGAGTTTCCCCTTTGAAGTTATTTTATCGGATTGAGTCTTTAAAGATCTGAGAACACTTGATGTATGTCTTGCCGTGCGTATCTGTGGTGGCAATGGGATATCACGTGATTCACTTGATGTATGTTTTGGTGATCAACTTGCGGGTTCCGCCCATGAACCTATGCATAGGGGTTGGCACATGTTTTCGTCGTGATTCTCCGGTAGAACTTTGGGGCACTCTTTGAGGTTCTATGTGTTGGTTTGAATAGATGAATTGAGACTGTGTGATGCATATCGTATAATCATACCCACGGATACTTGAGGTGACATTGGAGTATCTAGGTGACATTAGGGTTTTGGTTGATTTGTATCTTAAGGTGTTATTCTAGTACGAACTCTAGGGCTGTTTGTGACACTTATAGGAATAGCCCAACGGATTGATTGGAAAGAATAACTTTGAGGTGGTTTCATACCCTACCATAATCTCTTCGTTCGTTCTCCGCTATTAGTGACTTTGGAGTGACTCTTTGTTGCATGTTGAGGGATAGTTTTATGATCCAATTATGTTAGTATTGTTGAGAGGACTTACACTAGTGAAAGTATGAACCCTAGGCCTTGTTTCAACACATTGCAATACCGTTTACGCTCACTTTTATCATTCGTTACCTTGCTGTTTTTATATTTTCAGATTACAAAAACTATTATATACCATCCATATACCACTTGTATCACCATCTCTTCGCCGAACTAGTGCACATATACAATTTACCATTGTATTGGGTGTGTTGGGGACACAAGAGACTCTTTGTTATTTGGTTGCAGGGTTGCTTGCGAGAGACCATCTTCATCCTACGCCTCCTACGGATTGATAAACCTTAGGTCATCCACTTGAGGGAAATTTGCTACTGTCCTACAAACCTCTGCACTTGGAGGCCCAACAACGTCTACAAGAAGAAGGTTGTGTAGTAGACATCACCCGCGGCCAAAAGTTTAGTCCCACCTCGCTAGTTGAGAGGGGCTCGGAGTGGTTTATAAGCCCCACTGCGGCTGCCCTCTCAAGCTCCTCTCAAATGCAGGCTTACGGGCCTAATCTCACACTATGCTGTCTGTGGGCCTATTGAGCCTTCTGCGGGCCTGAATCCTGGCCCAGGTTGGGTTTCTAGTCGTATTCAGGCCGTGGTGGCCCAATAGGTGGCAGTTTTTATTTTTTTTCCAGTTTTTTTGTTTTGTTTTTTGCATTATTTATTTTCTTTTATTTTTTGCTTTATTTTCAATTCTTTTTGCTTTTAGGTCAGAAAAATTATAAACTTTCTGTTAGTGCCATTAGTTTTGAAATTTGAATAGTTAAAATTTGAATTCTTTGAAATTTGTTTGAATCACAAGTTTGTGATTAACTTTACTATAAAAATATTTTTTTCCATTGTTTTGTTTTGTTTTTTGCATTATTTATTTTCTTTTGTTTTTTGCTTTATTTTTTAAATCTTTTTGCTTTTAGGTCAGAAAAATTATAAACTTTCTGTTAATGCCATTAGTTTAAGAAAAATTATAAACTTTTTGTTAGTGCCATTAGTTTTCAAATTTGAATAGTTAAAATTTGAATTCTTTGAAATTTGTGTGAATCACAAGTTTGTGATCAACTTTACTATAAAAATAGTTTTTTTTTAGTTTTTTTGTTTTGTTTTTTGCATTATTTATTTTCTTTTATTTTTTGCTTTATTTTTTAATTCTTTTTGCTTTTAGGTCAGAAAAATTATAAACTTTCTATTAGTGCCATTAGTTTTAGAAAAATTATAAACTTTCTGTTAGTGCCATTAGTTTTAGAAAAATTATAAACTTTCTGTTAGTGCCATTAGTTTTCAAATTTGAATTCTTTGAAATTTGTGTGAATCACAAGTTTGTGATTAACTTTACTATAAAAATAGTTTTTTTTCAGTTTTTTTGTTTTGTTTTTTGCATTATTTATTTTCTTTTGTTTTTTTGCTTTATTTTTTAATTATTTTTGCTTTTAGGTCAGAAAAGTTATAAACTTTCTGTTAGTGCCATTAGTTTTAGAAAAATTATAAACTTTCTGTTAGTGCTGTTAGTTTTCAAATTTGAATAGTTAAAATTTGAATTCTTTGAAATTTGTGTGAATCACAAGTTTGTGATTAACTTTACTAAAAAAATGAGCATAGATGCGCCTATAGAGAGAATTCAACCTAAATTCATAATAAATTTCTATGAATTTCAGAGAAATTCACTCTGAATTTAGGTCAAATTCCCTGTATAAGGGCATCTATTTTCACATTGAGAGGAGTTCAACAAGGCAGAGAGGGATGGGCTTATAAACCGGTGTGAGTGCCCTTCGGTTGGCGAGGTGGGACTAAACTCTGACCGCAATGAGGACCAACCCTTTAGTCCCGGTTTGTGGCACAAACCAGGAGTAATGGTCATGGGCCAGGGGCGAGGCACATTGGTCCCGGTTCATGCGTGGAACCGGGATCAAAAGGTCCAGACGAACTGGGACCAATGGCCCACATGGCTGCCCTCTTGAGTGTTCTAGGTGAAAACATAGTTTACAAGGAGCGAACCGAGAATAATGGTATTACAAGGGCCGAACCATAAGACATTAAAGCATTTCAAATGAACTCTGAAAAAGTTGAAAGTTGGCATGGTATCATAATTGCACCCACATAGCATGTGCATGTACAAAACGGACAATGGTATCATACTCGTCTGTTACAAAGTTGGCATGGTATCATCATAATAGTTGTGGGAGAAAGTCTTCACTTTTTCTTCGCTTGTGTCATTTGCTTATTGCGCCGTAACCATGGATAATCTTTATCATTTATCTGGATGCTTGGGTCAGCCTTGACTTTGAAGGGAGGAATTTCATGAAACTTTTCATAATCTTCAGACATGTCTGTCTTGCCCTCCACTCCCACGATGTCCATTTTTCGTGAAAGAACTATGTGGCGCTTTGGCTCATTGTATGATGTATTCGCTTCCTTATCTTTTCTTTTTCTCGGTTTGGTAGACATGTCCTTCACATAGATAACCTGTGCCACATCATTGGCTAGGACGAACGGTTCATTAGTGTACCCAAGATTTTTCAGATCCGCTGTTGTCATTCCGTACTGTGGGTCTACCTGTACCCCGCCTCCTGATAGATTGACCCATTTGCACTTAAACAAAGGGACCTTAAAATCATGTTCGTAGTCAAGTTCCCATATGTCCACTATGTAACCATAATATGTGTCATTTCCCCTCTTGGTTGCTGCATCAAAGAGGACACCTCTGTTTTGGTTGGTGCTCTTTTGATCTTGGGCGATCGTGTAAAATATATTCCCATTTATCTCGTATCCTTTGTAAGTCAATACAGTCAAAGATGATCCCCTGGACAACAAGTACAGCTCATCACAAATAGTGTTGTCACCTCTGAGACGTGTTTCCAACCAACTGCTGAAAGTCCTGATGTGTTCACATGTAATCCAGTTGTCGCACTGCTCCGGGTGTTTGGAGCGCATACTGGTCTTGTGTTCATCGACATACGGGGTCACCAAGGTAGAGTTCTGTAGAACTGTGTAGTGTGCTTGAGACCAAGAATATCTGTCCCTGTATATTATTGAGTCCCCTCCAAGCGTGCATTTTCCAGTCAGTCTCCCCTCATACCGCGATTTAGGGAGACCTATCTTCTTAAGGCCAGGAATGAAGTCAAAACAAAACCCAATGACATCCTCTATTTGATGGCCCATGGAGATGCTTCCTTCTGGCCTAGCGCGGTTACGGACATATTTCTTTAGGACTCCCATGAACGTCTCAAAGGGGAACATATTGTGTAGAAATACGGTCCCTAGAATGACAGTCTCGTCGAGTAGATGAACTAGGATGTGTGTCATAATATTGAAGAAGGATGGTGGGAACACCAGCTCGAAACTGACAAGACATTGCGCCACATCACTCCTTAGCCTTGGTACGATTTCTGGATCGATCACCTTCTGAGAGATTGCATTGAGGAATGCACATAGCTTCACAAAGGCTAATCGGACATTTTCCGATAGAAGCCCCCTCAATGCAACCGGAAGCAGTTGCGTCATAATCATGTTGCAGTCATGAGACTTTAGGTTCTGGAACTTTTTCTCTGGCATATTTATTATTCCCTTTATATTTGACGAGAAGCCAGTCGGGACCTTCATACTGAGCAGGCATTCAAAGAAGATTTCTTTCTCTTCTTTCGTAAGAGCGTAGCTGGCAGGACCTTCATACTGCTTCGGAGGCATGCCGTCTTTTTCGTGCAAACGTTGCAGGTCCTCCCGTGCCTCAGGTGTATCTTTTGTCTTCCCATACACGCCCAAGAAGCCTAGCAGGTTCACGCAAAGGTTCTTCGTCACGTGCATCACGTCGATTGAAGAGCGGATCTCTAGGTCTTTCCAGTAGGGTACGTCCCAAAATATAGATTTCTTCTTCCACATGGGTGCGTGTCCCTCAGCGTCATTCGGAACAGCTAGTCCGCCGGGACCCTTGCTACCTATTTTAGCACTGCGTTGGTTTTCCTCGAAGAGGAAGGGATGATGCAGCAAAGTAGCGTAAGTATTTCCCTCACTTTTTGAGAACCAAGGTATCAATCTATTAGGAGGCTACACGCAAGTCCCTCGTACCTGCACAAACAAATAATCCTCGCAACCAACGCAAATAGGGGTTGTCAATCCCTATAGGGCCACTTATGAGAGTGAGATCTGATAGATATGATAAAGATAATATTTTTGGTATTTTTATGATAAAGATGCAAAGTAAAATAAAGGCAAAGTAAATAGCAAAGTAAATAACTAAGTAGTAGGAGATTGATATGATAAAGATAGACCCGGGGGCCATAGGTTTCACTAGTGGCTTCTCTCGAGAGCATAAGCATTCTACGGTGGGTGAACAAATTACTGTTGAGCAATTGACAGAATTGAGCATAGTGTTGGAAATATGCCCTAGAGGCAATAATAAATTGATTATTATTATATTTCCTTGTTCATGATAATCGTTTATTATCCATGCTAGAATTGTATTGATAGGAAACTCAGATACATGTGTGGATACATAGACAACACCATGTCCCTAGTAAGCCTCTAGTTGACTAGCTCGTTGATCAATAAATGGTTACGTTTTCCTGACCATGGACATTGGATGTCATTGATAACGGGATCACATCATTAGGAGAATGATGTGATGGACAAGACCCAATCCTAAGCCTAGCACAAAGATCATGTAGTTCGTATGCTAAAGCTTTTCTAATGTCAAGTATCATTTCCTTAGACCATGAGATTGTGCAACTCCCGGATACCGTAGGAGTGCTTTGGGTGTGCCAAACGTCACAACGTAACTGGGTGGCTATAAAGGTACACTACAGGTATCTCCGAAAGTGTCTGTTGGGTTGGCACGAATCGAGACTGGGATTTGTCACTCCGTATAAACGGAGAGGTATCTCTGGGCCCACTCGGTAGGACATCATCATAATGTGCACAATGTGATCAAGGAGTTGATCACGGGATGATGTGTTATGAAACGAGTAAAGAGACTTGCCGGTAACGAGATTGAACAAGGTATCGGGATACCGACCCGAATCTCGGGCAAGTATCGTACCGCTAGACAAAGGGAATTGTATACAAGATTGATTAAGTCCTTGACATCGTGGTTCATCCGATGAGATCATCGTGGAACATGTGGGAGCCAACATGGGTATCCAGATCCCGCTGATGGTTATTGATCGGAGAGTCATCTCGGTCATGTCTGCATGGTTCCCGAACCCGTAGGGTCTACACACTTAAGGTTCGGTGACGCTAGGGTTGTAGGGATATGTATATGCAGTAACCCGAATGTTGTTTGGAGTCCCGGATGAGATCCCGGACATCACGAGGAGTTCCGGAATGGTCCGGAGGTAAAGAATTATATATAGGAAGTGCTATTTCGGCCATCGGGACAAGTTTCGGGGTCACCGGTATTGTACCGGGACCACCGGAAGGGTCCCGGGGGTCCACCGGGTGGGGCCACCTATCCCGGAGGGCCCCATGGGCTGAAGTGGGAAGGGATCCAGCCCAAAGTGGGCTGGGGCGCCACTTTCCCCTAGGGCCCATGCGCCTAAGGGTGGGGGAAACCCTAAGGAAGAGTCCTAAGAGGGGAAGGCACCTCCTAGGTGCCTTGGGGAGGAGGGATTCCTCCCTTGGCCGTCGCCCCCCTAGGAGATTGGATCTCCTAGGGCCGGAGCCCCCCCCCCTAGGCCCCCCTATATATAGTGGGGGAGATGGAGGACTTCTCACCTTGGCCTTTGGTGCCTCCCTCTCCCTCTCCAACACCTCCTCCTCCTCCATAGTGCTTAGCGAAGCCCTGCCGGAGTACTGCAGCTTCACCACCACCACGCCGTCGTGCTGCTGCTGGAGCCATCTCCATCAACCTCTCCTCCCCCTTGCTGGATCAAGAAGGAGGAGACGTCGCTGCTCTGTACGTGTGTTGAACGTGGAGGTGCCGTCCGTTCGGCGCTAGGATCATCGGTGATTTGGATCACGACGAGTACGACTCCATCAACCCCGTTCTCTTGAACGCTTCCGCGCGCAATCTACAAGGGTATGTAGATCCACTCCTCCCTCGTTGCTAGATGACTCCATAGATAGATCTTGGTGACACGTAGGAAAATTTTGAATTTATGCTACATTCCCCAACAGTGGCATCATGAGCTAGGTCTATTGCGTAGATTCTATGCACGAGTAGAACACAAAGTAGTTGTGGGCGTTGATTTTGTTCAATATGCTTATCGTTACTAGTCCAATCTTAATTCGGCGGCATTGTGGGATGAAGCGGCCCGGACCAACCTTACACGTACGCTTACGTGGGACCGGTTCCACCGACTGACATGCACTAGTTGCATAAGGTGGCTGGCGGGTGTCTGTCTCTCCCACTTTAGTCGGATCGGATTCGATGAAAAGGGTCCTTATGAAGGGTAAATATCAATTGTCATATCACGTTGTGGTTTTTGCGTAGGTAAGAAACGTTCTTGCTAGAAACCCATATCAGCCACGTAAAACATGCAAACAACAATTAGAGGACGTCTAACTTTTTTTTGCAGGGTATGCTATGTGATGTGATATGGCCAAAAGGATGTGATGAATGATATATGTGATGTATGAGATTGATCATGTTCTTGTAATAGGAATCACGACTTGCATGTCGATGAGTATGACAACCGGCAGGAGCCATAGGAGTTGTTTTAATTTATTTATGACCTGCGTGTCAACATAAACGTCATGTAATTACTTTACTTTATTGCTAGCCGTTAGCTGTAGTAGTAGAAGTAATAGTTGGCGAGACAACTTCATGAAGACACGATGATAGAGATCATGATGATGGAGATCATGGTGTCATGCCGGTGACGATGATGATCATGGAGCCCCGAAAACAGCGATCAAAAGGAGCAAAGTGATGATGGCCATATCATGTCACTATTTGATTGCATGTGATGTTTATCATGTTTATACATCTTATTTGCTTAGAACGACGGTAGTAAATAAGATGATCCTTCATTAAAATTTCAAGAAAGTGTTCCCCCTAACTGTGCACCGTTGCGAAAGTTCGTCGTTTCGAAGCACCACGTGATGATCGGGTGTGATAGATTCTTACGTTCGAATACAACGGGTGTTGATGAGCCTAGCATGTACAGACATGGCCTCGGAACACATGCAAAACACTTAGGTTGACTTGACGAGCCTAGCATGTACAGACATGGCCTTGGAACACAAGAGACCGAAAGATCGAGCATGAGTCGTATGGTAGATATGATCAACATGAAGATGTTCACCGATGATGACTAGTCCGTCTCACGTGATGATCGGACACGGCCTAGTTGACTCGGATCATGTAATCACTTAGATGACTAGAGGGATGTCTATCTGAGTGGGAGTTCATAAGATGAACTTAATTATCCTGAACATAGTCAAAAGGTCTTCGCAAATTATGTCGTAGCTCGCGTTTCAGTTCTACTGTTTAGTTATGTTCCTAGAGAAAATTTAGTTGAAAGTTGATAGTAGCAATTATGCGGACTAGGTCCGTAAACTGAGGATTGTCCTCATTGCTTCATAGAAGGCTTATGTCCTTAATGCACCGCTCAGTGTGCTGAACCTCGAACGTTGTCTGTGGATGTTGCGAACATTTGACATACACATTTTGATAACTACGTGATAGTTCAGTTAAACGGTTTAGAGTTGAGGCACCGAAGACGTTCTGAAACGTCGTGAAACATATGAGATGTTTCGAGGGCTGAAATTGGGATTTCAGGCTCGTGCCCACGTCAAGAGGTATAAGACCTCCGACGATTTTCTTAGCCTGCAAACTAAGGGAGAAAAGCTCAATTGTTGAACTTGTGCTCAGATTGTCCGAGTACAACAATCGCTTGAATCGAGTGGGAGTTGATCTTCCAGATGAAATAGTGATGGTTCTCCGAAGTCATTACCACCAAGCTGCTTGAGCTTCGTGATGAACTATAATATATCAGGGACATATATGATGATCCTTGAGATATTCGCGATGTTTGACACCACAAAAGTAGAGATCAAGAAGGGGCATCAATTGTTGATGGTTGGTGAAACCACTAGTTTCAAGAAGGGCAAGGGCAAGAAGGGATACTTCATGAAACGGCAAATCAGCTGCTGCTCTAGTGAAGAAACCGAAGGTTGAACCCAAACCCGAGACTAAGTGCTTCTATAATAAAGGGAACAGCCACTGGAGTAGAATTACCCTAGATACTTGGTAGATAAGAAGGCTGGCAAGGTCGATAGAAGTATATTGGATGTACTATGTTAATGTGTACTTTACTAGTACTCCTAGTAGCACCAGGGTATTAGATACCGGTTCGGTTGCTAAGTGTTAGTAACTCGAAATAAAAGCTACGGAATAAACGGAGACTAGCTAAAGGTGAGATGACGATATGTGTTGGAAGTATTTCCAAGGTTGATCAAATATCGTACGCTCCCTCTACCATCGAGATTGGTGTTTGCGTTGAGCATAGACATGATTGGATTATGTCTATCGCAATACGGTTATTCATTTAAATAATGGTTACTATATTTATTTGAATAATACCTTCAATGGTCTTGCACCTAAAATGAATGATTTATTGAATCTCGATCGTAGTGATACACATGTTCATGCCAAAAGATAGTAATGATAGTACCACCTACTTGTGGCACTGCCACGTAAGTCATATCGGTATAAAACGCATGAAGAAGCTCCATGTTGATGGATCTTTGGGCTCACTTGTTTTGAAAAGTTTGAGACATGTGAACCATGTCTATTGGTGTATATGCATGAAGAAACTCCATGCAAATGGACCGTTTGGACTCACTTGATTTTGAATCACTTGGGACATGCAAATCATACCACATGGGCAAGATGACTGAAAGCCTCGTTTTCAGTAAAATGGAACTAGAAAGCAACTTGTTGGAAGTAATACATTTTGATGTGTGCAGTCCAATGAGTGCTGAGGCGTGTAGTGGATATCATTATGTTCTTACTTCACAGATGATTTGAGTAGATATTGAGTATATTTACTTGATGAATCACGAGTCTGAATTATTGAAAGGTTCAAGTAATTTCAGGGTGAAGTTGAAAGATCGTCGTGACAAGAGGATAAAATGTCTATGATATGATCGTAGAGATGAATATCTGAATTACGAGTTTGGCACAGAATTAAGACATTGTGGAAATTGTTTCACAACCAATACAGCTAGGAACACCATGGTGTGATGGTGTATCCGAACATCATAACTACACCCTATTGGATATGATGCATACCATGATGTCTCTTATCGAATTACCACGATAGTTTTTGGGTTAGGCATTAGAGACAACCACATTCACTTTAAATAGGGCACCACGTAATTCCGATGAGATGACACCGTATGAACTATGGTTTAGAGAAACCTAAGTTGTCATTTCTTAAAAGTTTGGGGCTGCGACGCTTATGTGAAAAAGTTTCAGGCTGATAAGCTCGAACCCAAAGCGGATAAATGCATCTTCATAGGACACCCAAAACAGTTGGGTATACCTCCTATCTCAGATCCGAAAGCAATAAGGGGTTGTTTCTAGAATCGGGTCCTTTCTCGAGGAAAAGTTTCTCTCGAAAGAATTGAGTGGGAGGATGGTGGAGACTTGATGAGGTTATTGAATCGTCTCTTCAACTAGTGTGTGGCAGGGCACAGGAAGTTGTTCCTGTGGCACCTACACCAATTGAAGTGGAAGCTTATGATAGTGATCATGAAACTTCAGATCAAGTCACTAACAAACCTCGTGGGATGACAAGGATGTGTACTACTTCAGAGTGGTATGTAATCCTGTCTTGGAAGTCATGTTGCTAGACAATAATGAACCTACGAGCTATGGAGAAGCGATGGTGGGCCCGGATTCCGATAAATGGCTCGAGGCCATAAAATCCGAGAGAGGATCCATGTATGAAAACAAAGTGTAGACTTTGGCAGAACGGCTCGATGGTCATAAGGCTGTTGAGTACAGATGGATTTTAAAAGGAAGATGGACAATGATGGTAGGTATCACCATTAAGAAAGCTCGACTTGTCGTTAAGATGTTTTCCGACAAGTTCAAGGAGTTGACTACGATGAGACTTTCTCACTCATAGCGATGCTAAGAGTCTATTGGAATTATATTAGCGATTACTGCATTATTTATGAAATCTTGCAGATAGGATGTCAAAACATTGTTTCCTCGACGATTTTCTTGAGGAAAGGTTGTATGTGATACAACCGGAAGGTTTTGTTAATCCTGAAAGATGCTAATAAGTATGCAAAGCTCCAGCAATCCTTCTGAGGACTGGAGTAAGCATCTCGGAGTTGGAATGTATGCTTTGATAAGATGATCAAAGTTTTGGGTTTATACAAAGTTTATGAGAAACTTGTATTTCCAAAGAAGTGAGTGGGAGCACTATAGAATTTCTGATGAGTATATGTTGTTGACATATTATGGATCAGAAATGATGTAGAATTTCTGGAAAGCATATAGGGTTATTTGGAAAGTGTGTTTCAATGGAAAGCCTGGATCAAGCTACTTGAACATTGAGCATCAAGATCTATAAGGATAGATCAAAACGCTTAATGGTACTTTCAAATGAGCACATACCTTGACATGATCTTGAAGGTGTTCAAGATGGATCAGTCAAAGAAGGAGTTCTTGCCTGAGTTGTAAGGTGTGAAGTTAAGACTTAAAGCTTGACCATGGCAGAATAGAGAGAAAGGACGAAGGTCGTCCCCTATGCTTAAGACATAGGCTCTACAGTATGCTATGCTGTGTACCGCACCTGAAATGTGCCTTGCCATGAGTCAGTCAAGGGGTACAAGAGTGATCTAAGAATGGATCACAGGACAGCGGTCAAAGTTATCCTTAGTAACTTGTGGACTAAGGAATTTTCTCGATTATGGAGGTGGTAAAAGAGTTCGTCGTAAAGGGTTACGCCGATGCAAACTTTGACACTAATCCAGATTATTCTGAGTAGTAAACTGGATTCGTATAGTAGAACAGTTATTTGGAATAGCTCCAAATAGAACGTGGTAGCTGCATCTAGGAGATGACATAGAGATTTGTAAAGCACACACGGATCTGAAAGATTCAGACCCGTTGACTACAACATCTCTCACAAACATAACATGATCAAACCCAGAACTCATTGAGTGTTAATCACATGGTAATGTGAACTAGATTATTGACTCCAGTAAAATCTTTGGGTGTTAGTCACATGGGGATGTGACCGTGAGTGTTTATCACATATCGATGTGAACTGGATTATTGACTCTAGTGCAAGTGGGAGACTGTTGGAAATATGCCCTAGAGGCAATAATAAATTGATTATTATTATATTTCCTTGTTCATGATAATCGTTTATTATCCATGCTAGAATTGTATTGATAGGAAACTCAGATGCATGTGTGGATACATAAACAACACCATGTCCCTAGTAAGCCTCTAGTTGACTAGCTCGTTGATCAATAGATGGTTACGGTTTCCTGACCATGGACATTGGATGTCATTGATAACGGGATCACATCATTAGGAGAATGATGTGATGGACAAGACCCAATCCTAAGCCTAGCACAAAGATCATGTAGTTCGTATGCTAAAGCTTTTCTAATGTCAAGTATCATTTCCTTAGACCATGAGATTGTGCAACTCCCGGATACCGTAGGAGTGCTTTGGGTGTGCCAAACGTCACAACGTAACTGGGTGGCTATAAAGGTACACTACAGGTATCTCCGAAAGTGTCTGTTGGGTTGGCACGAATCGAGACTGGGATTTGTCACTCCGTATAAACGGAGAGGTATCTCTGGGCCCACTCGGTAGGACATCATCCTAATGTGCACAATGTGATCAAGGAGTTGATCATGGGATGATGTGTTATGAAACGAGTAAAGAGACTTGCCGGTAACGAGATTGAACAAGGCATCGGGATACCGACGATCGAATCTCGGGCAAGTATCGTACCGCTAGACAAAGGGAATTGTATACGGGATTGATTAAGTCCTTGACATCGTGGTTCATCCGATGAGATCATCGTGGAACATGTGGGAGACAACATGGGTATCCAGATCCCGCTGATGGTTATTGATCGGAGAGTCATCTCGGTCATGTCTGCATGGTTCCCGAACCCGTAGGGTCTACACACTTAAGGTTCGGTGACGCTAGGGTTGTAGGGATATGTATATGCAGTAACCCGAATGTTGTTCGGAGTCCCGGATGAGATCCCGGACGTCACGAGGAGTTCCGGAATGGTCCGGAGGTAAAGAATTATATATAGGAAGTGCTATTTCGGCCATCGGGACAAGTTTCGGGGTCACCGGTATTGTACCGGGACCACCGGAAGGGTCCCGGGGGTCCACCGGGTGGGGCCACCTATCCCGGAGGGCCCCATGGGCTGAAGTGGGAAGGGATCCAGCCCAAAGTGGGCTGGGGCGCCACTTTCCCCTAGGGCCCATGCGCCTAAGGGTGGGGGAAACCCTAAGGAAGAGTCCTAAGAGGGGAAGGCACCTCCTAGGTGCCTTGGGGAGGAGGGATTCCTCCCTTGGCCGCCGCCCCCCTAGGAGATTGGATCTCCTAGGGCCGGCGCCCCCCCTAGGCCCCCCTATATATAGTGGGGGAGATGGAGGACTTCTCACCTTGGCCTTTGGTGCCTCCCTCTCCCTCTCCAACACCTCCTCCTCCTCCATAGTGCTTAGCGAAGCCCTGCCGGAGTACTGCAGCTTCACCACCACCACGCCGTCGTGCTGCTGCTGGAGCCATCTCCATCGACCTCTCCTCCCCCCTTGCTGGATCAAGAAGGAGGAGACGTCGCTGCTCCGTACGTGTGTTGAACGCGGAGGTGCCGTCCGTTCGGCGCTAGGATCATCGGTGATTTGGATCACGACGAGTACGACTCCATCAACCCCGTTCTCTTGAACGCTTCCGCGCGCGATCTACAAGGGTATGTAGATCCACTCCTCCCTCATTGCTAGATGACTCCATAGATAGATCTTGGTGACACGTAGGAAAATTTTTAATTTATGCTACGTTCCCCAACACATAGTTATGAGAATATCTAGGTATGATCATGTATATAGGCATCACGTCCGAGACAAGTAGACCGACTCCTGCCTGCATCTACTACTATTACTCCACTCATCGACCGCTATCCAGCATGCATCTAGAGTATTAAGTTAAAACAGAGTAACACCTTAAGCAAGATGACATGATGTAGAGGGATAGAATCATGCAATATGAAGAAAACCCCATCTTGTTATCCTCGATGGGAACAATACAATACGTGCCTTGCTGCCCTTACTGTCACCGGGTAAGGACACCGCAAGATTGAACCCAAAGCTAAGCACTTCTCCCATTGCAAGAAAGATCAATCTAGTAGGCCAAACCAAACTGATAATTCGAAGCGAATTGCAAAGATAACCAATCATACATAAAAGAATTCAGAGAAGATTCAAATATTATTCATAGATAGACTTGATCATAAACCTACAATTCATCGGTCTCAACAAACACACCGCAAAAAGAAGATTACATCGAATAGATCTCCACAAGAGAGGGGGAGAACATTGTATTGAGATCCAAAAAGAGAGAAGAAGCCATCTAGGTACTAACTATGGACCCGTAGGTCTGAAGTAAACTACTCACAATTCATCGGAGAGGCTATGGTGTTGATGTAGAAGCCCTCTGTGATCGATGTCCCTCTGGCGGAGCTCCGGAACAGGCCCCAAGATGGGATCTCGTGGATACATAAAGTTACGGTGGTGGAATTAGGGTTTTTTGCTCCGTATCTGATCATTTGGGGGTACGTGGGTATATATAGGAGGAAGAAGTACGTCGATGGAGCAACAGGGGGCCCACGAGGGTGGAGGGCGCGCCTGGGGGGGGGGGGCAGGCGCGCCCCCCTACCTCGTGGCCTCCTGTTAGTTGGCTTGACGTAGGGTCCAAGTCTCCTGAGTTGTATTCAGTGAAAAAATCACGTTCCCGAAGGTTTCGTTCCGTTTGGACTCCGTTTGATATTCCTTTTCTTCGAAACCCTAAAACAAGCAAAAAACAACAATTCTGGGCTGGGCCTCCGGTTAATAGGTTAGTCCCAAAAATAATATAAAAGTGGATAATAAAGCCCAATAATGTCCAATAACAGTAGATAATATAGCCTGGAGCGATCAAAAATTATAGATACGTTGGAGACGTATCAAGCATCCCCAAGCTTAATTCCTGCTCGTCCTTGAGTAGGTAAATGATAAAAAGAGAATTTTTGATGCGGAGTGCTACTTGGCATAATTTTAATGTAATTCTTCTTAATTGTGGTATGAATATTCAGATCCGAAAGATTCATGACAAAAGTTCATATTGACATAGAAAATAATAATACGTCAAGCATACTAACAAAGCAATTATGTCTTCTCAAAATAACATGGCTAAAGAAAGTTATCCCTACAAAATCATATAGTCTGGCTATGCTCTATCTTCACCACACAAAATATTTAAATCATGCACAACCCCGATGACAAGCCAAGAAATTGTTTCATACTTTTGACATTCTCAAAACTTTTTCAATCTTCACGCAATACATGAGCGTGAGCCATGGATATAGCACTATGGGTGGAATAGAGTGGTGGTTGTGGAGAAGACAAAAAGGGGAAGATAGTCTCACATCAACTAGGCGTATCAATGGGCTATGGAGATGCCCATCAATAGATATCAATGTGAGTGAGTAGGGATTGCCATGCAACGGATGCACTAGAGCTATAAGTATATGAAAGCTCAAAAAGAAACTAAGTGGGTGTGCATCCAACTTGCTTGCTCATGAAGACCTAGGGCAATTTTGAGGAAGCCCATCATTGGAATATACAAGCCAAGTTCTATAATGAAAAATTCCCACTAGTATATGAAAGTGATAACATGAGAGACTCTCTACTATGAAGATCATGGTGCTACTTTGAAGCACAAGTGTGGTAAAAGGATAGTAACATTGTCCCTTCTCTCTTTTTCTCTCATTTTTATGGCCTCTTTTCTTTCTCTTTTTTGGGGCTTATTTGGCCTCTTTTATTTATTTTTCGTCCGGAGTCTCATCCCGACTTGTGGGGGAATCATAGTCTCCATCATCCTTTCCTCACTTGGGACAATGCTCTAATAATGATGATCATCACACTTTTATTTTTCTTACAACTCAATAATTACAACTCGATACTTAGAACAAGATATGACTCTATATGAATGCCTCCGACGGTGTACCGGGATATGCAACGATGCATCAGTGACAAGTATGAAAGAATTATGAACGGTGGCTTTGCCATGAATACTATGTCAACTACATGATCATGCTAAGCAATATGACAATGATGGAGTGTGTCATAAACGGGATGGTGGAAAGTTGCATGGCAATATATTTCGGAATGGCTATGGAAATGCCATAATAGGTAGGTATGGTGGCTGTTTTGAGGAAGGTATATGGTAGGCGTATGATACCGGCGAAAGGTGCGCGGTATTAGAGAGGCTAGCAAAGGTGGAAGGGTGAGAGTGCGTATAATCCATGGACTCAACATTAGTCATAAAGAACTCATATACTTAATGCAAAAATCTACAAGTTATCAAAGCAAAGTATTACGCGCATGCTCCTAGAGGGATAGATTGGTAGGAAAAGACCATCGCTCGTCTCCGACCGCCACTCATAAGGAAGACAATCAATAAATAAATCATGCTCCGAATTCATCACATAACGGTTCAACATACGTGCATGCTACGGGAATCACAAGCTTTAACACAAGTATTTCTCAAATTCACAACTACTCAACTAGCAAGATTTTAATATCACCATCTCCATGTCTCAAAACAATTATCAAGTATCAAACTTATCATAGTATTCAACACACTCATAAGAGAATTTTTATTATTAATCTTGCATACCAAGCATAATAGGATTTTAAGCAAATTACCATGCTATTTAAGACTCTCAAAATAATCTAAGTGAAGCATGAGAGATCAATAGTTTCTATAAAACAAATCCACCACCGTGCTCTAAAAGATATAAGTGAAGCACTAGAGTAAAATTATATAACTCAAAAGATATAAGCGAAGCACATAGAGTATTCTAACAAATTCCAAATCATATATGGCTCTCTCAAAAGGTGTGTACAGCAAGGATGATCGTGGTAAACTAACAAGCAAAGACTCAAATAATACAAGACGCTCCAAGCAAAACACATATCATGTGGTAAATAAAAATATAGCTCCAAGTAAAGTTACCGATAGAAGTAGACGAAAGAGGGGATGCCTTCCAGGGCATCCCCAAGCTTTGTCTTTTAGGTGTCCTTAGATTATCTTGGGGGTGCCATGGTCATCCCCAAGCTTAGGATCTTGCCACTCCTTGTTCCATAATCCATCAAATCTTTACCCAAAATTTGAAAACTTCACAACACAAAACTTAAAGTAGAAAATCTCGTGAGCTCCATTAGCGAAAGAAAAAAAAAGACCACTTCAAGGTACTGTAATGAACTCATTATTTATTTATATGGGTGTTATACCTACAGTATTCCAACTTCTCTATGGTTTATAAACTAATTTACTAGCCATAGATTCATCAAACAACACACGAAAAACAGAATCTGTCAAAAACAGAACAGTCTATAGTAATCTGTAGCTAGCGCAAGATCTGGAACCCCAAAAATTATGAAATAAATTGCTGGACGTGAGGAATTTATCTATTAATCATCTTAAAAAATAATTAACTAAATAGAACTTTACAAATAAAAATGACAGCAGTTCTCGTGAGCGCTAAAGTTTCTGTTTTTTACAGCAAGTTCAACAAGACTTTCCCCAAGTCTTCCCAACGGTTCTACTTGGAACAAACACTAATTAAACACAAAAAACACAACCAAAACAGAGGCTAAATAATTTATTTATTACTAAGCAGGAGCAAAAAGCAAGGAATAAAAATAAAATTGGGTTGCCTCCCAACAAGCGCTATCATTTAACGCCCCTAGCTAGGCATAACAAGCAAGAATAGATCTATGTATTGCCATCTTTGGTAGGCAATACATAAGTGGCTCTCATAATAGATTCATAAGGTGATTTAATTTTCTTTCTAGGAAAGTGTTCCATGCCTTTCCTTAATGGAAATTGGAATATAATATTTCCTTCCTTCATATCAATAATTGCACCAATCGTTCTAAGGAAAGGTCTACCAAGAATAATAGGACATGAAGGATTGCAATCTATGTCAAGAACAATAAAATCTACGGGCACATAATTCCTATTTGCAACAATAGGAACATCATTAATTCTTCCCATAGGTTTCTTAATAGTGGAATCCGCAAGGTGCAACTTCAGAGAGCAATCATCAAAATCACGGAAACCTAACAAATCACACAAAGTCTTTGGAATCGTGGAAACACTAGCACCCAAATCACATAAAGCATAGCATTCATGATCTTTAATTTTAATTTTAATAATTGGTTCCCACTCATCATAAAGTTTTCTAGGGATAGAAACTTCCAATTCAAGTTTTTCTTCATAAGATTGCATCAAGGCATCAACGATATGTTTAGTAAACGCTTTATTTTGACTATAAGCATGAGGAGAATTTAGCACGGATTGCAAAAAGGAAATACAATCAATCAAAGAGAAATTTTCATAGTTAAATCCCTTGAAATCCATAATGGTGGGTTTAGCAACATCTAGGGTTTTAATTTCTTCAATCCCACTTTTATCAAATTTAGCATCAAGATCAAAAGGTTCAGAATTCTTGGAACGCCTTCTAGGTAAAGGTGGATCATATTCAGTCCCATCATTATCAAGATTCATATTGCAAAACAAAGATTTAATAGGGGACATATCAATAACTTTTAGATCTTCATCATTATTTTCATAGGAACTAGAAGAACACGCTTTTATAAAGGCATCTTTCTTAGCACGCATCCTAGCGGTTGTTTCTTTGCACTCATCAATGAAAATTCTTATGGCTTTGAGAGACTCATTGATATCATGCTTAGGTGGAATAGATCTAAGTTTCAAAGAATCAACATCAAGAGCAATTCTATCGACGTTCCTAGCCAAATCATCAATTTTAAGCAATTTTTCTTCAATCATAGCATTAAAATTCTTTTGCGAAGTAATAAATTATTTAATATTAGAATCAAAATCAGAGGGAATCTTATTATAATTTCCATAAGAATTGTTGTAGGAATTACCATAATTATTAGAGGGATTACTAGGACAAGGCCAAGGATTGAAATTTCCTCTATACGCGTTGTTACCAAAATTGTTCCTACCAACAAAATTCACATCCATAGATTCACTATTATTCTCAATCAAAGTAGACAAGGGCATATCATTAGGATCAGAAGAAACACTCTTATTAGCAAATAATTTCATAAGTTCATCCATCTTTCCACTCAAAACATTAATTTCTTCTATCGCATGCACCTTTTTATTAGTAGATCTTTCAGTGTGACATTGAGAATAATTAACCATAATATTATCTAGGAGTTTAGTAGCTTCTCCTAAAGTGATTTCCATAAAAGTGCCTCCCACGACCGAATCCAAAAGATTTCTAGAAGCAAAATTCAATCCGGCATAATTTTTTTGTATAATCATCCACAAATTTAAACCATGAGTAGGGCAATTACATATCATTAATTTCATTCTCTCCCAAGCTTGTGCAACATGTTCATGATCAAGTTGCTTAAAGTTCAAAATATCGTTTCTAAGAGAGATGATCTTAGCGGGAGGAAAATACTTAGAGATAAAAGCATCTTTGCACTTATTCCATGAATCAATACTATTTTTAGGCTAAGACGAAAACCAAGCTTTAGCACGATCTCTAAACGAAAAAGGAAATAGCTTCAATTTAACAATATCATTATCCACATCTTTCTTCTTTTGCATGTCACACAAATCAATGAAGCTATTTAGATGGGTAGCGGCATCTTCACTAGGAAGGCCGGAGAACGGATCTTTCATGACAAGATTCAGCAAAGCAGTATTAATTTCACAAGATTCAGCATCGGTAAGAGGAGCAATCGGAGTGCTAATAAAATCATTGTTGTTGGTATTGGTGAAGTCACACAATTTAGTATTATCTTGAGCCATCACGACAAGCAAGCAAACTAACACACAAGCAAACAAAAAGCAAGCGGACAAAAAGGGCAAATAGAGAGGGAAGATAGAGAGAGAGAGGGCGAATAAAACGGCAAGGGTGAATTGGGGGAGAGGAAAACGAGAGGCAAATGGCAAATAATGTAATGCGGGCGATAAGGGTATGTGATGTGTACTTTGTATGTTGACTGTTGCGTAGACCTCCCCGGCAACGGCGCCAGAAATCCTTCTTGCTACCTCTTTTAGCACTGCGTTGGTTTTCCCCGAAGAGGAGTAGATGATGCAGCAAAGTAGCGTAAGTATTTCCCCCAGTTTTTGAGAACCAAGTGTTGGAAATATGCCCTAGAGGCAATAATAAAAGTATTATTATATTTCATTGTTCATGATAATTGTCTTTTATTCATGCTATAACTGTATTATCCGGAAATCGTAATACACGTGTGAATACATAGACCTCAATATGTCCCTAGTGAGCCTCTAGTTGACTAGCTCGTTGTGATCAACAGATAGTCATGATTTCCTGGCTATGGACATTGGATGTCGTTGATAACGGGATCACATCATTAGGAGAATGATGTGATGGACAAGACCCAATCCTAAGCATAGCACAAAGGTCGTTTAGTTCGTTTGCTAGAGCTTTGCCAATGTCAAGTATCTCTTCCTTAGACCATGAGATCGTGTAACTCCCGGATATCGTAGGAGTGCCTTGGGTGTATCAAACGTCACAACGTAACTGGGTGACTATAAAGGTGCATTACAGGTATCTCCGAAAGTAGCTGTTGGGTTGACACGGATCGAGACTGGGATTTGTCACTCCGTATGACGGAGAGGTATCTCTGGGCCCACTCGGTAATGCATCATCATAATGAGCTCAAGGTGACCAAAGTGTTGGCCACGAGATCATGCATTACGGTACGAGTAAAGTGACTTGCCGGTAACGAGACTGAACAAGGTATTGGGATACCGACGATCGAGTCTCGGGCAAGTAACGTACCGATTGACAAAGGGAATTGTATACAGGGTTTGATCGAATCCTCGACATCGTGGTTCATCCGATGACAACATCGAGAAGCATGTGGGAGCCAACATGGGTATCCAGATCCCGCTGTTGGTTATTGACCAGAGAACGTCTCGGTCATGTCTACATGTCTCCCGAACCCGTAGGGTCTACACACTTAAGGTTCGATGACGCTAGGGTTATAAAGGAAGTTTGTATGTGGTTACCGAATGTTGTTCGGAGTCCCGGATGAGACCCCGGACGTCACGAGGAGTTCCGGAATGGTCCGGAGGTAAAGATTTATATATGGGAAGTCCTATTTTGGCCACCGGAAAATGTTCGGGATTTTTCGGTATTGTACCGGGAAGGTTCTAGAAGGTTCCGGAGTGGGGCCCACCTGCATGGGGGGACCCACATGAACGTGAGTAGTGGGGGAAAGGCCCCACACCCCTGGTCAAGGCGCACCAAGATCCCCCCTTAGAAGGAATAAGATCATATCCCGAAGGGATAAGATCAAGATCCCTAAAAAGGGGGGATAACAATCGGTGGGGAAGGAAATGATAGGATTTCTTTCCTCCCACCTTGGCCAACGCCCCCAATGGACTTGGAGGGCAAGAAACCAGCCCCTCCACCCCTATATATAGTGGGGAGGCGCATGGGAGCTTAACACAAGCCAAGGCGCAGCCCCTCCCCTCCCCAACACCTCTCCTCCTCCGTATATGCTTGGCGAAGCCCTGTCGGAGTACTGCTGCACCAACTACACCACACCGTCGTGCTGCCGTTGGAGCAATCTTCCTCAACCTCTCCTTCCCCCTTGCTGGATCAAGAAGGAGGAGACGTCTCCCGTCCCGTACGTGTGTTGAACGTGGAGGTGCTGTCCGTTCAGCACTTGGACATCGGTGATCCGAATCACGTTCGAGTACGACTCCATCATCACCATCCCCTTGGCTAGCTTCCGCTCGTGATCTACAAGTGGTATGTAGATGCAAACTCTCTCCCTTGACTCGTTGCTTAGATGAACTCATAGATGGATCTTGGTGAAACCGTAGGAAAAATTTTAATTTTCTGCAACGTTCCCCAACAGTGGCATCATGAGCTAGGTCTATGCGTAGTTCTCTTTGCACGAGTAGAACACAATTTTGTTGTGGGCGTGGATTTTGTCATCTTACTTGCCTCTACTAGTCTTTTCTTGCTTCGGCGATATTGTGGGATGAAGCGGCCCGGACCAACCTTACACGTACGCTTACGTGAGACCGGTTCCACCGACTGACATGCACTAGTTGCATAAGGTGGCTGGCGGGTGTCTGTCTCTCCCACTTTAGTTGGAGCGGATTCGATGAAAAGGGCCCTTATGAAGGGTAAATAGAAGTTGACAAAATCACGTTGTGGTTATTCGTAGGTAAGAAAATGTTCTTGCTAGAACCCAATTGCAGCCACATAAAAGATGCAACAACAATTAGAGGACGTCTAACTTGTTTTTGCAGCGATTGATCATGTGATGTGATATGGCCAGAAGTTGTGATGAATGATGAATTGTGATGTATGAGATCATGTTCTTTGTAATAGGATTCACGACTTGCATGTCGATGAGTATGACAACCAGCAGGAGCCATAGGAGTTGTCTTTATTTTTTGTATGACCTGCGTGTCATTGAAGAACGCCATGTAACTCACTTTACTTTATTGCTAAACGCGTTAGCCATAGAAGTAGAAGTAGTCGTTGGCGTGACAACTTCATGAAGACACGATGATGGAGATCATGATGATGGAGATCATGGTGTCAAGCCGGTGACAAGATGATCATGGAGCCCCGAAGATGAAGATCAATGGAGCTATATGATATTGGCCATATCATGTCACAACTATATAATTGCATGTGATGTTTATTATGTTTATGCATCTTGTTTACTTAGGACGACGGTAGTAAATAAGATGATCCCTTACAAAAATTTCAAGAAGTGTTCTCCCCTAACTGTGCACCGTTGCTACAGTTCGTCGCTTCTAAGCACCACGTGATGATCGGGTGTGATGGATTCTTACGTTCACATACAACGGGTGTAAGACAGTTTTACACAGCGAAAACACTTAGGGTTAACTTGACGAGCCTAGCATGTGCAGACATGGCCTCGAAACACGGAGACCGAAAGGTCGAACACGGGTCGTATGGAAGATACGATCAACATGAGAATGTTCACCGACGATGACTAGTCCGTCTCACATGATGATCGGACATGGCCTAGTCGACTCGGATCGTGTAACACTTAGATGACTAAAGGGATGTCTAATCTGAGTGGGAGTTCATAATTTGATTAGAACTTAATTATCATGAACTTATTCTAAAACCTTTGCAAATATGTCTTGTAGATCAAATGGCCAACGCTCATGTCAACATGAACTTCAACGCGTTCCTAGAGAAAACCAAGCTGAAAGATGATGGCAGCAACTATACGGACTGGGTCCGGAACCTGAGGATCATCCTCATAGCTGCCAGGAAACAATATGTCCTAGAAGGACCGCTAGGTGACGCTCCCGTCCCAAAGAACCAAAAAATTATGAATGCTTGGCAAACTCGCGCTGATGATTACTCCCTCGTTCAGTGCGGCATGCTTTACAGCTTAGAACTGGGGCTCCAAAAGCGTTTTGAGCATCACAGGAGCATAAGAGATGTTCGAAGAGCTGAAACTAGTTTTCCAAGCTCATGCCCGGGTCGAGAGATATGATGTCTCCGATAAGTTCTACAGTTGTAAGATGGAGGAAAACAGTTCTGTCAGTGAGCACATCCTGAAGATGTCTGGGTTGCACAACCGTATGACCCAGCTGAACATTAACCTCCCAGATGAGGCGGTCATTGACAGAATCCTCCAGTCGCTCCCACCAAGCTACAAGAGCTTTGTGATGAACTACAACATGCAGGGGATGGAAAAGACCATTCCTGAAGTGTTCTCGATGCTGAAGTCAGCAGAGGCTGAAATCAAGAAAGAACATCAAGTGTTGATGGTCAATAAAACCACTAAGTTCAAGAAGGGCAAGGGTAAGAAGAACTTCAAGAAGGACGGCAAGGAGGTTGCCGCGCCTGGTAAGCCAGTTACCGGGAAGAAGTCAAAGAATGGACCTAAGCCTGAGACTGAGTGCTTTTATTGCAAGGGGAAGGGTCACTGGAAGCGGAACTGCCCCACATACTTAGCAGATAAGAAGGCTGGCAAAACCAAAGGTATATTTGATATACATGTAATTGATGTGTACCTTACCAGTACTCGTAGTAACTCCTGGGTATTTGATACCGGTGCCGTTGCTCATATTTGTAACTCACAGCAGGAGCTGCGGAATAAACGGAGACTGGCGAAGGACGAGGTGACGATGCGCGTCGGGGATGGTTCCAGAGTCGATGTGATCGCCGTCGGCACGCTGCCTCTACATTTACCTACGGGATTAGTTTTGAACCTTAATAAAATTTATTTAGTGCCAAGTTTGAGCATGAACATTGTATCTGGATCTCGTTTAATACGAGATGGCTACTCATTTAAGTCTGAGAATAATGGTTGTTCGATTTATATGAGAGATATGTTTTATGGTCATGCTCCAATGGTCAATGGTTTATTCTTAATGAATCTCGAGCGTAATATTACACATGTTCATAGTGTAGATGCCAAAAGATGTAAAGTTGATAACGATAGTCCCACATACTTGTGGCACTGCCGCCTTGGTCACATTGGTGTCAAGCACATGAAGAAGCTCCATGCCGATGGACTTTTAGAGTCTCTTGATTATGAATCATTTGACACGTGCGAACCATGCCTCATGGGCAAGATGACCAAGACTCCATTCTCCGGAACAATGGAGCGAGCAACCAACTTATTGGAAATCATACATACCGATGTGTGCGGTCCAATGAGCGTTGAGGCTCGCGGAGGATATCGTTATGTTCTCACTCTCACTGATGACTTAAGTAGATATGGGTATGTGTACTTAATGAAACACAAGTCTGAGACCTTTGAAAAGTTCAAGGAATTTCAGAATGAGGTGGAGAATCAACGTGACCGAAAGATAAAGTGCCTATGATCAGATCGTGGAGGAGAATATTTAAGTCACGAATTTGGCACACACTTAAGGAAATGTGGAATCGTTTCACAACTCACGCCGCCTGGAACACCTCAGCGAAACGGTGTGTCCGAACGTCGTAATCGCACTCTATTGGATATGGTGCGGTCTATGATGTCTCTTACTGATTTACCGCTATCATTTTGGGGATACGCTCTAGAGACAGCTACATTCACTTTAAATAGGGCACCGTCTAAATCCGTTGAGATGACACCGTATGAATTATGGTTTGGGAAGAAACCTAAGCTGTCGTTTCTAAAAGTTTGGGGATGTGATGCTTATGTCAAGAAACTTCAACCTGAAAAGCTCGAACCCAAGTCGGAAAAATGCGTCTTCATAGGATACCCTAAGGAAACTGTCGGGTATACCTTCTACTTAAGATCCGAGGGCAAAATCTTTGTTGCCAAGAACGGATGCTTTTTGGAAAAAGAGTTTCTCTCGAAAGAAGTAAGTGGGAGGAAAGTAGAACTCGATGAAGTACTACCTCTCGAACGGGAAAGTGGTGCAGCTCAGGAAAATGTTCCTGTGATGCCCACACCAACTGAAGAGGAAACCAATGATGATGATCAAGGTACTTCGGATCAAGTTGCTACTGAACTTCGTAGGTCCACAAGGACACGTTCCGCACCAGAGTGGTACGGCAACCCCGTCCTGGAAATCATGTTGTTAGACAACGGTGAACCTTCGAACTATGAAGAAGCGATGGCGGGCCCAGATTCCAACAAATGGCTTGAAGCCATGAAATCCGAGATAGAATCCATGTATGAAAACAAAGTATGGACTTTGACAGACTTGCCCGATGATCGGCGAGCGATAGAAAACAAATGGATCTTTAAGAAGAAGACAGACGCGGATGGTAATGTCACCATCTATAAAGCTCGACTTGTCGCTAAGGGTTATCGACAGGTTCAAGGGATTGACTATGACGAGACATTCTCTCCCGTAGCGAAGCTAAAGTCCGTCCGAATCATGTTAGCAATTGCCGCATACTATGATTATGAGATATGGCAGATGGACGTCAAAACAGCATTCCTTAACGGGCATCTTAAGGAAGAACTGTATATGATGCAGCCGGAAGGTTTTGTCGATCCTAAGAACGCTAACAAAGTATGCAAGCTCCAGCGATCCATTTATGGGCTGGTGCAAGCATCTCGGAGTTGGAATATTCGCTTTGATGAGATGATCAAAGCGTTTGGGTTTATGCAGACTTATGGAGAAGCCTGCGTTTACAAGAAAGTGAGTGGGAGCTCTGTAGCATTTCTCATATTATATGTAGATGACATACTCTTGATGGGAAATAATATAGAATTTCTGGACAGCATTAAGGCCTACTTGAATAAGTGTTTTTCAATGAAGGACCTTGGAGAAGCTGCTTACATATTAGGCATCAAGATCTATAGAGATAGATCGAGACGCCTCATAGGTCTTTCACAAAGCACATACCTTGATAAGATTTTGAAGAGGTTCAAAATGGATCAGTCCAAGAAGGGGTTCTTGCCTATGTTACAAGGTGTGAGATTGAGCTCGGCTCAGTCACCGACCACGACAAAAGATAAAGAAGAGATGAGCGTCATCCCCTATGCTTCAGCCATAGGATCTATTATGTATGCCATGCTGTGTACTAGACCTGATGTAAACCTTGTCGTGAGTTTGGTAGCTAGATACCAAAGTAATCCCGGCAAGGAACACTGGACAGCAGTCAAGAATATCCTGAAGTACCTGAAAAGGACAAAGGACATGTTTCTCGTTTATGGAGGAGACGAAGAGCTTGTCGTAAAGGGTTACGTCGACGCTAGCTTCGACTCAGATCCGGATGACTCTAAGTCACAAACCAGATACGTGTATATGTTGAATGGTGGAGCAGTAAGCTGGTGCAGCTGCAAGTAGAGCGTCGTGGCGGGATCTACGTGTGAAGCGGAGTACATGGCAGCCTCGGAGGCAGCGCATGAAGCGATTTGGGTGAAGGAGTTCATCACCGACCTAGGAGTCATACCCAATGCGTCGGGGCCAATCAAACTCTTCTGTGACAACACTGGAGCTATTGCCCTTGCCAAGGAGCCTAGGTTTCACAAGAAGACCAGGCACATCAAGTGTCGTTTCAACTCCATCCGTGAAAATGTTCAAGATGGAGACATAGAAATTTGCAAAGTACATACGGATCTAAATGTCGCAGATCCGTTGACTAAACCTCTCTCGCGAGCTAAACATGATCAACACCAGAACTCTATGGGTGTTCGATTCATCACAATGTAACTAGATTGGTGACTCTAGTGCAAGTGGGAGACTGTTGGAAATATGCCCTAGAGGCAATAATAAAAGTATTATTATATTTCATTGTTCATGATAATTGTCTTTTATTCATGCTATAACTGTATTATCCAGAAATCGTAATACACGTGTGAATACATAGACCTCAATATGTCCCTAGTGAGCCTCTAGTTGACTAGCTCGTTGTGATCAACAGATAGTCATGATTTCCTGGCTATGGACATTGGATGTCGTTGATAACGGGATCACATCATTAGGAGAATGATGTGATGGACAAGACCCAATCCTAAGCATAGCACAAAGGTCGTTTAGTTCGTTTGCTAGAGCTTTGCCAATGTCAAGTATCTCTTCCTTAGACCATGAGATCGTGTAACTCCCGGATACCGTAGGAGTGCCTTGGGTGTATCAAACGTCACAACGTAACTGGGTGACTATAAAGGTGCATTACAGGTATCTCCGAAAGTAGCTGTTGGGTTGACACGGATCGAGACTGGGATTTGTCACTCCGTATGACGGAGAGGTATCTCTGGGCCCACTCGGTAATGCATCATCATAATGAGCTCAAGGTGACCAAAGTGTTGGCCACGAGATCATGCATTACGGTACGAGTAAAGTGACTTGCCGGTAACGAGACTGAACAAGGTATTGGGATACCGACGATCGAGTCTCGGGCAAGTAACGTACCGATTGACAAAGGGAATTGTATACAGGGTTTGATCGAATCCTCGACATCGTGGTTCATCCGATGACAACATCGAGAAGCATGTGGGAGCCAACATGGGTATCCAGATCCCGCTGTTGGTTATTGACCGGAGAACGTCTCGGTCATGTCTACATGTCTCCCGAACCCGTAGGGTCTACACACTTAAGGTTCGATGACGCTAGGGTTATAAAGGAAGTTTGTATGTGGTTACCAAATGTTGTTCGGAGTCCCGGATGAGATCCCGGACGTCACGAGGAGTTCCGGAATGGTCCGGAGGTAAAGATTTATATATGGGAAGTCCTATTTTGGCCACCGGAAAATGTTCGGGATTTTTCGGTATTGTACCGGGAAGGTTCTAGAAGGTTCCGGAGTGGGGCCCACCTGCATGGGGGGACCCACATGAACGTGAGTAGTGGGGGAAAGGCCCCACACCCCTGGTCAAGGCGCACCAAGATCCCCCCTTAGAAGGAATAAGATCATATCCCGAAGGGATAAGATCAAGATCCCTAAAAAGGGGGGATAACAATCGGTGGGGAAGGAAATGATGGGATTTCTTTCCTCCCACCTTGGCCAACGCCCCCAATGGACTTGGAGGGCAAGAAACCAGCCCCTCCACCCCTATATATAGTGGGGAGGCGCATGGGAGCTTAACACAAGCCAAGGCGCAGCCCCTCCCCTCCCCAACACCTCTCCTCCTCCGTATATGCTTGGCGAAGCCCTGTCGGAGTACTGCTGCACCAACTACACCACACCGTCGTGCTGCCGTTGGAGCAATCTTCCTCAACCTCTCCTTCCCCTTGCTGGATCAAGAAGGAGGAGACGTCTCCCGTCCCGTACGTGTGTTGAACGCGGAGGTGCTGTCCGTTCAGCACTTGGACATCGGTGATCTGAATCACGTTCGAGTACGACTCCATCATCACCATCCCCTTGGCTAGCTTCCGCTCGTGATCTACAAGTGGTATGTAGATGCAAACTCTCTCCCTTGACTCGTTGCTTAGATGAACTCATAGATGGATCTTGGTGAAACCGTAGGAAAAATTTTAATTTTCTGCAACGTTCCCCAACACCAAGGTATCAATCCAGTAGGAGGCTACACGCAAGTCCCTCGTACCTGCACAAACAAATAAATCCTTGCAACCAACGCAAATAGGGGTTGTCAATCCCTATATGTCCACTTACGAGAGTGAGATCTGATAGATATGATAAAGATAATATTTTTGATATTTTTATGATAAAGATGCAAAGTAAAATAAAGGCAAAGTAAATAGCAAAGTAAATAACTAAGTAGTAGGAGATTGATATGATAAAGATAGACCCGGGGGCCATAGGTTTCACTAGTGGCTTCTCTCGAGAGCATAAGTATTCTACGGTGGGTGAACAAATTACTGTTGAGCAATTGACAGAATTGAGCATAGTTATGAGAATATCTAGGTATGATCATGTATATAGGCATCACGTCCGAGACAAGTAGACCGACTCCTGCCTGCATCTACTACTATTACTCCACTCATCGACCGCTATCTAGCATGCATCTAGAGTATTAAGTTAAAAACAGAGTAACACCTTAAGCAAGATGACATGATGTAGAGGGATAGACTCATGCAATGTGAAGAAAACCCCATCTTGTTATCCTCGATGGCAACAATACAATACGTGCCTTGTTGCCCTTATTGTCACCGGGAAAGGACACCGCAAGATTGAACCCAAAGCTAAGCACTTCTCCCATTACAAGAAAGATCAATCTAGTAGGCCAAACCAAACTGATAATTCGAAGCAACTTGCAAAGATAACCAATCATACATAAAAGAATTCATAGAAGATTCAAATATTATTCATAGATAGACTTGATCATAAACCCACAATTCATCGGTCTCAACAAACACACCGCGAAAAGAAGATTACATCGAATAGATCTCCACAAGAGAGGGGAGAACATTGTATTGAGATCCAAAAAGAGAGAAGAAGCCATCTAGCTACTGACTATGGACCTGTAGGTCTGAAGTAAACTACTCACACTTCATCGGAGAGGCTATGGTGTTGATGTAGAAGCCCTCCGTGATCGATGCCCCCTTCGGCGGAGCTCTAGAACAGGCCCAAGATGGGATCTCGTGGATACAGAAAGTTACGGCGGTGGAATTAGGGTTTTTGCTCCGTATCTGATCATTTGGGGGTACGTGGGTATATATAGGAGGAAGAAGTACGTCGGTGGAGCAACAGGGGGCCCACGAGGGTGGAGGGCGCGTCTGGGGGGGCAGGCGTGCCCCCCTACCTCGTGGCCTCCTGTTAGTTGGCTTGACGTAGGGTCCAAGTCTCCTGAGTTGTATTCGGTGAGAAAATCATGTTCCTAAAGGTTTCATTCCGTTTGGACTCCATTTGATATTCCTTTTCTTTGAAACCCTAAAACAGGCAAAAAGCAGCAATTCTGGGTTGGGCCTCCGGTTAATAGGTTAGTCCCAAAAATAATATAAAAGTGGATAATAAAGCCCAATAATGTCCAATAACAGTAGATAATATAGCCTGGAGCGATCAAAAATTATAGATATGTTGGAGACGTATCAACCCTTTCCAGAGATTATGTGTAAATCATTGACCATAGCAAGTACGTGATCACCGGTACGCATGGCGGACTTCTTCCGGTGATCTGCCTCGCCTTTGAAATGCTTGCCTTTCTTTCGACATTGATGGTTGGTCGGAAGAAATCGACGATGGCCCAGGTACACATTCTTCCTGCATTTGTCCAGGTGTATACTTTCAATTTCATCTAAACAGTGCGTGCATGCGTGGTATCCCTTGTTTGTCTGTTCTGAAAGGTTACTGAGAGCGGGCCAATCGTTGATGGTTACAAACAGCAACGCGTGCAGGTTAAATTCCTCCTGTTTGTGCTCATCCCACATACGTACACCATTTCCATTCCACAGCTGTAAAAGTTCTTCAACTAATGGCCTTAGGAACACATCAATGTCGTTGCCGGGTTGCTTAGGGCCTTGGATGAGAACTGGCATCATAATGAACTTCCGCTTCATGCACATCCAAGGAGGAAGGTTATACATACATAGAGTCACGGGTCAGGTGCTATGATTGCTGCTCTGCTCCCCGAAAGGATTAATGCCATCCGCGCTTAAACCAAACCATACATTCCTTGGGTCACTTGCAAACTCAGGCCAGTACTTTCTCTCGATTTTTCTCCACTGCGACCCGTCAGCGGGTGCTCTCAACTTCCCGTCTTTCTTACGGTCCTCATTGTGCCATCGCATAAACTTGGCATGCTCTTCGTTTCTGAACAGACGTTTCAACCGTGGTATTATAGGAGCATACCACATCACCTTCGCAGGAACCCTCTTCTTGGGGGGCTCGCCGTCAACATCACCAGGGTCATCTCGTCTGATCTTATACCGCAATGCACTGCATACAGGGCATGCGTTCAGATCCTTGTACGCACCGCGGTAGAGGATGCAGTCATTAGGGCATGCATGTATCTTCTGCATCTCCAATCCTAGAGGGCATACGACCTTCTTTGTTGCGTATGTACTGTCGGGCAATTCGTTATCCTTTGGAAGCTTCTTCTTCAATATTTGCAGTAGCTTCTCAAATCCTTTGTCAGGCACAATATTCTCTGCCTTCCACTGCAGCAATTCCAGTACGATACCGAGCTTTGTGTTGCCATCTTCGCAATTGGGGTACAACCCTTTTTTGTGATCCTCTAACATGCGATCGAACTTCAGCTTCTCCTTTTGACTTTCCAATTGCGTCCTTGCATCGACAATGACCCGGCAGAGATCATCATCATCGGGCACATCGTCTGGTTCCTCTTGATCTTCAGCAGCTTCCCCCGTTGCAGCATCATTGGGCACATCGTCTGGTTCCTCTTGATCTTCAGCAGCTTCCCCCGTTGCAGCATCACCGTATTCAGGGGGCATATAGTTGTCATCGTCCTCTTCTTCTTCGCCGTCTTCCATCATAAGCCCTATTTCTCCGTGCCTCGTCCAAACATTATAGTGTGGCATGAAACCCTTGTAAAGCAGGTGGGTGTGAAGGATTTTCCGGTCAGAGTAAGACTTCGTATTCCCACATTTAGGGCATGGACAACACATAAAACCATTCTGCTTGTTTGCCTCAGCCACTTCGAGAAAATCATGCAAGCCTTTAATGTACTCGGAGGTGTGTCTGTCACCGTACATCCATTGCCGGTTCATCTGCGTGCATTATATATAATTAAGTGTGTCAAAACCATTACAGAACATCATGAATAGATAATTAAGTGACCAAATTAATAGAAGTTCATCATCACATTAAAACCAAAGTACATACATAGTTCTCATCTAACAACATATAGCTCTCCAGAGCATCTAATTAATTAAACCATACATTAAAACTATGTAAAACATTTCAATGCGAAAACAAATGCGATCATAATCGCAACCAAGGTAACAATTGATCCAACGGCATAATGATATCAAGCCTCGGTATGAATGACATATTTTCTAATCTTTCTAATCTTCAAGCGTATTGCATCCATCTTGATCTTGTGATCATCAACGACATCCGCAACATGCAACTCCAATATCATCTTCTTCTCCTCAATTTTTTTTATTTTTTTCCTTCAAGTAATTGTTTTCTTCTTCAACTAAATTTAACCTCTCGACAATAGGGTCGGTTGGAATTTCTGGTTCAACTACCTCCTACATAAATAAAATCTATGTCACGTTGGTCGGCATAATTGTCATAAACAATAAATGAACCAAATAGTTATAGAAAGATAATATATACCACATCCGAATCATAGACAGGACGAGGGCCGACGGGGGGCGAATACCAAAACCATCACACTATATAATAACAAGCAATAAAATAGTAAGAAAATTAGACAAGTATCTATCTAAAGTAAGAATTTTTTTCAGAAAGAAGATAAGAACAAGAGGCTCACCACGGTGGTGCCGGCGACGAGATCGGCGCGTGCGATCGACGGCGGTGAAGACGGGAATGGGACGTGACGGGCCGCTAAACCTAGAAAAATCTCGAGGAAAATGGAGCTTTGAGGTCGAGCTTCGAGAGGAGAAAGCTTAACTAGTGTGGCTCGGGCATTTCATCGAACACCTCATGTGCATAGGAGGTGAGCTAGAGCACCACAAAGCCCTTCCCTCGCCGGCCAGAGAAAAATAGAGCACTGGAGTGCTCTGCTCGCGGGCGAGGGGTATATATAGGCACCTCATTGGTCCCGGTTCGTGGCATGAACTGGGACTAAAAGGCAGCCTGTGGTCCCGGTTCAAGCCACCAACCGGGACCAATGGTGGTGGGCCAGGAGCGAGCCCCATTGGTGCCGGTTCGTCCCACCAACCGGGACCAAAGGGGCCAGACGAACCGGGACCAATGCCCCCACGAGGCCTGGCAGGCCCCTGGCCTCACGAACCGGGACCAATGCCCCCATGGGTCCCGGTTCTGGACTGAACCGGGACTAATGGGCTGACCTGGCCTGAACCAAAGCTCTCTTTTCTACTAGTGCATGGTGTCCTTCTTGAGGCCGATGCCATGCACATCCTTGCGGAGGTCATCGACTTCACCCCGCAGCTCTGCGGTTTCGTCGCGGTGCTGCAGAAATTCGCCCTTCATGGCCAGGAGTTCGGCGATTTCCGACTCGTCGAGACTGGCCTTGCCGCGCCCCATCTTGGCTGAGTAGTTCAGAAGGGAATTTTACCCCCAGGACTTGCCCGGGAACCGGATCTGAATACTCAACCCTGCCGCCGCCGCTCGAGATCGCCACCAGAACAGCACCACACGCCGCCGACCTGGGATTTTACCGAGTGAGCGATTTGCTCAAACAACCAGTCAAGCTCGACGCGCTGCCGGCGAATGGGTCTACCGCCACCAGCGCCACCTACACCGCCGCCAACGCCATCGACACCGTCGCCGTCGACGAAAGAGGGAGGGAAGGGTGGGAAATCACCGTTGCAGCTTCGATCTGCTGCGTCGCCGAGGAAAAACTTCGCTCTGATACCAATTGTCACACCCTAATTTGAGAAATTGGGGAGGATTCGATATAGATCACACGAACAGGAGGGGAAAGTAGGCACCCGCTAGGGTTTTCTGTATTGCTATAAGATATATGTTTGAGTAATGAAATGGTATCATGAATAAACGATGCCTTACAAGACCTTGGGTGCGAGCTTTATAACCCAGCTGGCACAGGTGACGGCTACAGTGGCGTGGATGAAACGCTACAGGAAACAGCTGAAACGGTACAGTGAGACAGTGAGCATCGCGAGCCGTTCGATCGTCGGGTCGAGGGTGAATCTGGACCGGACGTTAACTGAAGAAGAGATACACTTGTTAACTGAAGATGCGGGGCTGACAGTTCATTACTACTCCTACACAATTCAACTCCTTGCTTGGTGTGCCTGCTCACTATAATCAAAACTAGTACTGTTTAAAACAAATTTTGAGAAATCTGTTTACATACATTTCTTAAAAGCACTAAAAGTACTTTTCACCAAACCTACGAAAGAGGCAGCATTTTCTTTTGCCGCCACTTTCTGACCCTAATAGATTGGCTCCAACGAAAAAGGATATCTGCTACCATGATACGATACGGGTGTCATTTCAAGACGCTACTCCAGTCCAGCCTAGTGCGCAGCTTGAGAGGGTGGTAAATGAAATGATTTGGTCCATGACGGTGCTGTACTGCTGCTAATAGCACCATGATAAAGGCCGTTAGCCTTTGAACCTTTGATCCTTTTCCTTCAATCTATGGAGCCCACGCCGTTTTCTGTCTGGCCTGGATAAAGCCGTTTATCAGGCAAGTTTTAGTTAACCACTACGGGTAACATGCTGAATTATTATCAGGGTCTCACCAACCACAGGCCTGAATTATTTGAAAACCCAATCCGTTCTCCGTTTTCCTCTGTCGCCTGCGCCATGCTGAATTAATTCTGGTTCTGCTCATGGAAAAAGTTGGAAGGCGTGGAAGGACCGCAACATCGTGCACTTAATTTATCCCACTGTCATCAGGACAATAGGTAGACGGACACTGGAATATCTGTTCCCTCTGTCCAAATCTCGAACCCTATTTTTATATATCCGAGAGTCGTGCCCTTCTTCTTCCCCTTATCCTGGGGTCACGGCGATGTTTTTTTTTATCGATCCTTTCGCGATGTTCAGCAGTGGTAACACAAGGGATTTGTTCAGAATGAGCATAGATGAACAATGCAATTCTCACTCACAGGTTCACGCTAGTGAAGAAATGCAGAGATTATTCGACGTATATATATATAGTTAATCCATGGTACTGTACTTTGTATCAGGAAGGACAAATGGAAGCCCAAAAGCAAGAAATGGATCGAATGGGACCGATCCATCTATGAACGAATCGATGGACAAAGAAAGAAAGAAAACTGAAATTATCTACTAGCAACAGATGTTCAAGCGGCATCATTTTCACCGGCACTGGCAGCATTCAGATCCACGGAAAGATCAAGTTCCTGCATTGTAACAGCGCAAATTGTTGAGTTTTCCAGTCAGATCTTCCTTTGGTCTTTTAATCGGCTATTATTCAGTATTGGAAATATTGACGTTTTGAATGAAAAGAAATCTAGCTCAATTACCTTTCCAGTGATCTTGCTGTACAAGGCGAGCACATCCTTCACCGTTGTCTCAAAATGGGTGGTCGCGTCGTAGCTCTGTAAAAACCAACGAATTAAGAACAATCCTGCAGTGTTGTCGAGTGAGTAAACTATGGTTGCTTCAGCTTACAGTTGTCAAGAAACAGTTGTCCTCCTCAGCAGCATTAACAGGCTCGTATCGATCGTACATGTCGAAGAACGTCTCCTCCACGGGGCCGAGCAGATCGATCCCGGGTTTCAGCTCGATCTCAGGCTTGTCGGTCTCAGCTTCAGTCGACACAAAGGCGATGAACTTGCCTTTCGGTGCAACGTTGTGAGCGTACGAGCAGCAGAACACGTACCTGCAAAATAATTGTGTCAGGTACTGCTATAGTGCTTTATCTAAGCAAGACAGCTCATGTTTAAAAACAATCATAACAGCGAGAACCAACTGAACAACAGTACACCTTATCTAACTAAGATTGTTTAAAAGTTCGATGGTTTGCTTTCATTTTAAAATTACTTACATGTCTGATTTGCGCTTCAGCTGTTTCTTTGGGAGGATAATCTGCACGGAGTGAGAATCTTTGGTGTCAGGAATGGGATGCTTCATTATGCATATCGCACGCGCCACCCTTCCGACCTTCTTCACCTGTACATTTTTTGAAGGATTTCAAGGTCATATACTACCACAAGCCTGAATCTGAAATGTACCGGTTTGCAAGCCACAGATGTATAAATACCTTGTCAGGCAAGTATGATGGGTCACAAACAACTTTTTTGCATTTTGCCGTCTCCCCTTCGGATGTCACACCAAATGCTTTACCACTCTCATCGAACTCAACCTGCAAACAATTCCAAATATAAGCATCTTTGACTGAAGATTTAGAAAGTAGCATTCCAGTATTTTTGAGTGATGGACTCTCTGGAAATGGATAAAACAGTTACCTTGCATTCTGGTTTGTTAAGCATGTATGTGCCACCATAAACAGCGCTCAGACGAGCAAATGCCTAACAAAACATTCTCAATTTCAGTTGACCAAAGTTGAAACGTATGTGAATTCATGGTAAATTGGCATGGCCATACCTGAGGGAGCTCTCCTAGACCATACAAGGGGTAGATATAAGGTGATCCACCTTGGAAGCGTGCCAATGATTCCGAATACAGCTATTGAAAGAAGACCAATCTGGAGATCAGGTTTTAATTGTCTTTTCCTCCGCAAACCCCAATACATTTATTGTCAAACTATCTGTCATGTCTTAATGTTTTTTGTTTCACCAATTGTATATTTTTAGCTGAAAACTATTCCGCATGACATGACAGATAATTCTTTTTTAAGATAGAAAAGCTATTTATGAACTCACGTGGAACTTTCCAATGCAATGTGTTGTAGAAATTGCCACCTAAAACTTTGGTTTAGAAAAATCATCTGATGTGGGGTGAAACCACGTATATATCTTTTGGTGACCAAATTATGCATGTTCTGGTTCAGAAAAATAAGCCTAGAAGTATTGCAAGTTTATAGAAAAACATCAACAGGTCCATCATAATATATGTTCCTATAGTGTATTTACTTGATATTGTAGATGTAAATATTTTTCTCTATAAAGTTAGTGAACTTATAGGCCTTACATTGCGGAACAGAGTATGATACAGAAGTGGCATAACAATCTTTGCCATTTTAAGGTCATTTTCACATGCATGTGCTTAACCTAATGCTTATTAATCTTAATCATACTGAATGAAAAAGGACGGCCACAGAGATGAGAGGACGCGGAATTGGTCCCTAGCAGCAACTTCAATCATGCGCTTACAGAGTTACAGTATATGTCCTCTCTGTAATCTATGCTCCAATATTACGCCTTAGGATATTCTCCTTTTAAGGCAAAAAATAGTTGGCTCGCGACCTTGAAGAAATTCCCAGATGCATAAAGAATTCATCAAGGCATGGTTTTGTGATACTGATCAAAATGTATGCTGACTCCAACAGGCTTGTTTTTTTTCGAAAAGGGAGGCTTGTTTTGTTTAGTAGGTGGAAATGTAGTACCTTCATTCTCTTGACAGTGTCAATTGCGGGCTCATCGAGATAGCTGTCATCGCGGTGAAGTGCCAATGCATGACCAATAAAGTCAATCGTGTCATCCTCCAGTCCATATTTGCTGATCCAAGCAAACATCATCGACGTTGCATTAGGAAATGGTGGCGAAATTCAACTTGGTTTTCTACTTCTTTTTATCACTGAGCAGTAACCCAAATACGGAGTACAACACAAGCCAAAGCAACTTACGAGATGAGTTCCCTCGTCGTGACTTTGTGCAGATTTAGGCCTTCGTGTGACTTCGCGTCATCCTCTTCGTAGTCCTGAACGTAAATGAAGAACTTCCTAGCGCGGCGCTTTTCAAACAATCCCATTAGGTTAGATTTCAAGGCTTCAACATCTGTCGCAGGGACTTTGTGGATCTATCATCATTACCAAAGAAGGAAATGTGAATCAGAACACCATGTTACAAAAAATAGTACTCCCTCCGTTCGGAAATACTTGTCCTAGATACAACCATTTCTAAGACAAGTATTTCCGAACGGAGGGAGCACATACTAATGTCAAATTATCTTTAATAGCAGTATCACGTTTGATATCAGATCCATACCTTCCCGTTGTTGTAGACGAAGCTGCCATCGACGGCCTTGAAGTTCAGATACTTTGTCACGCTGGTGCGGATCAAGACACGTACCAATGCACCGTTGGCCATCATGAACTGCAAACTCACATTTTACGGTGATCTGTATAACAGCAGAAGCACAGGAAAGACAAAGGAATTAGAGTTTACAGGCGCCTACAGACCTTGGGCACCATGTCGACGTTGTACTCCTTGCTGACACCCAGATGGTCAGGAGTGGTGTCGCTGCCTTTGAATCTCTTCCAGATCTATAAAGCGAACGGAACGAAACGTAAGACAACATAACTGAAGATTCACGAGAATTTTAAGATCTTTTGTGAATTTTGGAGAACATTTGTGATACATGGTGTTTGCAAGGGTCATGCTAGCGCACCTTGGCCAGATTCAGGGATGTAGATTCTCCACCGTAGTAGTCATTCCTGTCCATGTGAAGAACCTGTAGGTACACAAGGTGCAAAGAGAAATGATAGCTCAGGATAATGTCGCCCTTTGTGAACACTTGGTGATGATGTATCCAGCAACATTTCCAAGGGAACTCGGTGCTCACCTTGAGGCCATCGACGGAGAGGATGCCACTGAGGATGCACTCCTTGAGCCCCGTCCCCAGCACGATCACGTCGTACTCCTCATCCATCGCTCCCTGACAAACCCTTCTTCTCCGATCTACCGGATCTTCCTCTCGCGGCGGTGAGCCTCCTCCACCCCTCGCAGGTTATCTCCCCCTTCTCGGCTCGCCGTGCGTATATATGGAAGGAGCCCGACAAGCGCGCGCGTTCGCACAGGCACCGCATCCATCGGTCGCGGCTCCCGGCGGAGATGTCGTCGAGGCGCGCGGTTGCAGGTCGCAGCGCCCGGCGAGCTCGACGCGTGGCGCGCCGCGCGCCCGTGCTCTCCCCCGTTTCTTCTCTCGCGAGGTGGCGTGGCCCACCGGATTGTACGCCAAAGGCCTGGGCCACTTTCCATCATGTATTTTTAAAACTTTCATAACGTATAAAAATGTTTCTCCGGCGTTAAAAAATGGTCACATGCCTTAAAAAAGGTCAGTGATACTTCACAAAAAAAATATTACGAAATATTCGCCCGGCATTCAAAAATGGTCTGTGCCATTTAAGAAAAAGGTTTTGACATTTAAAAAATGGTTATAAACATATAGAAACACGTTTGCACGTTTAAAAAAAATGGTCATGCCATTTTTGAGAAATGTTCAAACATGTGTTTAGAAATGTTCATTGTTTATTACAAAAATGCTCAATGTGCATTTTACGAAATGTGCAACATGTATTTGGAAAATTATTCAACGTGCATTTGAAAAATAATTAATGTGCATATAAGAAAATTTCAAACTATATACAAGAAGTGTTGAATGCGTAATTTAGATAAATTCAATAAAGTATTTGGAAAATAAAATAGAAAACAAAGAATAGAAAAAACCGAAAGAAAATTGAAAGAAAGCCAATGAAAACCATCACAGAATGGCCGGCCCACTATGGCGTGCACGCACCAACTGCGAGAGGCAAGATGAGGATACATCCTGCAGTAAGCGAGATATATCCCTTGTTTTTTTTTTGAATTTTCACCGGGGGGAGGGGGGGCCTCCACCACCTGAATAGATATATCCCTTGTGATTACTAGTCAATGTGTACGTGCAATGCACGTTAATTTAAAAATATATTATGTGTATGCATATATTTAGTAGGATATTATTTGTGTGCTATTGTCTAATTACCATTATATTTGACATTGAAATTAATTGTACACTAAACGTGTTGAGCGCTCGACATCAAAACAGTCTAGGTCGTTGAATTGACATGATTTGATGACCGAGATTAATTGAATCTGCTCCTTTGGATTTTTTTTATATTGATATAAATAAAGTAGCGAGCTCTAAGCTCGCGTCACTCACACGCTACCGTACATAACCATGGCCCAGCGAGTGCAAGCAGCCACTAGCAAATGAGGGCACACCTTTTTTTCTTCTTCTTTTTTTGTTAATTAAATACCAATTTTCAAAATATTCACAAATATGCAAATATATAGTGAATTTATAAATTTATATGAATTTGTAAACAACGTTCTCGGATTAAAAGTATCTTCACAAATTAAAAATTGTTCGTGAGTTTAAAAATGTTCATGAGTTTGAAACTTTACTCTAATTTTGACAATTTTTATAAATGTTCATAAATTTGAAAAATGGTTGCAAAATTTTAAACTGTCATGAATCTAAAAACCATTTGCCAATTTTAAAAATATTCAAAAATTAGACAAAAAATATGAATTAACAAACAAATTCAAAATTGTGTTGGGGAATTTGAAAAAACACTAAAAAGATGATAAACTGAAAACTAAAAAAGTAGATTAAAAGTAAAAAGTAAAAAGGGGAATAAAAGACACCTTGGAAGCTTTAGTGATGGTGGGAGTGACGGCTGGTTAACGTCGCCGGGGTATTTTCCGTGACAAAAAACGGTTATATGTGACACAAGTGAAGCATCGCAAAATAGAGCAAATTTTGTAGTGCATCATGTATGCTATGATATTTACAAGACGTACGATGGACTTTGGGTTGCCCAAACGTCATATGTAACAGGGTGATTATAACAACAACTTATAGGTTTATTGAAAAATTTGATAAGAGGCTAGATAGCCGAGGAGTGGGATTTGCTCCTTCAACGATGGAGAGATATTCTTAGGCCCATCTTGGTGTGATGGCTGAAGGAAATATGTCCTAGAGGCAAAAATAAAGTTATCATATTTCCTTATATCATGATAAATGTTTATTATTCATGCTAGAATTGTATTAACCGAAAACTTGATACATGTGTGAATACATAGACAAAACAGAGTGTCCCTAGTATGCCTCTACTTGACTAGCTCGTTAATCAAAGATGGTTAAGTTTCCTGACCATAGACATGTGTTGTCATTTGATGAACGGGATCACATCATTAGAGAATAATGTGATGGACTAGACCCATCCGTTAGCTTAGCATAATGATCGTTAAGTTTTATTGCTATTACTGACTTATACATATTCCTTTGACTATGAGATTATGCAACTCCCGAATACCGAAGGAACACCTTGTGTGCTATCAAACGTCACAACGTAATTGGGTGATTATAAAGATGCTCTATAGGTGTCTCCGAAGGTGTTTGTTGGGTTGGCATAGATCGAGATTAGGATTTGTCACCCCGAGTATCGGAGAGGTATCTCTAGGACCTCTCGGTAATGCACATCATGATAAGCCTTGTAAGCAATGTGACTAATGAGTTAGTTGCGAGATGATGCATTATGGAATGAGTAAAGAGACTTGCCGGTAACGAGATTGAACTAGGTATGAGGATACCGACGATTGAATCTCGGGCAAGTAACATACCGATGACAAAGGGAATAACGTATGTTGTCATTGCGGTTTAACCGATAAAGATCTTCATAGAATATGTAGGAGCCAATATGAGCATCCAGGTTCCGCTGTTGGTTATTGACCGGAGATATGTCTCGGTCATGTGTTCATAGTTCTCAAACCCGTAGGGTCCGCACGCTTAAGGTTTGTTAGGTAATTTCCCATCTTTGTGTGTTTGGATGATGATGACAACTCTCTGTTGGTCTAATCGTGTGATATGTGCTTCAGGTTCTCAGTGTTTAGGTATGCAACGATTAGTCATTCTCTCTGGAAGGAAAAGATCGAAGACAGTGTTTTTCTACGTGTTTATCTTGTTGGTCGTAGGAAACCCGTACTATTAAGAGGGAATCCTCATTGGAAGGCTTTTGGGGAATCATTGCACGTACACATTTCTCTCCTACACTCTTTCCTTCTGTTCCTCGTTTGAGAGAGAGTTCCCTTCTTTCCATACTGTTGTTGTGGCCCTTCCTTTCAGTGGTTGTACCGCTCACTTGAGCGGTTGTACCGCTGGCCCAATTGTACCAGCCCAACCATCGCCCTCAGGGGTGATACCCTGGGTTGGACCTCCCAGGATCTTGCCAAGCGGTTGTACCACTGAAGGAGTCCTGGATCAGGGGGTCCTCGGGCGTCCGGACTATGGTACGTGGGCCGGCCTGATGGAATGTGAAGATGCAAGACCGAAGACTCTCACCCGTGTCCGGATGGGACTCTCCTTGGCGTGGAAGGCAAGCTTGGCGTCCCAATATGAAGATTCCTTTCTCTGTAACCAACTTTGTACAACCCTAGTCCCCTCCGATGTCTATATAAACCGGAGGGCTTAGTCCGTAGAGATAGAGAATCATAATCATAGTCATACATGCTAGACTTCTATGGTTTTAGCCATTACGATCTCGTGGTAGATCAACTCTTATAACCCCCATACTCACCAATATTAATCTAACATGACGTAGGGTTTTACCTCCATCGAGAGGGCCCGAACCTGGGTAAACATTGTGTTCCATGTCTCCTGTTACCATCAACCTCAGACGCATAGTTCGGGACCCCCTACCCGAGATCCGCCGGTTTTGACACCGACATTGGTGCTTTCATTGAGAGTTCCATTGTGTCATCGTCAAGAGGTTCGATGGCCCCGTCAATCATCCACAACAACATTGCCGAGGGAGAAACCTTCCTCCCCAGACAGATCTTCGTGTTCGGCAGCTTCGTACTGCGGGCCAACTCGTTTGGCCATCTAGAGCAGATCGATAGCTACGCCCCTGGCCATCAGGTCAGATTTGGAAGCTTGAACTATGTCGCGGACATCCACGGAGACTTGATCTTCGACGGATTCGAGACCGCGGCAGTAGCCGCTCCCTGTCACCACGATGAACATGACTTAAATCTGCCATCGAACCACACCCAGGAGATAGAACCTGCAACTGCTCCGGCTCTAGATCCGGAGCAGATCACGCCATCCAAGGACGGGAGGCTCAACCCCGCCACGGAGGCTGCAGACTCAGCAGCGTTGGAGCCGCACACAGACTCAACCTCAAGTGAGATCTGTGTTAGTAGAACCTCGGACACATTTCCGGCTACAGGTTCCGAAGCATGTGCGTCGAGCACAACGAGCTTGATCGGGCATCGATCGTTGAATTCAGCTCCGCGGACATCTTCCGGCACTCTCCTTTAGGCGACGTGCTAAACTCACTAAAACACTCTCCTTAGCGGGGGACTCACAACTGAATTATATCCGGTTCGAACTGGAGGCTGATGACGGAGAATTTCGCTTCCCACCCCCTGCCCACTTAATAGCCACTGTCGAAGACTTAACTGACATGCTCGATTACGGCTCCGACAACATCGACGGTATGGACGACGATGCCGGAGAAGGAGAGGCCCAAAACCCGTCGTTTACCGGACACTGGACGAGCACTTCCTCGTATGACGTATACATGGTGGATGCACCAAAAGAGAATAGTGATGATGACAAGGAAGATCCAGTTGAGGATAAACCTCCCGAGATACAACCAAAGCGCCAGTGTCAGCGACGCTGCTCTAAGTCACGCCGCAGCAAAGACAGCAACACCGGCACAGGAGAAGATAACACTCTGGACGGTGTCAAAGACAATGAAGACCCCGTTGAGGCAACTTCCGAACAAGATGAACGGGAAGACGAGCAAGTTAGCCTTGATGAACATGCCACACATGAAGACTCGGAGGACAGTAATTATCTTCCACTCTCCGAGGATGAGGCGAGCCTCGGCACTGAGGATTTATTGTGTCTGAGGAACCTCTCTAGCAGGAGCACTTCAAGTGCCAGCTAATAGCCACTACAAGGAGCCTGAAAAAGAAACAACATTAGCTTCAAGTTGATCAAGATCTGCTCAATGATAGATGGACTGATGTCCTAGCAGCCGAGGAATACGACATCAAGCGCCCAGCCAAAAGTTACCCGAAGCGTAAATTGCTATCTCAGTTTGATGATGAGGCATTGGAGCCCGTACCATCATTGCGCAATGCGGCTGACCGACCAGCACACGGTCGAGATAAAGAGGCAACTCAAGCCGAACACCACCCTGCCCTACCTCACCGTAAAGACAGAGATAAAACAGCTCGGAGACACACATATGACCTATGGTAGGAGTTGAACGGTAGAGCAGGTCAGGACAGATCGATCTATGGATCATGGGGACGTGCCCCGACACGCGATAACGGCTATCTAGCCGGACGCAATAGCCATACTCACGCCCGGGCCGAGAACCGCAAACAGACTCCATCCGAGCTACGTCGCGACGTGGCCCGATATAGAGGCGCCACTGACCCACTTTGCTTCACCGATGAAGTAATGGACCACGAATTCCCAGAAGGGTTTAAACCCATGAATATCGAATCATACGATGGAACAACAAATCCCGCGGTATGGATTGAGGACTTTCTTCTCCATATCCACATGGCCCGCGGCGATGATCTCCACGCCATTAAATACCTACCACTAAAACTAAAGGGACCAGCTCGGCACTTGTTAAACAGCCTTCCAGAGAACTCCGTTGGCAGCTGGGAAGACCTGGAAGATGCCTTTCGCGATAACTTCCAAGGTACATATGTCCAGCCACCAGATGTCGATGGCTTAAGTCACATCATCCAGCAGCCAGGAGAGTCAGCTAGAAAGCTCTGGACTAGGTTCTTAATTAAAAAGAACCAAATTGTCGATTGTCCGGACGCTGAAGCCCTCGCGGCCTTCAAACACAGCGTCCAGGATGAATGGCTCGCTCGCCACCTCGGTCAAGAAAAACCAAAATCCATGACAGCCCTTACTGCTCTAATGACCTGCTTTTGCACGGGAGAAGACAACTGGCTCACTCGTAGGAGCAACGACGCCAGCGACCCGGGCACTTCCGAAGTCCGAGACGGCAACGGAAAGCCATGACGCAATAAACACAAGTGTCGTAATAATGATGAAATAACGCAAGATACAACAGTTAACGCCGGATTCAGCGGCTCCAAGCCCGATCAATGGAAAAAGGCATCCAAGGCAAATAGAGATGGACCATCCAATCTCGATAAGATATTGGATCGGCCCTGCCAGATCCATGGCACCCCCGATAAACTAGCTACCCATATTAACAGAATATGTTGGGTCTTCAAACAAGACGGCAAGCTAAAAGCCGAACACAAGAGGAAGGGGCTGCCCAGTGACAGCGACGATGAAGAGACTCGCCTGACGAATACCCTGGTTCAGAAGCAATTCCCCCCAAAGTGAAAACCGTAAATATGGTATATGCGACGCACACCCCTATAGGGGAGCACACACGCGCACTACGGGAGTAACAGGACACATATGCCATAGAGCGGGTTCCCCAAAAAATCCATCATACCCATCCTGAAGGATTGGCAACTCTATTTATCGATCCAATTATTGATGGGTTCCATCTCACGAAAGTCCTTATGGACGGCGGCAGTAGCCTTAATCTAGTGTACCAAGACATTGTCCACAAAATGGGCATTGACCCTTCTAGAATCAAACCCACCACAACAATCCTCAAAGAAACAGTACCCGGCGTAGAAGCTCACTGCACGGGCTCCGTCACACTGGAAGTCGTTTTCGGTTTGCCAAACAACTTCCGAAGCGAGGGTTGACCTTTGATATTGCCCCGTCCCACAGTGGCTACCACGCACTTATGGGGCATATCGCTTTTGCTCGATTTAAATGCGGTCCCACTCTACGCCCTCGCAAAACTTAAAATGCCAGGTCCGCGCGGCGTCATAACAATAAACGGAAATACGGGACACTCCTTCTATACAGGGGATTGTACTACGGCCATTACAGCTGAAGCACAAAGCGGCCTCGTCAAGCCGCACAACTCATCGGCCATTAAGCCGCCGGTTTCCATTAAATGGAACCAATCTGTCTTGGAGCAGGATTAGTAGTTCATCCTCTGTCATTCGCCTCACAGTCACGCGAAGTTTATACCGCGCACGCATAATTATGCACTTAAAATACCCTAGCCATCGGCGGAGGCACAATACGGGAAAGCCTACAAGCACTCCCATTTCCTCCTTTTCATTTCTAAATGTTTCTTTTTATCTTATCACAGGTGACGCAAAATATTGGTCATATCACAGACTCTTTCGGAGTTCGGCTTCATACACTTACCCTAAGGTTGTTCCTGTTAAAGGAATCCTTTAACCGAGGCAAGGCAGCGCAGACGTGCGACAGGGGTCCAAATAATTTTGTAGACCGCACTCTCTATTTTGAGCCTGTAAAGTACCTTCTCCCTCGGCCTTCGACCACTGGCATGTCAAATAGCCTAGGTCGTGGCATTATTATTTGTAAAATGGCAATTGACATATCGATCAGATTCCAGTAAACATAAACCATATCAAGTATTCGCTTTTTCTAAAAAAAGCTGAATTTCTCCGGTTGTTTCACACTCGCACCTCGGCACGGGTTGCCAGGGGCTCGATATGGGAACAAATGAATTGCCGACAAGTCCAAACAGCTTTATAGCACACTTCGGCGTCGCGAGTTTGGCCTTATATGCATCAGCTCCGAATCATGTCTTTGGTCAATAGTTGGGTTGCCCGGCTCCTGTGCTTACTACCTTACGTTCCGCTATATCGGCTAGGGTAGTAAAGGGAGAACTACTGCGATTGTGTCCCGGTTTATCTGGATGAGCACCTCAATAGAGAAAGCCGAAAACTGACTGTCATGATGCGGCGAGAGCTGGTCAACCACTCGATGACTTATTAGAATCTTTCACGATTCCTTCTGTATTGCACGAAGGACCGTTCTTCTGGTCACTCATGTAACGCACCATATTCGGATAACTGCGTACATACCAGGGGCTATATCATAAATCCACCGTCAAACTCCTATGGCTAAGTGAAAGTGTTAAAGCCCTATAGTCCGATTGCCTAGTTCGCCGCATTGACACCTCCTTCATCGACCAAGACGTTGGATCAAGAGTGATCAAGTGCTTTTCCGAACACCCCCGTATTTTATGCGAGTGGGCTGAAGCTGACGACTGGAAAACTTTCATTTTATACAAAAACGACCGCACAGGAGAAGCCACAACTTCTAGGCATAATCTTAAAATATAATAATATTGTTTTTAGAATTTCAATACATTTCACTCGAACATCATCTCTTTGGAGCACTGACCCTCTATCAAGCGGGCACCCTCTAAGACATCCTCAAAATAATACTCTAGCGTGTGATGCTCCTTGCCCTCAGGTGGACTTTTCGCTGCAACATCGGTGTCCTTCATCTTCGCCCAGTACGTCTTCACATGGGCAAGGGCCATCCGTGCACCTTCAATGCACGTGGACCACTTAACAACGTTGATACACGGCACTGCATCACCTAGTCGACGTACCAAACCGAAATAACTCTTCGGAATTGGCTCAGTCGGCCACAGCCGGACTACGACGTCCTTCATGGCAGAACCGGGTATCTTGTGGAGCTCAGCCCACTGGGCCATCTGTTCTTTCACCAATAGTGGGCGCTTCGGCGTGCCGGATTGTGACCAAAAAAGCTTCTCCGTTGCATGCCCTTCCTGCGCTTCATAAAACTGCACCTCATCGGAGGCACTCTTCGGCAAGTCCAAAAAGGCGTCTGGGGAGCTCCACATTTGATTAAGCGGGGCGTACTTCGAATCGCCGAACTTAGTCTGTAATAAGAAAGGCTTACCGGCCGCTATCTCCCCAACTTGCCGGATCTCTTCCCGAGCCACTCTAGACTCAGATCGTGCTTCTTTTGCCTCTTGTACTGCCTTGTCAAGATCGACTGCTTTGGCCTTGTTATCCTTCTTGAGGAATTCGCACTGGACAGTGGATTCCTTCAGCTCGTGCGCCATAGTGGCCATTCTCTCCACACACTAGCGCTGAGCAGCTTGCCCGGCTTCTAACTCATCAGCTGCCTTCTTGACAGCCACATTACTCATCCAGGCTTGCTCCTTGGCTCGGGCAAGTTCAGCCTGAAGGGTCTTAACCGTGGCAGCACCATCTGCAGATACGCATGTCTCAGAACATAATTCTAGCTTCGTGCTCATGTTACTATACATACTCTAACACATACCTTGCGCCTCGTCGATTCGCCTATTAATAAGTGTGATGTCGTTATCCGCCACATCAAGCTTATGCTCCAAACCTGCAACCTCTGTAGCGTGGGCAGTCGTCATGGAGGTAACAACATGTGTTTCCAGTCATTAGATTATTACCTGAGGACATCTTTTTTGATCCTCTGATTGCCTACCTTTGGGCGCCAACCAGAGTCTCAGGGGCTACTATCTATACACAGGTGCATTTTGCGTACAGAGCACAATCAAAAATATAACATTACATACCTCAAAGCCTCTTAGCAGGCCCATGAAGGCTTCATTCAATCCGCTTTTCACGGACAAAATCCTCTCAACACCACCGTACCCATCAAGGTACGATGCTCCTACGAGATTGACGAATACCGTAACATGTCCGTCAGTGTATCCGGTGCATCCGGATTCCCGGAAGCAGCTGTGACAGTATGTACTCCCTTTGAAAGGGTATGTCTACTCGACCCTAGAGTCGTCTCCAGCTGTAAACCAAATAGTTTGGAGCCTTTATTGTTAACCCTTGTAGGGACCGCACACTTTGGACCCTGGGCGACCGAAGTTTCACCTTGGGGCGCTGGCTCCATTATCCCCTGATCGGGAGAGACCCTCTAGGACGACACCTCGACGTCGTCCACCCTGTTGGGCAAGGAAGCTTGCAGAGGCATTCTGCTTTCCATCATCTCTGGTAGAAGGTCCCTCGAGGAGGAGGATTGTTGAGGAAGACCGTGTGCCGAACTACAAAACGCATATTCTAGATGTTACCTTTTGCAAAGAGAAAAGGAACGGGGTATGTTTAAAATATCTTTGTTCACTTACGATTCGGCTGGAGGCTTGTCCTTATAAATGGATTGTGCGACAATGACACCTTTCGAGCCTAAACCACCCGACAGGGGCGTTTGGCCCCACTTAGGAGCCCTTACCTCCCAACTCTCGGAGGTGGCCCTTTTCTTACCATAGGAAGAAGGGGTGTCAATTTCTCCTTCTCTTTTGTATTCGGAAGAGGGAGCCCTAGTCTCCCCGGACACAGTGTGTGGTTTGCCTCCAGGATGGAAGCCACCTTTGGCTCCCCCGCTCTCCTCATTCTCCTCTTCCACCGTCGCCTAGTATGGCGCCGGGACCAGCATCCTTGTTAGTACGGGATTACCTAAGTCTTTGGGAAGAGGAGCTGAACACCTGATTCGCTCTGCCTTCTTTGTCCATCCCTGGAAGAAGATGGTTTTCTCAGCATCTTATTATGAGGTGAGTATCTAAGCTGTATTCGAGAGTCAAGTGCTTATCGAGGTATCCGGATGGTTGCAGTCAAGGCCGACGTCCTCTGTAGTATCCGTCCACTATTTTCATTTCCCAAAAAATAACTTCCACATTCCTCTGTGCGTCGCACCGAAGAAGTGCTGAAGGGTTCGTGGTCCTTCTGGATTAAACTCCCACATACGGAGGGGCCGTCTTTGGCACGGGAGGACCCGACGGACTAGCATTACTTGAATCATGTCGATGAGTTCGGCGTTCTTCTCAAGGAGACTCCGGATGCGGCTCTGTAGAGTTTGCAATTCATCGGTTGATCCCCAGTCCAACCCCTTATTGATCCATGATGCGAGCTGAATTGGAGGGCCAGATCGGAACACAGGTATAGCTGCCCACTTGGTGCCACGGGGTTCAGTGATGTAAAACCACTCCCGCTGCCATAAGTCGGAAGATTCTATGAAGGATCCTTTTAGCCAGGGAGCGTTGATAAGTTTGCCCACTATAGCACCACCGCACTCTGCTCGTCCCCCGTTGACTACCTTCGGCTTCACATTAAAGGTCTTAAGCTACAAGCCGAAGTGTGGGGGAATACGGAGGAAAGCCTCGCACGTGATAATGAACGCCAAGATATGAAGGAAGGAGTCCGGAGTTAGATCGTGAAAATCTAGCCCGTGATAGAACATAAGCCCTCGGACAAAGGGGTGGAGGGCGAACCCTAGCCCTTGGAGGAAGTGGGAGATGAACACAACCCTCTCGCTGGATCTGGGAGTAGGAATAACCTGCCCTTGAGCAGGAAGCCTGTGGGGGATTTCCGCGGTCAAGTATTTGGCCGCCCGGAGCTTCGCGATGTCCTCCTTTGTGACGGAGGAAAGCACCCACCGACCTTGAGGACTAGGGCCGGCCATGACTAGGAAGCTTGAAACAATCAAAACCTTGGGTGCTGGAGCTCGAGGTTGGAGAGGATGAGGAAAGGGTTGGTGTAAAGAAGCCAGATGGGCCTCAGTCCCTTTATAAAGGTAATAACTATCGAACACCTCCTCTTCGACCTTGAAACCTGCCTATTCTTAAGGAATCATGCCAACCGAACGGTTGGAATACCCACGTCCGTGTTGATGAGGATCCCGCAATAAGGGGACACGATCTCTGCTTCGACAAGACGTGCCAATGAAATCGCGTCTCGGAACGTGGAACGGCAAGCGAAAAAAGACGGTTCGATATAATAACCAGGTGGTGACGTGATATCACGTCGCAGAAAAATTGTCAGCAGATTGGACTCACAAAATATTATTTCCACTGCGATGGTGTGTGGTATTTGTTTTGCAGAGCCGGACACGTTCGTTGCGTTCGAAGACTGTGTTGGAGTGTTCGGAGAAGGAACCCGCCTTGCAATGCCGAAGACAATTTACGCGCCAGACACCTCATCATTGAAGCCTGGTCCAGGGGCTACCGAGGGAGTCCTGGATTAGGGGGTCCTCGGACGTCCGGACTACCGTACATGGGCCGGACTGATGGACTATGAAGATGCAAGACCGAAGACTCTCACCCATGTCCGGACGGGACTCTCCTTGGCGTGGAAGGCAATCTTGGTGTCCCAATATGAAGATTCCTTTCTCTGTAACTGATTTTGTAAAACCCTAGTCCCCTTCGGTGTCTATATAAACCGGAGGGCTTAGTCCGTAGGGACAGAGAATCATACTCATAGTCATACAGGCTAGACTTCTAGGGTTTTAGCCATTACGATCTCGTGGTAGGTCAACTCTTGTAACCCCCATACTCATCAATATTAATCTAGTAGGACGTAGGGTTTTACCTCCATCAAGAGGGCCCAAACCTGGGTAAACATTGTGTTCCCTGTCTCCTATTACCATCAACCTCAGATGCACAGTTCGGGACCCCCTACCCGAGATCCGCCGGTTTTGACACCGACAACCGCTACCCCCGGGCGGTTGTATCGCCACCATGCTTGAAGATCTAGGTGTTGCATCCTTGGCGGTTGTACCGGCCAGGTACCACTCTACAACCGGACTAGATTCTGTTTTGGACTGGTACTTGGGCGGTGGTGGCCCGGTTTTTCCGGTCGTGCTTTGCACACCGGTACTACCGGTGCTCTAAGCGGTTCTATCGCATAGAACTTAGCCACACACGGTGCCAGGGCCAGGCGGTAGTTCCGGCGCACTACTGCTCGACCACCGCTCACGGGGGTGACTCCCTTCTATTTCAAAGCGGTTATTGAGAGGTAGAGGAGCGGTTGTTCTGGTTGAACTTGTTTACCGGTACTACCTCTCGGGTGTCCAGTTGTACCGCCTAACAGGTTTTCTACAGTGTAATCGTGAATCCCGGTTGTATTGGGATAAGGAGCGGTTGTACCGCTGCAATGCAATAACTACGGTAACGGTTGGATTTTAGGGTTTCCTATATAAAGGAGGTTCTTCCACCTACCTCTTTTACCTCTTGCCTCTCTCTCCCCACCATTAATATTCTTCAAGCTTTCTTGCCCGATCTCTCTCTCTAGCCACTCAAACTTGTTGATTTGCTAGGGATTGAAGGAGGAGACCTAGATCTACACTTCCACCAAAGGATATTTTATTCCCCCATACTTTCTTGTGTGGATTTTGTTACTCTTGGGTGTTTGAGCACCCTAGACGGTTGAGGTCACCTCAGAGCTGTCGGTGTCAAAACCGGCGAATCTCAGGCAGGGGTCCCGAACTGTGCGTTTGAGGTTGATGGTAATAGGAGACAGGGAACACAATGTTTACCCAGGTTCGTGCCCTCTCGATGGAGGTAAAACCTTACGTCCTGCTAGATTAATATTGATGAGTATGGGGGTTATAAGAGTTGATCTACCATGAGATCGTAATGGCTAAAACCCTAGAAGTCTAGCCTATCTGATTACGATTGTCCCTATGAAATAAACCCTCCAGTTTATATAGACACCAGAGGGGACTAGGGTTGTACAAAGTCGGTTACATAGAAAGGAAATAGTACATCCGGCCGCCTAGCTTTCCATCCACACAAAGGAGAGTCCTATCCGGACACAGGAGAAAGTCTTCTATCTTGTATCTTCATGGCCCAATAGTCCGGCCCATGTCCAACAGGCCGGACGCCCGAGGACCCCTTAGTCCAGGACTCCCTCAGTAGCCCCTGAACCTGGCTTCAATGACGAGGTGTCCGGCGCGCAGATTGTCTTCGGCATTGCAAGGTGGGTTCCCTCTATGAATACTCCAACATAGTCTTCAAACAACGAATGTGTCCAGATCTGCAAAACAAATACCACACACCACCGCAGAGAGTATAATATTTCACGAGTCCCATCTGATGACAACTTTTTGTAACATGACATCACGTCCCTGCCCGGTTATTATTTCGAACCGTTTCTTGGCCTGCCGCTCCATATTTTGTGATGTGGCTTTATTGGCACGTCTCGTCAAAGCAGAGATCGTGTCCCCTTATTGCGGGATTCTCATCAATACGGGTATGGGTAATCCAACCGTGCTGCCCACATGGCCCTGGGGAATAGGCGAGTTTCATAGCGAGTGGGGAGGCGTTTGATATTCACTACCTTTATAAGGAGATAAGGATTCATCTCTTCCACCCACGCCTTCTCTCTTTCCACCTACCCACTCTCGAGCTCCAGCGCCCAAGTTCTCATCTTTCATGCCCCAAGAAACCACTCCAACCATGTCCGGAGTGCAGGGCAAGTGGATGGCCTCCACCGTCAAGGAGAAGGACATCACCCAACTTCGGGAGGCCGGATATTTGGCCAGGGAGGTCGCCCATTGGCTTCCTGCTAAGGGACAGATCGTCCCCACTCCGGAGCCCCGTGAGAGGGTCGTGTTCATCCCTCACTTCGTCTGTGGGCTGGGATTTTCGCTCCACCCATTCGTCCGCGGACTCATGTTCTACTATGGGATGGATTTCCATGATCTGGCCCCCAATTCCTTCCTCACCATCTCCGCGTTTATCGTCGTGTGTGAGGCCTTCCTCCGCATCCCCCACTTCGGACTGTCGCTAAAGACCTTCAATGTGAAGCCAAATGTGGTGGTGAAGGAAATATGCCCTAGAGGCAATAATAAAGTTATTATTTATTTCCTCATATCATGATAAATGTTTATTATTCATGCTAGAATTGTATTAACCGGAAACATAATACATATGTGAATACATAGACAAACATAGTGTCACTAGTATGCCTCTACTTGACTAGCTCGTTGATCAAAGATGGTTGAGTTTCCTACCCATAGACATGAGTTGTCATTTGATTAACGGGTTCACATCATTAGGAGAATGATGTGATTGACATGACCCATTCCATTAGCTTAGCACTTGATCATTTAATATGTTGCTATTGCTTTCTTCATGACTTATATATGTTCCTATGACTATGAGATTATGTAACTCCAGAATACAGGAGGAACACTTTGTGTGCTACCAAATGTCACAACGTAACTGGGTGATTATAAAGGTGCTCTACAGGTGTCTCCGATGGTGTTCGTTGAGTTGGCATAGATTGAGAATAGGATTTGTCACTCCGATTGTGGGAGAGGTATCTCTGGGCCCTCTCGGTAATGCACATCACTATAAGCCTTGCAAGCAATGTGACTAATGAGTTAGTTACGAGATGATGCATTACGGAACGAGTAAAGAGACTTGCATGTCATGAGATTGAACTAGGTATTAAGATACCGACGATCAAATCTCGAGCAAGTAACATACCGATGACAAAGGGAACAACGTATGGTGTTATGCGGTTTGACCGATAAAGATCTTCGTAGAATATGTAGGAACCAATATGAGCATCCGGGTTCTGCTATTGGTTATTGACCGGAGACGTGTCTTGGTCATGTCTACATAGTTCTCGAACCCATAGGGTCCGCATGCTTAAAGTTCTCTAACGATCGGTATTATGAGTTTTTGTGTTTTGATGTACTGAAGGTAGTTCAGAGTCCCGGATATGATCATAGACATGACGAGGAGTCTCGAAATGGTTGAGACGTAAAGATCGATATATTGGACGACTATGTTCGGACACCGGAAGTGTTTCGGGAGGTTTCGGACATATACCGGAGTATCGGGGGGTTACCGGAACCCTCGGGGAGTATATTGGGCCTAATGGGCCCTAGTGGGAGAAGAGGAGGGGTTGGCCAGGGCAGCCGCGCGCCCCTCCTCCTCTATTCTGAATTGGATAAGGTGGGGGGGGCGGCGCCCCCCTTTCCTTCTCTCCTTCTCTCCCTTCCTTCTCCTCTCCTACTCCTACTTGGAAGGGGGGAGTCCTACTCCCGGTGGGAGTAGGACTACTCATGGGGAGCGCCATAGGAGGCCGGCCCCCTCCCCCTCCTCCACTCCTTTATATACGGGGAGGGTGGCACCCCTTGGAGACACAACAATTGATCATTGATCTCTTAGCCGTGTGCGGTGCCCCCCTCCACCATAATCCACCTCAGTCATATCGTAGCGGTGCTTAGGCGAAGGCCTGTGTTGGTAGCTTCATCAACACCGTCACCACGCCGTCGCGCTGACGAAGCTCTTCCCTGAAGCTCTGCTGGATCGTGAGTTCGTGGGACATCACCGAGCTGAACGTGTGCTGAACGCGGAGGTGCCGTACGTTCGGTACTGAGGATCGGTCGATCGTGAAGACGTATGACTACATCAATCGTGTTGTCATAACACTTCCGCTTACGGTCTATGAGGGTACGTAGACAACACTCTCCCCTCTCGTTGCTATGCATCACCATGATCTTGCGTGTGCGTAGTTTTTTTTTGAAATTACTACGTTCCCCAACAGTGGCATCCGAGCCAGGTTTATGCGTAGATGTTATATGCACGAGTATAACACAAGTGAGTTATGGGCGATACAAGTCATACAGCTTACCAGCATGTCATACTTTGGTTCGGCGGTATTGTTGGATGAAGCGGCCCGGATCGACATTACACGTACGCTTACGCGAGACTGGTTCTACCGACGTGCTTTGCACATAAGTGGCTGGCGGGTGTCAGTTTCTCCAACTTCATTTGAACCGAGTGTGATTACGCCCGGTCCTTGTTGAAGGTTAAAACAACACTAACTTGACGAACTATCGTTGTGGTTTTGATGTGTAGGTAAGAACGGTTCTTGCTCAGCCCATAGTAGCCACGTAAAACTTGCAACAACAAAGTAGAGGACGTCTAACTTGTTTTTGCAGGGCATGTTGTGATGTGATATGGTCAAGGCATGATGCTATATTTTATTGTATGAAATGATCAAGTTTTGTAACGAAGTTATCGGCAACTGGCAGGAGCCATATGGTTGTCGCTTTATTGTATGAAAGGCAATCGCCATGTAATTGCTTTAGTTTATCACTAAGCGGTAGGGATGGTCGTAGAAGCAATAGTTGGCGAGACGACAATGATGCTACAATGGAGATCAAGGTGTCGCGCCGGTGACGATGGTGATCATGACGGTGCTTTGGAGATGGAGATCAAAGGCATAATATGATGATGGCCATATTATATCACTTATATTGATTGCATGTGATGTTTATCCTTTATGCATCTTATTCTGCTTTGATTGCCGGTAGCATTATAAGATGATCTCTCACTGAAAATTTCGAGGTTCAAGTGTTCTCCCTGAGTATGCACCATTGAAAAAGTTCGTCGTGCCGAGATACCACGTGATGATCGGGTGTGATAAGCCCAACGTTCTTGTACAACGGGTGCAAGCCAGTTTTGCGCACGCAGAATACTCGAGTTAAACTTGACGAGCCTAGCATATAAAGATATGGCCTCGAAACACTGAGACCGAAAGGTCGAGCGTGAATCATATAGTAGATATGATCAACATAGTGATGTTCACCATTGAAAACTACTCCATTTCACGTGATGATCAGTTATGGTTTAGTTGATTTGGATCACGTGATCATTAGATGATTAGAGGGATGTCTATCTAAGTGGGAGTTCTTAAATAATATGATTAATTGAACTTAAATTTATCTTGTACTTAGTACATGATAGTATTTTGCTTGTCTATGTTGCTGTAGATAGATGGCCCGTGCTGTTGTTCCGTTAAATTTTAGTGCGTTCCTTGAGAAAGCAAAGTTGAAAGATGATGGTAGCAATTACACGGAATGGGTCTGTAACTTGAGGATTATCCTCATTGCTGCATAGAAGAATTACGTCCTGGAAGCACCGCTAGGTGTACCACCTGCGCCGGCAACTGTAGACATTGTGAATGCCTGGCAGTCGCGTGTTGATGACTACTCGATAGTTCAGTGTGCCATGCTTTACGGCTTAGAACCGGGACTTCAACGACGTTTTGAACATCATGGAGCATATGCGATGTTCCAGGAGTTGAAGTTAATATTTCAAGCAAATGCCCAGATTGAGAGATATGAAGCCTCCAATAAGTTCTACAGCTGCAAGATGGAGGAGAATAGTTCTGTCAGTGAACATATACTCAGAATGTCTGGGTACTGCAATCACTTGATTCAACTAGGAGTTAATCTTTCGGATGATAGTGTCATTGACAGAATTCTTCAATCACTGCCACCAAGCTACAAGAGCTTCGTGATGAACTATAATATGCAAGGGATGGATAAGACAATTCCCGAGCTCTTCGCATTGCTAAAGGCTGCGAAGGTAGAAATCAAGAAGGAGCATCAGGTGTTGATGGTCAACAAGACCACTAGTTTCAAGAAAAAAGGTAAAGGGAAGAAGAAGGGGAACTTCAAAAAGAATGGCAAACAAGTTGCTGCTCAGGAGAAGAAACCTAAGTCTAGTCCTAAGCCTGAGACTGAGTGCTTCTACTGCAAACAGACTGGTCACTGGAAGCGGAACTGCCCCAAGTATTTGGCGGATAAGAAGGATGGCAAGGTGAACAAAGGTATATGTGATATACATGTTATTGATGTGTACCTTACTAGAGCTCGCAGTAGCACCTGTGTGTTTGATACTGGTTCTATTGCTAATATTTGCAACTCAAAACGGGGACTACGGATTGAGCGAAGATTAGCTAAGGACGAGGTGACGATGCGTGTGGGAAATGGTTCCAAAGTCGATGTGATCGCCGTCGGCACACTACCTCTACATCTACCTTCAGGATTAATTTTAGACCTGAATAATTGTTATTTGGTGTCAGTGTTAAGCATGAGCATTATATCTGGATCTTGTTTGATGCGAGACGGTTATTCAGTTAAATATGAGAATAATGGTTGTTCTGAGTAATATCTTTTATGGTCATGCACCCTTGAAGAGTGGTCTATTTGTGTTGAATCTCGATAGTAGTAATACACATATTCATAATGTTGATGCCAAAAGATGCAGAGTTGATAATGATAGTGCAACTTATTTGGGGCACTGTTGTTTAGGTCATATTGGTGTAAAGCGCATGAAGAAACTCCATACTGATGGACTTTTGGAATCACTTGATTATGAATCACTTGGTACTTGCGAACCATGCCTCATGGGCAAGATGACTAAAACGTCGTTCTCCGGAACAATGGAGTGAGCAACAGATTTATTGGAAATCATACATACTGATGTATGTGGTCCATTGAATATTGAGGCTCGCGGCGGGTATCGTTATTTTCTCACCATCACAGATGATTTGAGCAGATATGGGTATATCTACTTAATGAAAGATAAGTCTGAAACATTTGAAAAGTTCAAAGAATTTCAGAGTGAAGTGGAAAATCATCGTAACAAGAAAATAAAGTTTCTACGATCTGATCGTGGAGGAAAATATTTGAGTTACGAGTTTGGTCTACATTTGAAACAATGCGGAATAGTTTCGCAACTCACGCCACCCGGAACACCATAGCGTAATGGTGTGTCCGAACGTCGTAATCGTAATTTACTAGATATGGTGCGATCTATGATGTCTCTTACTGATTTACCGCTATCGATTTGGGGTTATGCTTTAGAGACGGCTGCATTCACGTTAAATAGGGCACCATCGAAATCCGTTGAGACGACGCCTTATGAACTGTGGTTTGGCAAGAAACCAAAGTTGTCGTTTCTTAAAGTTTGGGGTTGCGATGCTTATGTGAAAAAACTTCAACCTGATAAACTCGAACCCAAGTCGGAGAAATGTGTCTTGATAGGATACCCAAAGGAAACTATTGGGTACACCTTCTATCACAAATCCGAAGGAAAGACATTTGTTGCTAAGAATGGATCCTTTCTAGAGAAGGAGTTTCTCTTAAAAGAAGTGAGTGGGAGGAAAGTAGAACTTGATGAGGTAACTATACCTGCTCCCTTATTGGAAAGTAGTTCATCACAGAAATCGGTTCCTGTGACACATACACCAATTAGTGAGGAAGCTAATGATGATGATCATGAAACTTCAGATCAAGTTACTACCGAACCTCGTAGGTCAACTAGAGTAAGATCCGCACTAGAGTGGTATGGTAATCCTGTTCTGGAAGTCATGTTACTTGACCATGGTGAACCTACGAACTATGAAGAAGCGATGGTGAGCCCAGATTCCGCAAAATGGCTTGAGGCCATGAAATCTGAGATGGGATCCATGTATGAGAACAAAGTGTGGACTTTGGTTGACTTGCCCGATGATTGGCAAGCCATCGAGCATAAATGGATCTTCAAGAAGAAGACTGACACTGGCGGTAATGTTACTATCTACAAAGCTCGACTTGTTGCAAAAGGTTTTTGACAAGTTCAAGGGGTTGACTACAATGAGACTTTCTCACCCGTAGTGATGCTTAAGTCTGTCCGAATCATGTTAGCAAGTGCCGCATTTTATGATTATGAAATTTGGCAAATGGATGTCAAAACTGCATTCCTGAATGGATTTCTGGAAGAAGAGTTGTATATGATGCAACCAGAAGGTTTTGTCGATCCAAAGGGTGCTAACAAAGTGTGCAATCTCCAGCGATCCATTTATGGACTGGTGCAAGCCTCTCGGAGTTGGAATAAACGTTTTGATAGTGCGATCAAAGCATATGGTTTTATACAGACTTTTGGAGAAGCATGTATTTACAAGAAAGTGAGTGGGAGCTTTGTAGCATTTCTAATATTATATGTGGATGACATATTGTTGATTGGAAATGATATATAATTTCTAGATAGCATAAAGGGATACTTGAATAAGAGTTTTTCAATGAAAGACCTCGGAGAAGCTGCTTATATATTGGGCATCAAGATCTATAGAGATAGATCAAGACGCTTAATTGGACTTTCACAAAGCACATACATTGAGAAAGTTTTGAAGAAGTCCAAAATGGATCAAGCAAAGAAAGGGTTCTTGCCTGTGTTACAAGGTGTGAAATTGAGTAAGACTCAATGCCCGACCACTGCAGAAGATAGAGAGAAAATGAAAAGTGTTCCCTATCTTCAGCCATGGGCTCTATCATGTATGCAGTGCTGTGTACCAAACCTAATGTGTGGCTTGCTATTAGTTTAGAAGGGAGGTACCAAAGTAATCTAGGAGTGGATCACTGGACAACGGTCAAGAACATCCTGAAATACCTGAAAAGGACTAAGGATATGTTTCTCATTTATGGAGGTGACAAAGAGCTCGTCGCAAATGGTTACGTCGATGCAAGCTTTGACACTGGTCTGGACGATTCTAAATCGCAAACCGGATACGTGTTTATATTGAACGGTGGAGCTGTCAGTTGGTGCAGTTCTAAACAAGGCGTCGTGGCGGGATCTACCTGTGAAGCGGAGTACATAGCTGCTTCGGAAGCAGCAAATGAAGGAGGCTGGATGAAGGAGTTCATATCCGATCTAGGTGTCATACCTAGTGCATCGGGTCCAATGAAAATCTGTTGTGACAATACTAGTGCAATTGCCTTGGCAAAGGAATCCAGATTTCACAAGAGAACCAAACACATCAAGAGATGCTTCAATTCCATCCGCGATCAAGTCCAGGTGGGAGACATAGAGATTTGCAAGATACATACGGATCTGAATGTTGCAGGGCCGTTGACTAAGCCTCTTCCACGAGCAAAACATGATCAGCACCAAGACTCCATGGGTGTTAGAATCATTACTGTGTAATCTAGATTATTGACTCTAGTGCAAGTGGGAGACTGAAGGAAATATGCCTTAGAGGCAATAATAAAGTTATTATTTATTTCCTCATATCATGATAAATGTTTATTATTCATGCTAGAATTGTATTAACCGAAAACATAATACATGTGTGGATACATAGACAAACATAGTGTCACTAGTATGCCTCTACTTGACTAGCTCGTTGATCAAAGATGGTTGAGTTTCCTAGCCATAGACATGAGTTGTCATTTGGTTAACGGGATCACATCATTAGGAGAATGTTGTGATTGACATGACCCATTCCGTTAGCTTAGCACTTGATCGTTAAGTATGTTGCTATTGCTTTCTTCATGACTTATATATGTTCCTATGACTATGAGATTATGTAACTCTCGAATACCGGAGGAACACTTTGTGTGCTACCAAACATCACAATGCAACTGGGTGATTATAAAGGTGCTCTACAGGTGTCCCCGACGGTGTTCGTTGAGTTGGCATAGATCGAGAATAGGATTTGTCACTCCGATTGTCGGAGAGGTATCTTTGGGCTCTCTCAGTAATGCACATCACTATAATCCTTGCAAGCAATGTGACTAATGAGTTAGTTACGGGATGATGCATTACGGAACGAGTAAAGAGACTTGCCAGTAACGAGATTGAACTAGGTATTAAGATACCGACGATCAAATCTCGGGCAAGTAACATACCGATGACAAAGGGAACAACGTATGTTGTTATGCGGTTTGACCGATAAGGATCTTTGTAGAATATGTAGGAACCAATATGAGCATCCAGGTTCCGCTATTGGTTATTGACCGGAGACGTGTCTCGCTGATGTCTACATAGTTCTCGAACCCGTAGGGTTCGCACGCTTAAAGTTCTGTGACGATCAGTATTATGAGTTTTTGTGTTTTGATGTACCGAAGGTAGTTCAGAGTCCCGGATATGATCACGGACATGATGAGGAGTCTCGAAATGGTCGAGACGTAAAGATCGATATATTGGACGACTATCTTCGGACACCAGAAGTGTTTCGGGAGGTTTCAGACATATACCAGAGTACCGGGGGGTTACCGGAACCCTCGGGGAGTATATTGGGCCTAATGGGCCCTAGTGGGAGAAGAGGAGGGGCCGACCAGGGCAGCCGCGCGCCCCCTCCCCATCTAGTCCGAATTGGACAAGGAGGGGGCGGCGCCCCCCTTTCTTTCTCTCCTTCTCTCCCTTCCTTCTCCTCTCCTACTCCTACTTGGAAGGGGGAGTCCTACTCCCGATGGGAGTAGGACTCCTCATGGGGCGTGCCATAGGAGGCCGGCCCCCTCCCCCTCCTCCACTCCTTTATATACGGGGAGGGGGGCACCCCTTGGAGACATAACAATTGATCACTGATCTCTTAGCCGTGTGCGGTGCCCCCCTCCACCATAATCCACCTCGGTCATATCGTAGCGGTGCTTAGGCGAAGCCCTGCGTCGGTAGCTTCATCAACACCGTCACCACGCCATCGTGGTGACGAAGCTCTACTGGATCGTGAGTTCGTGGGACGTCACCAAGCTGAATGTGTGCTGAACGCGGAGGTGCCATACATTCGGTACTGAGGATCGGTCGATCGTGAAGACGTATGAATACATCAATCGTGTTATCATAACACTTCCGCTTATGGTCTACAAGGGTACATAGACAACACTCTCCCCTCTCGTTGCTATGCATCACCATGATCTTGCGTGTGCGTAGGAATTTTTTTGAAATTACTATGTTCCCCAACAGGTGGGCGGTGAACACGCAGAATGCGGAGGCGCCATGGTGAGAAAAAATGTCCAACGTCTTGTGTCCCAAAGGCACCTTCGTGGAGACCGTCAAGTGGTGGCAGAAGCTATGGTTCTACGTTACTGAGCCCCGTGACGCTGCCTGGGCCACGGCTCCCGAATTCAAGTCCGGGGACCCAATGTGGCTTACCTCCTGGCAGGAGAAGGGCCTGGATTGGTCTTCGTCAGACAAGTTGACTGCGCTTCAGACGCGCATCAGGAGCATGATGGACGAGAATGTCAAGCTCGTAGATGTGATTTAGGTAATGCTAATTCGTCGGATCCTTCCATGCCAGAACTGGGCTTGCCACCTATGGGAGTTCAATCTGGCCAAGCACAAGACCCTACGACAATTCTTCGGAACTACGCATGAAGACATCTGAAAGGTGCTCTTCAAGGCCAACAAGACGTGGCCGAAGACAACCGAGGACTGCGGGCATGCTCTGGCCCATCCCGCCAGTTCGGTAAGTTTTCCATGCTTCAAGGCGTATCCCTTTCTGGCTTGCTCAAGGATGATGTCCCAACTTCCCTATTTTGCCTTTTCAGGGTTGGATGGTGTTCGGCTCCACTACCCAAGGAACCAGCCATCCCGCTTTTGACTAAGATGTTGGTTCCGGCGCCCTACGTGGTGCCAGAGAAGAAGGCCAAGGGGACCAGAAGACGCCGAAACCCACTCCGCCTCTGAAGACGAGGAGGAGGAGGAAGAGGAGGAAGAAAGCAACTTCCCCCTCCCCAAGGGGGAAAAGAAGAGGGCGGCCTCCACAGATCTGGAAGCGGAGGCGTCCAAGAAGGGAAAGGCTTCCTTCGCGGATAGCTCCTCGTGGGACGTCGATAGCAGCCCAGAGCGACACCCTCGAAATAAGCCCCTGGCCAAATCGTGAGTATCCGAAGACCCTGATGCATTCATATATCCTCCTCTTTCACTTCATAATTCTATCATGTTGAATCATGCATGTGCAGTCCGGCTCGTTCCACCCTCGAGCGATCCTCGTCTTCGGGGAACCCGGTGGACCCGAAGGTGATAGATAGCGGGTCCCTTCCAATGGCCTCCTCTCCCAAGGCTATGGACGATGCTGAGGTGTTGTCCCGAAGGACCCCCGGTCAGGGAGAGACGCAGGATGCCGTTAGGACGGCGCCAGAGGGCGAGACCTCGGCCGCCGGACACATGGGGGAGCAGATCCCCATGGAGACTGGCGATGGGGGCCATGTCCAATTCGGCCCCCAGCCGAATACGGTCCCGGAGACCTATACGGCTCCGGAATCCGGCAAGCAGCCTCCTTCATCGGAAGGAGGTGTGCCCATTCCGCCGGTGACCTATGTCCAACTAGAGGCGCCGAATACTCTACTGGAGGCGCTGCGAAGCGCTTCCATCGTTGAGGAACACCATACCCTCATGGGTGCGGTGATTGAGAAGATTCAGTCTGCGAAGAGCGGACTGACCAAAGCCTGCGCGAGCCTTCTAATAGGCTTTGAGGTAAGCGCTGCATTTATGTGAAGAGAAACTTACAGTATAGACAGTAGCCCCTGAGACTCTGTCTGGTGTTCGGAAAGAAAAGCCGACCAGAGGATCAAACAGTTTTTCGCAGGAGACTAATCATATATGTCTTTGTAAATAAGTAGGCGCCGCTACTGGCCGCGACTTCTCATGCTGCCGAAGTCTGCGGCTGAAGCAAAGGCTGGAACGGATGGAGGAAGAGCTCAGCCGTGCGAAAAAGCAGCTGGAGGATGCCCAAGGTATGCAATGATCTTGTGTATGTCCGGAAGGGGTGAATGATGTAAGCTGATCATAGTGCCATGACATTTATTAGGGGCGGCGACCGAGGTAGAGGCCCACAAGAAGGCACTGGCCGAGGCCGAGGAGAGAGCGGTAAAGGAAAAAGCCGCTCGAGAAAAGCATGAGGCCAGGGTTGGTGAGGTCCAGCAGGAGCTCCAGGACGCAGTGAAGAAATGTGAGTCCTTGGAGCACCAGAATGCTAACCAAGAGTCCGAATTTGCTAAGGCCCGCCAAAGAGCACAAGAGGCCCGGGCCGAAGCCCAAGGAGCCCTCCGGGAGATCCAAGAGGCCAAGAAGATCGTGGCGGGTAAGGCTTTTATTATGCAAAGCAAGTATGTGAGCCAGAGGTAGCTCTTACTGACCCGGATTTGGAGTTCTCCAGGGGCGTTTGCGGATTTGCTGTGCAGTGTTTTTGACGCTGCGGAATTCTTCCGGGCCGAAGAGGGGAGCTCAACGAAGAAGCTATTCTGGTCGCAATACCTTGGACCAGAACATCCGGTGCCCTTTAGCGACTAGCTAAAACAGTTGGTCGAGCTGCATAGCGTGGCCGAACTAGCCATGAAGGATTTAATAATCCGGCTGTAGCCTGCAGAAGCTATACCCGGCAGCTACTTAGGCCTCGTGAAGCGGCTGGTCAATGCCTGCCCGCAGCTTGATGCCATCAAGCAGTCGGTCTGCATAGAAGGTGCACGGATGGCCTTCGCCCACGTCAAGATACAATGGGTGAAGATGGATGCCGTCATGCTCGCGACTGAAGGACCGCCTGTGGGCAAGGAGCACCGCACACCCGAGCGGTATTTTGAAGATGTTCTGAAGGGATCCCGCATTGTGGCGGAGCAATGTGCTAAGGACATTATTTTTGAATGAATACATTCATGTAATCTCGTCCTGTATGGTGAAAACCAGGCTTGATATGTAATATAATGCTTTGATGTTTTGTTTATTTAAAATTTTACCTCCTGAGCGTCCGTTTCATCAAATCTGAGAGTTGGCCAGCCGTCGGCTTCAGCCCCCACATAGGTAGTACGGGGGTGTTCGGGATGAATCTAAATACTCTTTATCCAAGAGTTTGGTCCTTAAAGGAGGTGTTTAGCGCAATGAACCAGGCAATCAGACTATGTGGATTTATTAACCTCACTTAGCCATAGGAGTTTGACAATGAAAATATAGGCGCAACCCCTAGTATCCAGACTAGGGTGTTGTAAACACCTGATCGGATAAGAACCGATTCGTCACATAATGCGCGTAAAATTGCTAAAGATTTGAAACCTCCGAAGAGCTGACCGGCTCACGCCGCATCATGACAGTCAGTTTTCGGCTTTCTCTACTAAGGTTCTCATCTGGATAAACTCGGACACAATCGCAGTAGTTCTCCCTTTACTACCCTAGCCGATATAGCGGAACATAAGGTAGTAAGCACAGGAGCCGGGCAACCCAAGTATTGACCAAAGACATGATTCGGAGCTGATGCATATAAGGCCAAACTCGCGACGCCGAACTATACGGTAAAAGTGTTCGGACTTGTTGCCATAGTGTGGGGCGCAATAAAGCCCCTGGCGGATTACGGTGTACCAAGGTGTACGGATGCAAATTAAAATAGCGAAAATAAAAATAAAGAAGAAGCTAGTGACACATATGTTGGGCCGCAAACTGTTTCCATTATAATTTTAATTAATATGTCAGAGCGTACTTGAACAAAAAGTGCGAGAAGCAATAGTGGCTATTTAACATGCCAAGACCAAGGAGGAGCTGCGTACGGGTCCTGAAAACAGGTAGATTGATCGCCAAGAAGGACATCTAGAGATTCCCCCGCACGTCTGTGCTACTTGCCACCTTGGTGTGTCCGTCCTTCGAAAGGACCGATTATGAGGCCGGCGAGAGGGGCCCGCGGAAAGGAAACCTGAAGAGGAAAAAATAAAAAGTGAAAGTATGTGTGTCCAGGGGAGGCCGAGCCTTATTATGGATCACAATCTAGTTATGCCTCCGTCTATGCCCATGGTGTTTTGAGTGCGTAGTTATGTATGCGCGGCGCGAACGCCGCCACTTGGTGTGGTCTGGGATGGAGGCTGAATTGCTAGTTGAGATCTTGACGAGCTAGGCTGCCCTGGCGCATGGTAGTCCGGACTCGTTTGACAGTGTCTGGGAGTATGGCTGCCGAATTAAGTTTCTGCTTGCGGAGGCCACTCTGTACTTCTGCTGCTAGGGCAGGGGTGTCCTCCTCAGTACGGAGGGAGTGCTCCGTATTTCCATTGACTGTTATGACACCGCGTGGTCTGGGCATCTTGAGCTTGAGATAAGCATAGTGCGGCACCGCATTGAATCGGGCAAACGCAGTTCATCCGAGCAGTGCGTGATAGCCACTTTGGAAGGGGACGATATCGAAGATTAACTCCTCGCTTCGGAAGTTGTCCGAAGATCCAAAGACAACCTCCAATGTGATTGAGCCCGAGCAACGGGCCTCTACACCTGGTATAACTCCTTTAAAGGTAGTGTTGGTGGGCTTGATCCTTGATGGATCGATGCCCATTTTGCGCACTGTATGCTGGTAAAGCAGGTTGAGGCTGCTACCACCGTCCATGAGGACTCGTGTGAGGTGAAATCCATCAATTATTGGGTCGAGGACCAGTGCGGCTAACCCGCCATGACGGATACTGGTTGGATGATCCCTACGATCGAAACTGATCGCGCATGATGACCATGGGTTGAATTTTGGGGCGATTGGCTCTATCGCATAGACGTCCCTGATTGCGCATTTGTGCTCCCTCTTGGGGATATGGGTGGCATATATCATGTTCACCATTTTGATTTGAGGGGGAAACTTCTTCTGTCCCCCTGTGTTTGGTGGACGGGGCTCCTCATCGTCGTTCTCGCTTTGCGACCCCTTCTCCTTGTCTTCGGCATTTAACTTGCCGGCCTGTTTGAAGACCCAACAACTCCCGTGTGTATGATTGGCTGGTTTATCAGGGGTGCCATGGATCTGACATGGGCGATCGAGTATGCGGTCCAGGATGGAAGGGCCCTGATTATTTTTTTTATATGGCTTCTTCCGCTGACCGGACTTGGAGCCACTGAATTCGGCGTTGACCGCCATGTCATCGGTATTATCACTGTTGCTTCGACGTTTATGTCTGTTGTGTCGGGGCTTGCCGTTGCTATTTCTGGCTTCCGAAGTGCCAGGTTCGTTTCTATTGTTATTACTACGGGCTAGCCAGCTATCTTCGTTCGTGCAAAAGTGGGTCATGAGTGCCGTGATGGCTGTCATGGAATTCGGCTTTTCCTGGCCGAGGTGTTGGGCGAGCCATTCGTCCCGGATGCTATGTTTAAATGCCTCTAGGGCTTCGGCGTCTGGACAGTCAATGATCTGGTTCTTTTTGGTTAAGAATCTAGTCCAAAATTTCCTGGCTGACTCTCCGGGCTGTTGGATTATGTGACTTAAGTCGTCGGCATCCAGAGGTCGAACATATGTACCTTGGAAGTTGTCAAGGAAGGCTTCTTCCAAGTCCTCCCAGCTGCCAATGGAGTTTTCAGGCAGGCTGTTCAGCCAGTGTCGGGCTGGCCCCTTGAGTTTTAGGGGGAGGCGTTTGATGGCATGAAGATCATCGTCGCGCGCCATGTGAATATGGAGGATAAAGTCTTCAATCCATACCGCAGGATTTGTGGTTCCAACATATGATTTGATATTCACGGGTTTGAACCCTTCTGGGAATTCATGTTCCATTACTTCATCAGTGAAGCAGAGGGGGTCTGCAGCGCCTCTATATCGGGCCAGGTCGCGACGTATTTCGGATGTGGTCCGTCTGTGATTTTCGGCTTAGACATAACTATGCTTGCCATGTTCGGCTCGATAGCCGTCATCGCGCGTCGGGGCACACCCCCATGATCTATAGATCGATCTGGCTGGACCTGCTTTATTCTTCAGGCCCTACCGGAGATCATATGTGTATCCCTGAGCAGTTTTGTCTCTGTCTTTACGGCGAGTTGGTACGGGCTTGTGTTCGGCTTGGGTTGCCGCTTTGTCCTGACCACGTGGTGGTCGGTCAGCCGCATTGTGCACTGATGGCACGAGCTCCAACGCCTCATCATCGAATTTAGGTAGTAATTTGCACTTGGGTAACTTTTGAGTGGTTGCTTGAGGCCGTACTCCTCGGCTTCCAGGACATTAGTCCATTTGTCATTGAGCAGGTCTTGATCAGCTTGAAGCTGTTGCTGCTTCTTTTTTAGGCTCCTTGCAGTGGCTATTAGTCAGCGCTTGAAGCGCTCCTGCTTGAGAGGTTCCTCAGGCACCATAAAATCCTCATTGCAGAGGCTTACCTCATCCTCGGAGAGAGAAAGATAATGAATGTCCTCCGAGTCTTCATGCGCGACCTGTTCATCAGGGCTGACTCGCCCATCTTCCCGTTCATCTTGTTTGGAAGTTGTCTCAATGGGGTCTTCATTGTCTTTGGCACCATCCGGAGTTTTATCTTCTCTTGTGTCGGTGTTGCTGTCTTTGCTGTGACATGATTTAGAGCAGCGCCACTGACGCCGGTGTTTTGGTTGTATCTCAGGAGGTTTATCCTCAACTGGATCTTCCTTGTCATCGCAACTATTCTCTTTTGGCGCATCTACCATGTGTACATCGTATGAGGAGGTGGCCGTCCATCGTCTGGTGAACGGAAGGTTTTCGGCCTGCTCCTCTCCAGCATCGTCGTCCATACCGTGGATGTCTTCGGAGCCATAATCGAGCACGTCGATTAAGTCTTCGACAATGGCTATTAAGTGGGTGGGGGTGGGAAGCGGAAATCTCCGTTGTCGGCCCCCAGTTCAAACCGGATATAATTCGGCTGAGAGTCCCCCGCTAAGGAGAGTGTTTTTAATGAGTTTAGCACGTCGCCTAAAGGCGAGTGCCGAAAGATGCCCGCGGAGCTGAATTCGATTATCGATGCCTGATCAAGCTCGTCGTGCGCAGACGCACATGGTTCAGAACTTGTAGACGGAAACAGGTCTGGGGTTCCAGTGACACGGATCCCACTCGAGGTTGGGTCGGTGTGCGGCTCTGACGCCGCTGAGTCTACGATTTCCGTGGCGGGTTTGAGCCTCCCGTCCTCGGATGGTGCAATCTGCTCTGGATCCAGGGCCCGAGCAGTTACAGGCGCTATCCCCTGGGCATGGCCCAATGACAGATTTAAGTCATGTTCAACGTGGTGGCATGGAGCGGTTGCCATGGTCTCAAATCCGTGAAAGATCAAGTCTCCACGGATATCCGCGACGTAGTTCAAGCTTCCATATCTAACCTGACAGCCAGGGGCGTAGTTATCGATCTGCTCTATATGGCCACACAAGTTGGCCCGCAGTGCGAAGCCGCCAAATACAAAGATCTGTCTGGGGAGGAAGGTTTCTCACAATGTTGTTGTAGATGATTGACGGGGCCATCGAACCTCCTGATGACGACACAACGGAACTCTCAATGAAAGCACCAATGTCGGTGTCAAAATCGGCGGATCTCGGGTAGGGGGTCCTGAACTATGCGTCTGAGGTTGATGGTAACAGGAGACAGGGAACACAATGTTTACCCAGGTTCGGGCCCTCTCGATGGAGGTAAAACCATACGTCCTGCTAGATTAATATTGATGAGTATGGGGGTTACAAGAGTTGATCTACCACGAGATCGTAATGGCTAAAACCCTAGAAGTCTAGCCCATCTGATTATGATTTTCCCTATGAAATAAACCCTCCAGTTTATATAGACACCAGAGGGGACTAGGGTTGTACAAAGTTGGTTACATAGAAAGAAAATAGTACATCGGGCCTCCTAGCTTTCCATCCACGCAAAGGAGAGTCCTATCCGGACACGGGAGAAAGTCTTCTATCTTGTATCTTCATGGCCCAATAGTCCGGCCCATGTCCAACAGGCGGGATGCCCGAGGACCCCTTAGTCCAGGACTCCCTCAGGAGCCACATTCCATTGTGGTGAAGCTCCGTGGTTTCGTTGGGAGCCTCCAATTCGGTTGTGGAGAGAGCGCCAACCTTGTTTGTAAAGGTTCGGTTGTGGCCTTCAAGGTCACCAATAGTGGAATCACGGCATCTCGCATTGTGTGAGGGCCTGAGGAGAATACGGTGGCCCTAGTGGATTCTTGGGGATCATTGTGCCTCCACACCGCTCCAACAGAGACATACTTCCTCTCAAAGGGAAGGAACTTCGGTAACACACCCTCATCTCCACCGGCTCCACTTATGGTTATCTCTTACCTTTACTTGTGCAAGCTTATATTTAGTTGTATCCCTTGCTTGCTTGTGTGCTTGTTATTGTTGCATCATATAGGTTGCTCACCTAGTTGCATATCTAGACAACCTAGTTTGATGCAAAGTTTAATTTGGTAAAGAAAAGCTAAAAATTGTTAGTTGCCTATTCACCCCCCTCTAGTCAACTATATCGATCCTTTCAATTGGTATCAGAGCCTCGTCTCTTTATTAAGGACTTTGCCGTCCGAAGAGTATGGTTGACACCGTAGACGGTAGGGAGGAGCACTTCGGTGCGAGTCTGTCCTCGTCTACGACCGATGGGGGACCCTCGGTCTCTTGTGAGGAGTTCAATGTGGCCTTGGACACATTGAAAACCTCCATGATGGCCGAGGTCAAAGGCATGCTTAAGAATTTTCTTGATGGTCTTATATTATCCACCGCACCGTTGGAAGTGGTCGATCCCACTAACAAGGTGACCGATGATAACTCCGACAAGGGGAAGCTACTAGTAAAGTGAAGGAAATATGCCCTAGAGGCAATAATAAAGTTCTATTTATATTTCCTTATATCATGATAAATGTTTATTATTCATGCTAGAATTGTATTAACCGGAAACTTAGTACATGTGTGAATACATAAACAAACCGAGTGTCACTAGTATGCCTCTACTTGACTAGCTCGTTGAATCAAAGATGGTTATGTTTTCCTAACCATAGACATGAGTTGTCATTTGTTAACGGGGTCACATCATTAGAGAAAGATGTGATTGACTTGAACCATTCCGTTAGCTTAGCATGATGACCGTTTAGTTTGTTTCTATTGCTTTCTCCATAACTTATACATGTTCCTATGACTATGAGATCATGCAACTCCCGAATACCGGAGGAACATGTTGCGTGCTACCAAACGTCACAACATAACTGGGTGATTATGGAGGTGCTCTAAAGGTGTCTCCGATGGTGTTTGTTGAGTTGGCATAGATCGAGATTAGGATTCGTCACTCTGATTGTCGGAGAGGTATCTCTGGGCCCTCTCGGTAATGCACATCGCTATAAGCCTTGCAAGCAATGTGACTAATGAGTTAGTTACGGGATGATGCATTACAGAACGAGTAAAGAGACTTGCCGGTAACGAGATTGAACTTGGTATTGAGATACCGACGATCAAATCTCGGGCAAGTAATATACCGATGACAAAGGGAACAACGTATATCATTATGCGGTTTGACCGATAAAGATCTTCGTAGAATATGTGGGAGCCAATATGAACATCCAGGTTCCGCTATTGGTTATTGACCGGATATGTGTCTTGGTCATGTCTACATAATTCTCGAACCCGTAGGGTCCGCACGCTTAACGTTCGGTGACAATCGGTATTATGAGTTTATGTGTTTTTGATGTACCGAAGGTAGTTCGGAGTCCCGGATGTGATCGATATGACGAGGAGTCTCAAAATGGTCGAGACATAAAGATTGATATTTTGGACGGCTATATTCGGACACCAAAAGTGTTCCGGGTGATTTCAGAGAAAACCGGAGTACCGGAGGGTTACCGGAACCCCCGGGAGAACTAATGGGCCACATAGGCCTTAGTGGAGAGAGAGGGCTGGCTAGGGCAGGCCGCGCGCCCCATCCCCCTCTGGTCCGAATTGGACTAGGGAAGGGGGGCGACGCCCCCGTTTCCTTCTCCCTCTCCTCCTTCCTTTCCCCCTCCTAGTAGGAGTAGGAAAGGCGAGTCCTACTCCTACTAGGAGGAGGACTCCTCCTCTCTTGGCGTGCCCCAAGGGCCGGCCGGCCTCCCCCTTGCTCCTTTATATACGGGGCAGGGGGGCACCCTAGGACACACAAGTTGATTGTTTCCAGCTGTGTGCGGTGCCCCCCTCCACCATAATCCACCTCAGTCATATCATAGCGGTGCTTAGGCGAAGCCCTATTCTGGTAGCATCATCATCACCGTCATCACGCCGTCGTGTTGACGAAGCTCTCCCTCGACACTCAGCTGGATCGTGAGTTCGTGGGACGTCACCGAGTTGAACGTGTGAAGATCACGGAGGTGCCGTACTTTTGGTACTAGGATCAGTCAATCGTGAAGACGTATGACTACATCATCCGCATTGTCATAACGCTTCCGCTTACGGTCTATGAGGGTACATAGACAATACTCTCCCCTCTCGTTGCTATGCATCACCATGATTTTGCGTGTGCGTAGGAAATTTTTGAAATTACTACGTTCCCCAACAGTGGCATCTGTCGGATTTCGGGTTCCGGCAGACCCTTGAGGTTCGAACACTGGGGTGCGCGCGGAGATCTCTCCCCTACCGATCTACGTCCGATCTCCTCGTGTGATCTAAGCTGGAAACAACGAACAACACAAGGGACACGAGGTTTATACTAGTTCGGGCCACCGTTGTGGTGTAATACCCTACTCCAGTGAGTGGTGTGGTGGATTGCCTCAGGGGCTAATGATGAATAGTACAAGGGAAGAAGAGCCTCGCGAGAGGTGTTCTTGAGCTGGTGCGATGAACTACTTGGGTGAGTTCAGTCGCCGCTCTCTCTCTCTGCTAGGGCTCTATCAGATCTCTAGATGTCTAGGTGTGTCGATCTCTCTCCGTCTCGATGTCTCCCCTCACTCTGTGGTGGCTAGCTCTATTTATAGAGGCCCTGGGCCTCTCCCCAAATAATGAGCGGGAAGGGCGCCAACAATTGGCCATTCTGAAGGGGAACATCTAGTACAAGTTATCCTGACCAAAGGTGGTCTTCGGCTGCCAAAAGCACTGGTGGTGATGTAACATCCCAAAATTTCAATTTGGAATGTTATACATTAGATCATCTATGCATATCATATTTTATTTTGCATTTTGGTTGATCCTAGAAATCCTACGCAACTCAAGGACCCACGGAGAGAGTTGGGGGTTTCGTTATTTTCATATTTGAGATTTCTCAAATTTTGAGAATAGGATCATTTGATTTTATTTATTTTATCATCAATTATTTCTATTACAAAAATATGAGAGAGGGAATAAAATGACTTTCCCAAAATAAAGAAATATTGAGGATCAAATGATAAAATCAAATAAGATTTTATTTCGGAGTTTTTTTGAATTTAGGAAAATTGTGCGTTTTTCAAAATTGCATTTAGGTCCCAAATAAATGTTCACCTTGTGCGGCTTGATTTTAGAAGCCCGTGAAAATTTATTTCGGAATTTTTGGAGTCCGTTTAGTATTTCTTTTTATTTTTCTTCTACGCGTTAAAAAAACAAACCGACCTACGGGCCGTGTCCGGCTAGGACTCTGGCCCGAGGTGGCTTTATAAGCCGGCCCAGCCCCGGGGGAACCCTAGCCCCGAGCCGCCCTAGCCGCCCGACCCCGCCGTCGCCGCCTGCCCTGCCGGAGCCGCCGCCCCGCCCGCGCCGCTCGCCGCCCGCCGTCGCCGCCCACGCGCCGCCCCGCCCGCACGCTCGCCGAGGTTTGCCGCCGCCTCGAAATCCATGCCTGATTTTTTTAGAAAACCGATCGGTTTTCTGTTGGTTTTTTCGTCGGTTTTTTAGATTTAGTTTTTTAAATAGATCGGGTTTTCTGGTTTATTTAAATAGTGAGCGTTCGTCCGTTCGTTCGTTCTAGCGAACGTTCGTCGTTTTTCTTTTTCTCGGATTAAATCCGCGATTTTTCTGATCGCAATTCCTGATCCGATTTTCGTTTTAGTATAACTTTTCGCTCGTTTATCGGAATTAGGCGATTCAAGCGCCTAGAGTTTCATCTCGAAACCCTCTATCCGTTTCACCAACTTAAACAAGATTTTGCTACTATAAAATTTGCCCTAGATCCAGATTAGTAGAACGAAGTTGTTTTCTTTCGCCGTTTGACTTTCGTTGCTTCGTTCGATTTGATTCTTTTTGCCAACCGGAGTTCTTAAGTTGAACCTTCTGGTTAGATCTCTTATTTGAGTTTTACCCGTGCATTAGATGAGTACTTATTGTATGCTTGTTTGTTTGTCTGCGATAGAATACCCGGAGTGCGCCGCTTGTTACTTCGAATCGCTAGGTTTTCCGGATCATCAGCAAGGCAAGTAACACTTTGATCATACCTTTCCTACTACCCAGTTTTATTGCATTAGATCAATCCTCACACATTGCATGATTAGGATCTAATTAAATTGTGGGATGGGAAGTAGTTGAGGTAGTACCTATTACCTGTTTATTATCAAACCTTTGGGAGTTACTTCTACGTTTGCTTATTATGCCATGCTATGCTAGTAGACGTGGATTGGGTGAGTGATATCCATGACAGATGTGAGTTTGGTTAATTAATGGTTTATCTAAGGTGGCAACTTAAACACACATCTGGGTGGATTGAGGCACCTGGGTATTCCAGGACTTGCCTGTTTTCTTTTGGACCGCCACCCAGGCTCAAAGGGATCATGAGATTATTCATGCTAGAAACTTCCGTGTGCAGCCACAAGCTATTATGGGCTCTAGCATAGTTGACTAAGTCGTGCAAACTCTTACAGTGGTATACTAGCAGATGTAGGGGATGTAGGTGGTACGGTCTACCCGATCGTAAGGTGCTAGCGCTTCTGAAAGACTATGTCTCGGTGTTAAACACCTTGTAGTGCGAGAAACCAAACGGAGGTGATCGAGTCTTGTGGGGAAAAGTGCGCAAATCTCTGCAGAGTGTAATAAACTAATCATGCTTAGCTGTGTCCCCGGTTATGGACATCTTGAGTATCTAGTACCTGGATTTTCATGTGAATCTCAACATGTTACTCTAAATTAATTTTGTTGGGTTTTGTTTAATGATGATGCTTAATTGGGATTGAGAATGCTGTCAACCATTCTCAATGTTTAACAACTACCATGATAGATAAATAAATTTTATTCCTTTGAAGTAGGGAAAAATTGGCTTTACGCAAAACTGTAACCATAGAGCTTTCCACCAGCCAAATATGCATATAGTATAGCTGTTTCATTCCATTACTCTCTATGTGTTACATTTCCCGCATATTCCATGTGCTGACCCGTTTCGGGCTGCAGCGTTAATGTTGCAGACTTTTCAGACGACGATTAAGGAGTTTTTAGGTCGTGGTTCTATACTCAGTGATGCCGTTGGAGTTGATGGACTCACTTAACTTCCAAGCCTTCCGCTGTTATCGTTATTAGATGGCCTTAAGCCATACTTATTGTATTAAGTTCTCTATGAGACACTCGATGTAATAAGTGTGTGATTGCTACTCTGTTATAAATCTTCCGAGTACTGTGTGGTGTCAGCATTACTGATCCAGGGATGACACCAGAGCACAGAGATCAGACTGTTTGAGGTCTGGTCGCTATAGAGATGGTATCAGAGCACATGCTGACTGTAGGACACGACCACTATGCTAAAAGACCTAGATCACTTTTCATTCTCTTCTCTTCTGACTTCTCATCTTTTTTACTCTTTAGGATGGCGGATGCAAGGAACAAGTTCATGCAACCGGATGAAGATACACCCTTTGGACGTCACTTGAAGGAAGTCACTAGATACCTGAATATAGGAGTACCAAGCTTCACCGGAACCTACAATGCCACTTTACCTGAAGAAGAGCGCTGGATGATTCAAGTTCAAGTTCCAGGAAGGATGTTCATGCGAGTCACTGAGCCCATAGAGTTTTCTTTTGATGCACCAACTTGGAGTCTAGGAAAGAGCATGGCAGCTCACATCTTCATGGGACGCATTGGAGAAGTCTACCGCAAGGATCTCAAGGATACTATCTACCAGATTTGTGGGCGCCGAGATGAGCACTGGGAGATGATCAGCACCAGGAAGGATAGATTAATCGCAGCTCTTATCCAGGAGTTAAACCAGCACATTCGACGACAGGAGAACCAGATGTGTGCCGACATGATAGATCTGAAGAAGGCTAAGACTAGAATCAAGGAACTGGAGGAAGAACTCAAGGCTACACGTGAAGATTATGAAGAGGAAATTGAAGTATTGGTGGAGAAGAATGACGACCTGATCAAGAAGATTGGAATATTTATGGGAGGCCCTACACTAGTGGAGGAAGACGAAGAACCCAAGGAGATTAGCCCGAAAGACTACATCATCATCGACGACACCGACTCGGATCCAGATAGTAGCGATGATGACTATGTTGATGAAGCTGGAGCTGATATCATGGAGTTTGCAACCGAAGAATATTTCTAGTAGACCACCTCATCAGTAGTAGTAGTCCACCATGTAAATATAGTAGTCCGAGCACTTTTGCGATAGATAGATCGATTGTATGCCCTTGTTTGATTGAATGAAGTGAATTGTTTGTTTTTGCCTCATGTGCATATGGGTAGTGTTTTCTCTTTAGACCCCCTCTATTCTTACATCTCATCTTTTCTAAACCCCTCAGATGCTTCCGAGACGTGACCCCGGATTTTCCTTTCCACCGGAGCTCACCAGTTGATCCAGCAGCAGAACACATTGATGCAGTTGCTAGTCCAGAATCAGAATCAGGGGAACAACAACAACAACCCACCACCACCACCACCACCTGTTGGCCACTTAGCCCGTTTTCTTAGGCTGAATCCTCCGGTGTTTTCTAGTAGCACCGAGCCGATAGTAGCAGATGATTGGCTCCGCAAGACAGCTAGGGAGTTGACCACAGCAGGATGCACAAATGCGGAGAAGGTGAAGTTTGTCGCACATCAGCTTGAAGGACCCGCAGCATCATGGTGGGAGAATTTCACAGCCACTTTCCCTGTCGACACTGTCACATGGGACCAGTTTCAGCAGGCTTTTCATACTGCCCATGTTTTAGCAGGAGCTATGGCCATGAAGAAGCATGAGTTTCGCAACTTGCGCCAAGGAGGATGGACAGTTGGCCAGTATGTGGAGGACTTTAGTAAGTTAGCACGTTATGCACTAGATGACGTTGCTACGGATGCAGCTAAGCAGGAGAAGTTTCTGGAAGGACTGAATGATGAGTTGAGCATGCAGTTGATGGTAGCCACCTTCAACAACTACCAGGAGTTGGTAGATCGTGCTCTTATGATTGAAGGGAAGCAACAGCAAATTGAGAATCGCAAGAGGAAGTATGGACAAGGAAAGTACAATTCAGGAGGTCAGCAGAAGCCACATTTTACCCCTAGACCGGGAGGACATTTTCAGCATACCCATGGTGGAGGTAGCTCGCACAATCACAATGGCACCAAGAATGGTAATGGCAATGGAGGAAGTGTTGGAAATATGCCCTAGAGGCAATAATAAATTAGTTGTTATTATATTTCCTTGTTCATGATAATTGTTTATTATCCATGCTAGAATTGTATTGATAGGAAACTCAGATACATGTGTGGATACATAGACAACACCATGTCCCTAGTAAGCCTCTAGTTGACTAGCTCGTTGATCAATAGATGGTTA